>NC_080385.1:36393627-36755707 GCF_014773155.1 Arachis stenosperma | reverse complement strand
TAAGATTGAAGACCACTACATCCCTACTGATTTCATAGTCCTAGAGACTGGGAAGTGCATGGATGAATCCATCATCCTTGGCAGACCTTTCCTAGCCACAGCAAAGGCTGTGATTGATGTTGATAGAGGTGAACTGATCATTCAAGTGAATGAAAACTCCTTGATGTTTAAGGCTCAAGGATATCCCTCTGTCACCATGGAGAGGAAGCTTGAAGAGCTTCTCTCAAATCAGAGACAAACAGAGCCCCCACAGTCAAACTCTAAGTTTGGTGTTGGGAGGCCACAACCAAACTCTAAGTTTGGTGTTGAACCCCCACATTCAAACTCTAAGTTTGGTGTTGGGAGGTTCCCACATTGCTCTGATCATTTGTGAGGCTCCATGAGAGCCATCTGTCAAGCTACTGACATTAAAGAAGCGCTTGTTGGGAGGCAACCCAATGTTATATTTTATCTATTTTCTTTTGCTATTTTATGTTTTCTGTAGGTTGATGATCATGAGAAGTCACAAATCAATTGAAAAGCAAAAACAGAATGAAAATAGAAAGAAAACAGCACCCCCTGGAGGAAGGTCTTGCTGGTGTTTAAACGCCAGTAAGGGTAGCAGTTGGGCGTTTAAACGCCCAGTCTGGCACCATTCTGGGCGTTTAACGCCAGAAAGGGGCACCAGACTGGCGTTAAACACCAGAAAAGGGCAAGAAGCTGGCGTTAAACGCCAGAAATGGGCACCAGCCCGCGTTTAACGCCAGAATTGGCATGAAGTGCATTTTTGCACGCTACTTGGTGCAGGGATGACTTTTCCTTGACACCTCAGGATCTGTGGACCCCATAGGATCCCCACCTACCCCACCACCCTCTCTCTTCTTCTTTTTACCCATTCACCAATCACCTCAACACCTCTTCCCCAAAACCCTTCACCTATCAAATCCCATCTTTCTCTTCACCACTCACATCCATCCTTCATAAAACCCCACCTACCTCACCATTCAAATTCAAACAGCTTTCCCTCCCAAACCACCCTACCATAGCCGAACCCCATCTCTCTCCACCCCTATATAAACCCATCTCACTCCCTCATTTTCACACACCCTAAACACCGCTTCTTCCCCTTTGGCCGAACCACAAAGCCATCTCCATCTCCTCTATTTCTTCTTCTTCTACTCTCTTCTTTCTACTTTTGCTCGAGGACGAGCAAACCTTTTAAGTTTGGTGTGGTAAAAGCATTGCTTTTTGTTTTTCCATAACCATTTATGGCATCCAAGGCCGGAGAAACCTCTAGAAAGAGAAATGGAAGGCAAAAGCTTTCACCTCCGAGTCATGGGAGATGGAGAGATTCATCTCAAGGGTGCATCAAGACTACTTCTATGAAGTTGTGGCCTTGAAGAAGGTGATCCCCGAAGTCCCTTTCAAACTCAAAAAGAGTGAATATCCGGAGATCCGACATGAGATTCGAAGAAGAGGTTTGGGAAGTTCTTACCACCCCATTCAATAAGTCGGAATCTTGATGGTTCAAGAGTTCTATGCCAATGCATGGATCACCAAGAACCATGATCAAAGTGTGAACCCAGACCCAAAGAATTGGCTTACAATGGTTCGGGTGAAATACTTAGATTTTAGTCCGAAAAATGTAAGGTTGGCATTCACTTGCCCATGATGCAAGGAGATGAACACCCTTACACTAGAAGGGTCAACTTTGATCAAGGTTGGACCAAGTCCTCACAGTCATTTGTGAAGAGGGCGCCCAATGGAAAGAAATTCAAGAGGAAGCCGTTCAATTGAGAAGGCATGACCTCAAGCCCGTGCTAGGGGATGGTTGGAGTTTATCCACGCTCAATCATTCCCACTAGCAACCGGTCTGAAGTTACTCTAGACCGGGCCATCATGATCCATAGTATCATTGGAGAAGAAGTAGAAGTTCTGAGGTTATAGCCCAAGAACTCTATAAGGTGGCGACAAGTCCTCTACCTTGCAAGGTTAGCCTTTCCTCATCTCATTTGTCACCTCTATTATTCAGTAGGAGTTGACATAGAAGGACATCCTCATTGATGAGGACAAGCCCATCACTAAGAAAGGATGGAGCAAACAGAGACCCCTCTCATCATGAAATCCCTGAGATGCCTCAAGGGATGCACTTTCCTCCACAAAACTATTGGGAGCAACTGAACACCTCCCTAGGAGAACTGAGTTCCAACATGGGACAACTAAGGGTGGAGCACCAAGAACATTCCATCCTCCTCCATGAGATTAGAGAAGATCAAAGAATCATGAGAGAGGAGCAACAAAGGCAAGGAAGACATTGAGGAGCTCAAGCCCTCCATAAGACCTTCAAGAGGAAGAACAAGCCCCATCACTAAGGTGACCCGTTCTTTAATCTCCTTGTGCTTCATTTCCCTGTTTTTTTTATTTCTTTGCTTATGTTTATCTATGTTTGTGTCTTATGATCATTAGTGTCTATGCCTTAAAGTTATGAATGTCCTATGAATCCATCACATTTCTTAAATGAAAAGGTTCTTAATTGAAAAAGAGAAGAATTGCATTAATTTCAGATTTTATAACAGATTAATTATTTTGATGTGGTGGCAATACTTTTGTCTTCTGAATGTATGCTTAAACAGTGCATATGTCTTTTGAATTTGGGTTCATGAATGTTAAAGTTGTTGGCTCTTGAAAGAATGATGAAAAGGAGACATGTTACTGAGGATCTGAAAAATCATAAAAATAATTCTTGAAGCAAGAAAAGCAGTGAATACAAAAAAAAGAGAAGTAGCGAAAAAAAACAAAAAAAAGAAGGGAAAGAGAAAAAGAAAGAAAAGAAAAAAATAAAGTTGTGATCTGATGAGCGGATAATTTGTAACTTTTTGTCATTGTTTTTAGTATGTTTTTGATATCTTTTTAGTTAGTTTTTAGTATATTTTATTAGTTTTTAATTAAAATTCACTTTTCTGGACTTTACTATGAGTTTGTGTGTTTTTCTTTCTGTGATTTCAGGTATTTTCTGGCTGAATTGAGGGACTTGAGCAAAAATCTGATTCAGAGACCAAAAAGGACTGCAGATGCTGTTGCTTCTGACCTCCCTGCACTCGAAGGATTTTCTGGAGCTACAGAAGCCCAATTGGCGCGCTCTCAACGGCGTTGGAAAGTAGACATCCAGGGCTTTCCAGCAATATATAATAGTCCACTTTTGTCCAAGATTTGAGGGCCCAAACCCGCGAAGCATCCGGCCTCAGGAATTCCAGCGTTAAACGCCGGAACAGGAATAAAGTTGGAGTTAAACGCCCAAACTGGCATAAAAGCTGGAGTTAAACGCCAGGAAGAGTCTCTACACGAAAATTACTTCATTGCTCAGCCCAAGCACACACCAAGTGGGCCCGGAAGTGGATTTTTATGTCATTTACTCATCTTTGTACACCCTAGGCTACTAGTTTTCTATAAGTAGGACCTTTTACTATTGTATTTTCATCTTGGTTCTTCGGTTCCCTCTCTAGGGGCCGAAACCAATGATCACACTGTTCTTATGTATTTTCAACGGTGGATTTTCTACACACCATAGATTAAGGTGTGGAGCTCTGCTGTACCTCGAGTATTAATGCAATTACTATTGTTCTTCCATTCAATTCCGCTTGTTCTTTTACCAAGATATCCTTGTTCTTCAACATGATGAAGGTGATGATTGACGCCCATCACCATTCTCACCCATGAACAAGGTGACTGACAACCATTCTTGTTCTAAGCATCTGAGGCTTAGTGAATATCTCTTGGATTCTTCGGAATCTTCGTGGTATAGGCAGGACCTGATGGCGGCATTCAAGAGAATCCGGAAGGTCTAACCTTGTCTGTGGTATTCTGAGTAGGATTCAATGACTGAATGACTGTGACGTGCTTCAAACCTGTAACCTACTGGGCGTTAGTGACAGACGCAAAAGAGTGATTCTATTCCGGTAGGGAGGGAACCAAACCGGTGATTGGCGGCACTGTGACAGAGTGCTTTTGCATTAGCTTTCACTGCGCGGATGGGAGGTAGCTGCTGACAACAGTGAGACCCTACACGAGCTTGCCATGGAAAGGAGTAGAAGGATTGGATGAAGGCAGTAGGAAAGCAGAGAGACGGAAGGAAGGCATCTTCATACACTTGTCTGAAGCTCTTACACCAATGATATACATAAGTATCTCTATCTTTATCTTTAGTTTTAGCGTTCATCACCATTATACATTTGAGTCTGCCTGACTGAGATTTACAAGATGACCATAGCTTGCTTCATACCACCATCTCCGTGGGAATCGACCCTTACTCGCGTAAGGTATTACTTGGACGACCCAGTGCACTTGCTGGTTAGTTGTGCGAAGTTTAGTGATCACAATTTCGTGCACCAAGTTTTGGCGCCGTTGCCGGGATTGTTCTTGTGTATGGACAACTGACGGTTCTCTTGTGCTTAGATTAGGTATTATTTTCTTCAGATTCTTAAGAATGAATTCTAGTGTTTCAAATGATGTTCTTATCATCACCAAAGCTGATTGATCATCATTAATTTAGCTCTTGAATGCAATGTCCTGCTGAAGCTTAGCCTCCATGTCTAATTCATTTAGACTAAAGCTTTAGACTAACATTGCATGATTCCTGGAATTCTCATTAAAGAATTTTGATACCTTTATTTTTCCTTTTCACTTAATTTTCGAAAAAGCACAAAAAATTACAAAATCATAAAAACCAAAAATATTTTATGTTTCTTGTTTGAGTCTAGAGTCTCATCTTAAGTTTGGTGTCAATTGCATGTTCCGTTCTTCTTGCATTTTTTCGAATTTATGCATGTGTCTTAATTGATCTTCAAGTTGTTTCTTGATGATTTTCTTGTTTTGATCTTTGAATTCTATTGACTTGAGTGTTTTGTTGTTTCTTATATGCATTCTCATTTTGTTAGTGTCATAGTGTACAAACTGCTAGTTTGGTGTCTTGCATGCATTGTTATTTGATTCTTGTTGCATTTTAATTTTTCCCTATTATTAAAAATCCAAAATATTTTAATTTGTGTCTTTTCAAGTCAATAATACAGAGAATTGAAGATTCAGAACATACTGCAGAGGAATCACACAGAAAAAGCTGGGCATTCAAAAATACCCAGTGAAGAAGACAGACTGGCGTTTAAACGCCAGCCAGGGTGCCTGTTGGGCGTTTAACGCCCAAAAGGTATAGGTTTGGGCGTTAACGCCAGAATGTGCACATTCTGGGCGTTTAACGCCAGGATGGCAAAGGGGAAGATTTTGTTTTCAAAATCATTTTTTTCAAGTTTTCAAAGTTTTTCAAATCAAATCTTTTTCAAATCATATCTTTTCAATCAAATGTTTTCAAAATTAATTTCTTTCCTTTTTCAAAGATACTTACTAACAATTAATGATTTGATTGAACATTTTTTTCCTTTTCTGTTAAGGAAGGTTTTATGTTTGAATCATATCTTTTCTTGTTAGGCAAGTCATTATTTTTTAAAATCATATCTTTTCAAATTGTTTTCAATCATATCTTTTAAATTGTTTTCAAATCATATCTTTGAAAATTGTTTTCAAATCATATCTTTTCAATCACATGTTTTTAAAACCAATCATATCTTCTTAACCACATCTTTTTCAAAATAGTTTTCAATCAAATCTTTTTGATTTCTAATTTCAAAATCTTTTTCAAAAATCACTTGATTTCTTTTCCACTTTTATTTTCGAAAATCAATTAGTGTTTTTTCAAAATGTTTTCAAAATCTTTCACTTATTTTCGAAAATTACTTCCCTTCTTCTCACATCCTTCTATTTCTGGACTAACTCTATTCTTTAATGCAAAATTCGAACTCCATCTTCTTTGATAAGTTCGAATTTTCTACTTCTGTCTTCCATTTTTCTTCCTCTGACACCTCAAGGAATCTCTATACTGTGACATAGAGGATTCCATATTTTCTTGTTCTATTCTCTTTCATATGAGCAGGAACAAAGACAAAGGCATTCTTGAAGCTGACCGAATTCTTCAAGAAGAAGAACACATGGCAGCCGAAAACAACAACAATGCCAACAATGCAAGGAAGGTGCTGGGTGACTTTACTGCACCTCCTCCCAATTTTTCTGGAGAAGCATCTCTATCCCTGCCATTGAGCAAACACCTTTGAGCTTAAGCCTCAATTAGTTTCTCTAATGCACAGAATTGCAAGTTCCATGGACTTCCAATAGAAGATCCTCATCAGTTTTTAGCTGAGTTCTTGCAAATCTGTGACACAGTCAAGACTAATGGGGTTACCCTGAGGTCTACAGACTGATGCTATTCCCTTCTGCTGTAAGAGACAGAGCTAGAATATGGTTGGACTCTCAACCTAAAGAAAGCCTGGGCTCATGGAAAAGCTAGTCATTTGATTTCTCAAAGTCTGTCTGGAATGCAAAATGCACCTGGCAGTACTAAGGATGCTTCATCTGAGGAAGAAGCTTATGATCCTGAAAACCCTTCAATGGAAGAGGTGAATTACCTAGGAGAACCCTATGGAACACCTATAATTCTTCATGGGGAAAATCACCCAAATTTCTCATGGAAGAATCAAGAGAGACCTCAACAAGGTTTCATAATAATGGTGGAAGAAACAGGCTTAGCAATGGCAAGCCTTTTCCATCATCTTCTCAGCAACAGACAGAGAGTTCTAAGCAGAATACTTCTGACTTAGCAACAATGGTCTCTGATCTAATAAAGACCACTCAAAGTTTCATGAATGAAACAGGTCCTCCATCAGAAATTTGGAAGGACAAGTGGGACAGCTGAGCAAGAAAATTACTGAACTCCCTCCTAGTACTCTCCCAAGTAATACAGAAGAAATCCAAAAGGAGAGTGCAAAGCCATAAACATGGCCGAATATGGAGAGGAAAGAGAGGAGGAGGACGCCACTGAGGAAGACCTCAGTGGGCGTGTACCAATCTCCTCTGAGTTCCTCAAAGAGGAACCATGGGAATCTGAGGCTCAAAATGAGACCATAGAGATTCCATTGGACTTGTAGAGAATGTTTTGGTTAAGATTGAAGACCACTACATCCCTACTGATTTCATAGTCCTAGAGACTGGGAAGTGCATGGATGAATCCATCATCCTTGGCAGACCTTTCCTAGCCACAGCAAAGGCTGTGATTGATGTTGATAGAGGTGAACTGATCATTCAAGTGAATGAAAACTCCTTGATGTTTAAGGCTCAAGGATATCCCTCTGTCACCATGGAGAGGAAGCTTGAAGAGCTTCTCTCAAATCAGAGACAAACAGGCCCCCCAGTCAAACTCTAAGTTTGGTGTTGGGAGGCCACAACCAAACTCTAAGTTTGGTGTTGAACCCCCACATTCAAACTCTAAGTTTGGTGTTGGGAGGTTCCCACATTGCTCTGATCATTTGTGAGGCTCCATGAGAGCCATCTGTCAAGCTACTGACATTAAGACGCTTGTTGGGAGGCAACCCAATGTTATATTTTGACTATTTTCTTTTGTTATTTTATGTTTTTTGTAGGTTGATGATCATAAGAAGTCACAAAATCCATTGAAAAAGCAAAACAGAATGAAAAACAGGAAGAAAAACAGCACACCCTGGAGGAAGAACCTGCTGGCGTTTAAACGCCAGTCAGGCTAGCAGATGGGCGTTTAACGCCCAGTCTGGTGCCATTCTGGGCGTTTAACGCCAGAAAGGGGCACCAGACTGGCGTTAAACGCCAGTAAAGGGCACCAACCTGGCGTTAAACGCCAGGAATGGGCACCAGCCCGGCGTTTAACGCCAGAAATGGCTCAAAACGTGGATTTTGATGCTATTTGGTGCAGGGATGACTTTTCCTTGACACCTAAGGATCTGTGGACCCCACAGGATCCCCAAACAACCCCACCACTCTCTCTTCTTCTTCACCCATTCATCAATCACCTCAACATCTCTTTCTCTTCACCACTCACATCCATCCTTCATAAACCACCACTTCTCCCCATACATGGCCGAACACAAAGCCATCTCCCTCTCTCCTCCATTTCTTCTTCTTCTACTCACTTCCCTCTTCTTTTGCTCGAGGACGAGCAAACCTTTTAAGTTTGGTGTGGTAAAAGCATTGCTTTTTGTTTTCCATAACCATTTATGGCATCCAAAGCCGGTTCAACTGAGAAGGCATGACCTCAAGCCCATCACTAAGAAGAAGATGGAGCAAACAAAGAGACCCCTCTCATCAAGAAATCCCTGAGATACCTCAAGGGATGCACTTTCCTCCACAAGACTACTGGGAGCAACTGAACACCTCCCTAGAAGAATTAAGTTCCAACATGGGACAACTAAGGTGGAGCACCAAGAACATGCCATCCTCCTCCATGAAATTGGAGAAGATCAAAGGATCATGAAAGAGGAGCAACAAAGACAAGGAAGAGACATTGAGGAGCTCAAGCACTCCATAGGATCTTCAAGAAGAAGAAAGAGCCGCCATCACTAAGGTGGACCCGTTCTTTAATCTCCTTGTTCTTTATTCTTCTGTTTTTCGAATTTTAGTGCTTTATGTTTATCCATGTTTATGTCTTATGATCATTAGTGTCTTAGTGTCTATGCCTTAAAGCTATGAATATGAATCCATCACCTTTCTTAAATGAAAACTGTTTTTAATCAAAAGAACAAGAAGTACAGGATTTCAAATTCATCTTTAAAACTAGCTTAATTAGTTTGATGTGGTGGCAACACTTTTCTGAATGTATGCTTAAACAGTGCATATGTCTTTTGAATTTGTGGTTCATGAATGTTAAAATTGTTGGCTCTTGAAAGAATGATGAAAAAGGAGACATGTTATTGAGGATCTGAAAAATCATAAAAATGATTCTTGAAGCAAGAAAAAGCAGTGAATACAAAAAAAAAAAAAAAAGAGAGAAGAGAAGCAGAAAAAACGAAAAAAAAAGGGAGAAGAAAAAGAAAAGAAAAAGAAAGAAATAAAGTTGTGATCCAAGGCAAAAAGAGTGTGCTTAAGAACCCTGGACACCTCTAATTGGGGACTTTAGCAAAGCTGAGTCACAATCTGAAAAGGTTCACCCAATTATGTGTCTGTGGCATGTATGTATCCGGTGGTAATACTGGAAGACAGAGTGCTTTGGGCCACAGCCAAGACTCAATAAGTAGCTGTTTCAAGAATCATCATACTTAACTAAGAGAATCAATAACACTATCTGGATTCTGAGTTCCTAAGAAGCCAATCATTCTGAATTTCAGAGGATAAGTGAGATGCCAAAACTGTTCGGAGGCAAAAAGCTACTAGTCCCGCTCATCTATTTGGAGCTAAGTTTCATTGATAATTTGGAGTCTATAGTATATTCTCTTCTTTTTATCTTATTTGATTTTCAGTTGCTTGAGGACAAGCAACAATTTAAGTTTGGTGTTGTGATGAGCGGATAATTTGTATACTTTTTGGCATTGTTTTTAGTATGTTTTTGATATCTTTTAGTTAGTTTTTAGTATATTTTTATTAGTTTTTAATTAAAATTCACTTTTCTGGACTTTACTATGAGTTTGTGTGTTTTTCTGTGATTTCAGGTATTTTCTGGCTGAAATTGAGGGACTTGAGCAAAAATCTGATTCAGAGACCAAAAAGGACTGCAGATGCTGTTGGATTCTGACCTCCCTGCACTCGAAGTGGATTTTCTGGAGCTACAGAAGCCCAATTGGCGCGCTCTCAACGGCGTTGGAAAGTAGACATCCAGGGCTTTCCAGCAATATATAATAGTCCATACTTTGTCCAAGATTTGAGGGCCCAAACCCGCGAAGCAATCCGGCCTCAGGAATTCCAGCGTTAAACGCCGGAACAGGAATAAAAGTTGGAGTTAAACGCCCAAACTGGCATAAAAGCTGGAGTTAAACGCCAGGAAGAGTCTCTACACGAAAATTACTTCATTGCTCAGCCCAAGCACACACCAAGTGGGCCCGGAAGTGGATTTTTATGTCATTTACTCATCTTTGTACACCCTAGGCTACTAGTTTTCTATAAGTAGGACCTTTTACTATTGTATTTTCATCTTGGTTCTTCTGGTTCCCTCTCTAGGGGCCGAAACCAATGATCACACTGTTCTTATGTATTTTCAACGCATAGATTAAGGTGTGGAGCTCTGCTGTACCTCGAGTATTAATGCAATTACTATTGTTCTTCCATTCAATTCCGCTTGTTCTTTTACCAAGATATCACTTGTTCTTCAACATGATGAAGGTGATGATTGACGCCCATCACCATTCTCACCCATGAACAAGGTGACTGACAACCATTCTTGTTCTACAAGCATCTGAGGCTTAGTGAATATCTCTTGGATTCTTCGGAATCTTCGTGGTATAGGCAGGACCTGATGGCGGCATTCAAGAGAATCCGGAAGGTCTAACCTTGTCTGTGGTATTCTGAGTAGGATTCAATGACTGAATGACTGTGACGTGCTTCAAACCTGTAACCTACTGGGCGTTAGTGACAGACGCAAAAGAGTGATTCTATTCCGGTAGGGGAGGGAACCAAACCGGTGATTGGCGGCACTGTGACAGAGTGCTTTGCATTAGCTTTCACTGCGCGGATGGGAGGTAGCTGCTGACAACAGTGAGACCCTACACGAGCTTGCCATGGAAAGGAGTAAGAAGGATTGGATGAGGCAGTAGGAAAGCAGAGAGACGAAGGGAAGGCATCTTCATACACTTGTCTGAAGCTCTTACACCAATGATATACATAAGTATCTCTATCTTTATCTTTATGTTTTATGCGTTCATCACCATTATACATTTGAGTCTGCCTGACTGAGATTTACAAGATGACCATAGCTTGCTTCATACCACCAATCTCCGTGGGATCGACCCTTACTCGCGTAAGGTATTACTTGGACGACCCAGTGCACTTGCTGGTTAGTTGTGCGAAGTTGTAGTGATCACAATTTCGTGCACCATGATCCAAGGCAAAAAGAGTGTGCTTAAGAACCCTGGACACCTCTAATTGGGGACTCTAGCAAAGCTGAGTCACAATCTGAAAAGGTTCACCTAATTATGTGTCTGTGGCATGTATGTATCCGGTGGTAATACTGGAAAACAGAGTGCTTTGGGCCACGGCCAAGACTCATAAAGTAGCTGTGTTCAAGAATCATCATACTTAACTAGGAGAATCAATAACACTATCTGGATTCTGAGTTCCTAAAGAAGCCAATCATTCTGAATTTCAAAGGATAGAGTGAGATGCCAAAACTGTTCAGAGGCAAAAAGCTAAAAGCCCCGCTCATCTAATTAATACTGATCTTCATAGATGTTTTTGGAATTCATTGCATATTCTCTTCTTTTTATCTTATCTGATTTTCAGTTGCTTGGGGACAAGCAACAATTTAAGTTTGGTGTTGTGATGAGCGGATAATTTGTACGCTTTTTGGCATTGTTTTTAGTATGTTTTTAGTAGGATTTAGTTAGTTTTTAGTATATTTTTATTAGTTTTTAGTTAAAATTCACTTTTCTGGACTTTACTATGAGTTTGTGTGTTTTTCTGTGATTTCAGGTATTTTCTGGCTGAAATTGAGGGACCTGAGCAAAAATCTGATTCAGAGACTAAAAAGGACTACAGATGCTGTTGGACTCTGACCTCCCTGCACTCAAAGTGGATTTTCTGGAGCTACAGAAGCCCAATTGGCGCACTCTTAACGGTGTTGGAAAGTAGACATCCTGGGCTTTCCAGCAATATATGATAGTTCATACTTTGCCCAAGATTTGATGGCCCAAACCGGCGTTCAAAATTACCTTCAGAATTCCCAGCGTTAAACGCCGGAACTGGCACCAAAGTGGGAGTTAAACGCCCAAACTGGCACAAAAGCTGGCGTTTAACTCCAAGAAGAGTCTCTACACGAAAATGCTTCATTGCTCAGCCCAAGCACACACCAAGTGGGCCCGGAAGTGGATTTTTATGTCATTTACTCATCTTTGTAATTCTTAAGCTACTAGTTCTCTATATATAGGACCTTTTGCTAATTGTATTTTCATCTTCGGACATCTAGTTCTTAGATCAGATCTTGGTTCTTCTGGTTCCCTCTTTGGGACCAAAGCCAATGATCACTCTTGTTCTTATGTATTTTCAACGGTGGAGTTTCTACACACCATAGATTAAGGTGTGGAGCTCTGCTGTACCTCGAGTATTAATGCAATTACTATTGTTCCTCTATTCAATTCAGCTTGTTCTTGTTCCAAGATATCACTTGTTCTTCAACTTGATGAATGTGATGATCCGTGACACTCATCATCATTCTCACCTATGAACGTGTGACTAACAACCACCTCCGTTCTACCTTAGATTGGGTGAATATCTCTTGGATTCCTGATACACGACGCATGGTTGATCGCCTGACAACCGAGCGCTCGCCTAACAACCGAGCCAGCCATTCCGTGAGATCAGAGTCTTCATGGTATAAGCTAGAATTGATGGCGGCATTCAAGAGAATCCGGAAGGTCTAAACCTTGTCTGTGGTATTCTGAGTAGGATTCAATGATTGAATGACTGTGACGTGCTTCAAACTCGCGATTGTGGGGCGTTAGTGACAGACGCAAAAGAATCACTGGATTCTATTCCGACATGATCGAGAACCGACAATTGGATAGCCGTGCCGTGACAGGGTGCGTTGAACATTTCCACTGAGAGGATGGGAGGTAGCCACTGACAACGGTGAAACCCTTGCATACAGCTTGCCATGGAAAGGAGTAAGAAGGATTGGATGAAGACAGTAGGAAAGCAGAGAGACGGAAGGGACAAAGCATCTCCATTCGCTTATCTGAAGTTCTCACCAATGAATTGCATAAGTATCTCTATCTTTATCTTTATGTTTTATTCATCATCTATAACCATTTGAGTCTGTCTGACTGAGATTTACAAGGTGACCATAGCTTGCTTCATACCAACAATCTCTGTGGGATCGACCCTTACTCGCGTAAGGTTTATTACTTGGACGACCCAGTACACTTGCTGGTTAGTTGTGCGAAGTTGTGATAAAGAGTTGAGATTGCAATGAGCGTACCATGTTGATGGCGCCATTGATGATCATAATTTCGTGCACCACTACCGCACGGCTAATCATCTGTCGGTTCTCCCTTGTGTCGGAATAGGATCTCTCTATCCTTTTGCACATTGTCACTGTGCCCAACATTCGTGAGTTTGAAGCTCGTCACAGTCATCCCGTCCCAAATCCTACTCGGAATACCACGGACAAGGTTTAGACTTTCCAGATCTCAGGAATGCTGCGAATTGGTTCTAGCCTCTACCACGAATGTTCTAATCTCACAGATTCAAATGCTCTGTTGTCAGGAGAGGCGAGTCATATCCGTGGATCAGAGACCCAGGAGATTATACTCCGGCTGTCGTCCAATGACTACGTTGAACATCATGTAGACCCCTTGTGGTTGTCAGGCACGCGGATCTTGGCTAAGCGAGTAACGAAGATAGTGGGTGATTGTCACGGGTCACCCCTTCATTCTGACTTAACTGAATTAAGTACGAGAGTATATCTTGGAGAAGAAGTAAGCATGAATTGAAAGAGAAACAATAGTACTTGCATTAATTCATGAAGAACAGTAGAGCTCCGCACCTTAATCTATAAGGTGTAGAAACTCCACCGTTGAAAAATACATAAGAGAAAATAGCCTAGGCATGGCCGTGAGGCCAGCCAAGCATGAAGTTGAAAAAGTCTAAAAAAGGATTATATTTCGAATACAATATTAAAAAGTGCTATTTATACTAAACTAGTTACTAAGATTTACAGAAAATAAGTAACTAAGTGCAGATTAGTGCAGATTAGTACAGAAATCCACTTCCGGGGCCCACTTGGTGTGTGCTTGTGCTGAGCATTGAGCTTTACACGTGCATAGTCCTTTTCTGGAGTTAAATGCCAGCTTGGATGCCAATTTGGGCGTTTAACTCCAGTTCTGGTGCCAGTTCCAACGTTTTACGCCAGAAAAGGATCTCTGGTGGGCATTTTAACGCCAGTTTGGGCCATCAAATCTCGGGCAAAATATGGACTATTATACATTGCTGGAAATTCCAAGATGTTAGCTTTCCAGCCCAATGGAGAATGCGCCAATTGGACTTTTGTAGCTCCAGAAAAACCCGTTTGAGTGCAAGGAGGTCAGAATCCAATAGCATCTACAGTCTTTTCTCAATCTCTGAACCAGATTTTTGCTCAAGTCCCTCAATTTTAGCCAAAAAATATCTGAAATTACAGAAAAATACACAAACTCATAATAAAGTCCAAAAATATAATTTTCACATAAAAACTAATAAAAATATAATAAAAAATAACTAAAACATACTAAAAACTATATAAAAACAATATTAAAAAAAATATAAATTATCCACTCATCACTACCCATCTAACCATCCAACCATCACAAGCTCCAAAATATGTTGGATTGCGTAGCATCACTGAGTCATTTAGCGTCGTTTATTTATTTATATTGTTGTAATTAAATTTGGGGACCAACGGAATAAATTAAAAAGGACCTAAGAAGATAGAGCTTGAATCATTTATGTCATGAATTATTAAGTTACTTATCCCCTTAAATACTCATCAACTTTCTTTTATAAAGTACTTCCTTCTTGATTTTTAAGTTTGACTTGTCAATTTATTTTTTTGGACCAATCTAGTATTTATCGTAGTGGACATTTTACAATTTCTCTCTCTTAAAAATGAAATCCAATTTATTGTCTCCTTTCAATTTGGGAATACATGTTTGGTGGACGAAATTGTGATTCCTCTTTTTTTAGATCTGATTCATTGTAATTTGGATTATAGGAATTGGCACTGAGTAGAGATTATTCCTTTTAGAAATTGGCCTTCCTTCACAACTCCGTTCAACTAACCAGCAAGTGTACTGGGTCGTCCAAGTAATAACCTTACGTGAGTAAGGGTCGAATCCACAGAGATTGTTGGTATGAAGCAAGCTATGGTCACCTTGCAAATCTCAGTTAGGAGGATTAATACATTTGTAATAGTGATAATTGGATTGTACTAATAAAAGGGAATAATAAAAAGGATAGAAATACTTATGTAGATTTACTGGTAGGAATTTCAGATAAGCGGAATGGAGATGCTGTAGAGCTCTCGGACGCTTGCCTTCCTACTCCTTCTACTCAATCCTTTTTACTCCTTTCCATGGCAAGCTTTGTATAGGGGTTCACTATCAGCTGTGGCTACTTTCATTCCTCTCGGGGAAATAACCTGTACGGCTGTCACTCGCACAGCTAACCAGTCTGGAGGCATCACCCATGGTTGATAGCTACATCCCATCCTCGCAGTGAAAGCTACGCACGCACTCTGTCACAGCACGGCCAATCACCGGTTGGTTCCCGCTCCTACTGGAATAGAATCCCTCTTTTGCGTTTGTCACTAACGCCCAGCAGGTTAAAGTTTGAAGCACGTCACAGTCATTCATGAACGGAATCCTACTTGGAATACCACAGACAAGGTGAGACTTTCCGGATTCCCAGGATCCTACTCGGAACACCACAGACAAGGTTGGACTTTCCGGATCCAGATGAATGCCGCCATCTATCTAGCTTATACCACGAAGATTCTGTTGGGGAATCTAAGAGATACACATTCAAGCTTGTGTTGCATGTAGAACGAAAGTGGTTGTCAATCACGCGCGTTCATAAGTGAGAATGATGATGAGAGCTATTAGCTCATCACATTCATCATGTTCTTGAGTACGAATGAATATCTTGGAATAAGAATAAGATAGAGAATTGAATAAAAGAAAATAGAACTTCATTAATCTTTGAGGTACAGCAGAGCTCCACACCCTTAATCTATGGTGTGCAGAAACTCCACCGTTGAAAATACATAAGCAGAAGGTTCAGGCATGGCCGAATGGCCAGCCCCCTAAAACGTGATCAATGATCCCCTAAGATGAAGAATAAAGCAAAACTGAGATCAAAGATGATTGACACATTAGTAAATCATCCTATTTATAATAAACTAGCTCCTAGGGTTTACATGAGTAAGTAATTGATGCATAAATCCACTTCCGGGGCCCACTTGGTGTGTGCTTGGGCTGAGCTTGATCAATCCACGTGTAGAGGCATCTCTTGGAGTTGAATTTCGAGTTATGATGTGTTTTGGGCGTTCAACTCCGGATCATGACGTTTTTCTGGCGTTTTACTTCAGACAGCAGCATGTACTTGGCGTTTAACGCCAAGTTACGTCGTCATTCTTCGATTAAAGTATGGACTATTATATATTGCTGGAAAGCCCTGGATGTCTACTTTCCAACGCCATTGAGAGCGCGCCATTTAGAGTTCTGTAGCTCCAGAAAATCCATTTCGAGTGCAGGGAGGTCAGAAACCAACAGCATCAGCAGTCCTTTTGTCAGCCTTTTTCAGAGTTTTGCTCAAATCCTTCAATTTCAGCCAGAATTTACCTGAAATCACAGAAAAACACACAAACTCATAGTAAAGTCCAGAAATGTGAATTTAACATAAAAACTAAGGAAAACATCCCTAAAAGTAGCTCAAACTTACTAAAAACTATATAAAAACAATGCCAAAAAGCGTATAAATTATCCGCTCATCAATGTTTATGAATGAATAAGAGAACTTTCTATCTAGTTCCTTTTATCTTTAACTCCTCCCATTTATTATTGTCTCTTGGCTTTATTTGACTTTCCCATCATCATTCCCCTTCTTTTCCTTTACTTTTTCCTAATAACGCCTCACTATTACTCCTATTCACCACCCTTTGTTAATTTGAAAAAATAATGGATCAAAGTGCAATTATTTCCCCTCTCCCCAAAAAAAATGTTGTATTGTAGGCTAGCTAGCTATTATTAGATTTTTCCATTTTAGTATTCTTTGTTTCTGGGATTTGTTATCTGTTATTATCATTTTTAAGAATAATGAGAGAGGTAGGACATATTCGAGAATAATTTCAATTCATAATGATCAATTATATATATCATTCCACTCCAATTATTATGGGAAAGACGGACTAATATACAACTGTGTTTGGATCTCAGTAAATTAAAATGGTGTGATATAAATATAGAAAATTATATGGTACAGATCTAAATCTGTACAGATTTACAGATTTAATGATCTAAACCACACATTCTAAAGCTACACTTTTCACTCAAAACCGTAACTCTTCACAAAGAAAAGCGTCACCTAATGGAAAAAAGTAAATTAGAAGATTTAAGAGAAGAAATAATTAAGTTATCAAAATTAATAGATCAAAAATTAATGATTTTAACTAATGTTAATTGTAATGACACCGAATTCTTAAAATCAATACAAAATGATTTTTCTCAAAATTTTTATTTTACTATAAGTTTTATTGAAGGACTTCAAAAACCTGAAAAAACTTATTTTTCACACGGAATTTCTAAAAAATGTTACCATGGAAATGATTCTTCACATCTTTATCATACTTTCAACCCACAATTAAATTCTATAGTAGATATGCTCGAAGAAATATTAGTATGTATAAAATTTCAAAGGGATAAGGAAAAAGAGAATCCTAAAGAAGAAAAACTTTAAAATATAATCAACATAACAGATCTAAAAGTAAAACCACCATTAAAATTATGAATATTGAAGAAAAATTAGAAGAAGTTACAATGCTTTTTAAACAATTAAAAATGGCTCAAGAAAATAATATTATGGAACATGGTTTTCAAATAGAAGAAGAGTTAGTTAATTCTGAAAATATAGAAAAGGAAGAACACATTCTAGATTATTCAAGTGACGAAGAACCGGCAATTCCAATACAAGTAAAAAATGAAGCTGGAACATCTAAGGATAATCAATCTCAATTTAAATGGGAAACAGGTTTTGATAATTATGCTTTTAAAAAAGGGTTTATAAATAAAGATTCCAAATATACAAAAATACCATCAAAATATGTTCCTAAAATCCAGGAAATGGAAGGAGAAAGAATGCTCGATTTAGACTGCAAAAAGAACGAAAAATAAATTTTCGAAAACTGGTTAAATTCCTTCTTATTAGAAGCCTTTACTAATCCAAAACTTAGTGAATTATCTGGAAGAGACATTTGGAATTACATAGGGTTTCATACTAAAAGAACTATAAGAGATTATATGACATCAATAGAAAACCAAATAATAGAAGAATTAGAAACAAAAACAACAGCTTATGATAAGATATTATATATAATGATGATTCTATATAAAGAATTTTTTGGAAAAAATATTATAGATCATAGACAAGAAGTCTATAATAAAGAATATCAAGAAGCAAAAAACCATTTAGCTAATATTCAGATATATGATTTATGTAACGTGGAATCTTATATATGTGAATATAGGATACATTATTACAAATTAAAAGAAGAAGATAAAAATCATTATCTTAGTATGTACATAACAAAACTTCCATATCCTGCTAATGAATTTATAATGGGAAGATTTATAAGAGAAATAAATAGAGGAACAATTGAAAATAATTTTGGTGGAGCAACCTCTGCAATAAGAGAGAAAATAAAAGAACGTTGTATGCAAGAAGCAACTCAAAAAAGATTTGCAAATATAATCAGAATTTGCTGTCAGGATAATGAAGAAATACCTCAAAATATGGTCTTAATAAAAATTTTCAAAGAAAAAGAAAATATCAATTTAGAAAAAGAAAATACTATCCAAACTGGAGAAAAAAGAGATATTTTAGAAAAGAAAATAACAATAAAAACAAAAGACAAAGAAATAACTATTGCCCGAATAAAAAAGAAAATTGTAAATGTTGGTATTGCCAAGAAGAAGGACACTACGCAAATGAATGCCCGAAAAAGAAGGATAAAAAGGATCTTACTAAACAAATAGAAATTGCTAAGTCTTGTTTCATGGAACCATTAGAAGAATCTGATGATAATTTAGACTATATTTTTGAATATGTCTCGGAAACAGACTCAGAGACTGAGTAATAATGCTACATTTATTACTATAAAAATAACAGAAAAGTTTATAAATGCTTTCATAGATTCTGGGGCAACACAATGCTTTGCTAGTTCAAATATAAAACTTGATTGGAAAAAATTAAAGAAACCATTAAGAGTTAGAATAGCTGACAAATCAATACATAAAATTGACCAAAAAGCAGAGATGGTTGAAATTTTTATTCAAAATTATAGGTTCATTGTTCCATCTATATATATGTTAGATTCTGGAATGGATTTTATCATAGGAAATAACTTTTTAAAGCTATATCATCCATTCATTCAAGAATTAACATATATAGTTTTAAAAGCCCCACACGATTCTTCAATAAATCAAAAATCAAAACGTATAAAAATACCAACTACTACTATAGATAAGATCTTAGAATTTAAAATATTTTCTATATTAGAAACATGTTATTTAAATTTATACTTTCAGATAAATATTCCAAAAAATAATCTTGAAATAAAGATAGAAGAACTTTTGGATGAAATTTGTGCTGAAAATCCTTTAGATATTAAAAATACAAATAACGAATTAGTAAGTATTAAATTAAAAGATCCCACAAAAGAGATAAATGTTCCAAATAAAATTCCTTATTCCGCAAGAGATAGAGAAGAGTTCTCATTAGAATGTAAAGATCTTTTAGAAAAAGGAATTATAAGATTAAGTAAAAGTCCTCATGCGGCTCCCGCTTTTTACGTAGAAAACAATAATGAAATTAAAAGGGGAAAACGAAGAATGGTAATAAACTATAAGAAAATGAATGAAGCAACTATTGGTGATGCTCATAAACTTCCAAGAAAATATTCTATTTTAGAAAAAATCAAGGGAGCAACTTGGTTTTCATCTCTTGATGCAAAATCAGGATATTGGCAACTTCGTTTAGACGAAGAAACAAAAAAATTAACTGCTTTTACTTGCCCAACAAAAGAATCAACAAGTGTGTTGCTTTATGAATGGAATGTATTACCATTCGGATTAAAGCAAGCCCCAGGTATTTATCAAAGATTTATGGAAGAAAATCTAAAAGAATTAAATGAATTTGTTTTAGTATACATTGATGATATATTAATTTTTACAAAACAGGATAAAGAAGATCATCTTCAAAAATTATTAATAGTTTTAGAAAGATGTAAACAGAAAGGATTAGTTCTTAGCAAAAAGAAAGCAAGAATAGCAAAACAAGAAATAGAGTTTCTTGAATTAATTCTATCTACTCAAGGTAAGCTAAAACTTCAACCAAATGTTCTAGAAAAGGTAAATTTATTTCCTAATAAAATAGAAGATAGAAAACAATTACAAAGATTTTTAGGGTGTATAAATTATATTTCTGATCAAGGATTTTTAAAGAATATAACAGAATACACTAAAAGCTTATTTCCAAAAATAAGTACTAAAAAAGAATGGAAATGGGATGAAAAAGATAGTATGCAAATTCAAAGAATTAAAGAACTTTGTGAAAAACTTCCAAAACTTTATATTCCAGAAGAAAATGACTACTTAATAGTAGAAACAGATGCTTCAGACATAACCTGGTCAGGATGTCTAAAAGCTAAGAAAGCTATAAAAAGTTTGGAACAAGAAAAAGAATCACTAGATTCTAAATATTCCGTAAAGAAATTACTTTGCAGGTATATTTCAGGGACTTTTACTCCAACAGAACAGAGATATACCACTCATGAAAAGGAAACTCTAGCAGCAATTAAATCTCTTAAGAAATAGAAAATTGATTTACTACCCAGAGATTTTACATTAAGGACAGATTCAAGTTACCTAACAGGTTTCATATGATATAATTTAAAAGTTGATTATAATCATGGACGATTGGTAAGATGGCAATTATTTTTGTTACAATATCCAATAAAAATTGAATATATTAAGGGTGACAAAAATGTTATTGCAGATACATTAACAAGAGAATGGAGTTCGTCTACAACGCATTAGATCAAGAAATCCAGAAATACGAACAAGAACTCGAAAAATGCAAGTATTGTCAGCAAATAAGGACACAGATCCAATCCCTCAAGAAGGCCATCGAAGCAATGAAATCAACACAACAACCAAAACCATCAGAGTTCAGCCAGCTAAGCGTGGTGGACAAATCAGGTGAAGAAAAAATTTCAGAAAATAAAACTATTGCTGATATTATCAAAAAATCCACCCAAGATAAAAAATATTATGTAATTTATAATGGCCCCATGAAAGGAGTATATGATGCCTGGGAAAAAGCAGCACCATTTACACATCAATCAAGGATAATTCATAAAGGAGGGTTTTTAACACTGGAAGAAGCAAAGGAATCTTTCAGGGAATATGAAGCTCTTCATCTAGAGCAAACCCTAAAATGAGCAGATAAAGCTCCAATTCAAACCCAGAGAACAGGAATAATAAGAAACATTCCTACAAGGGCTGAAATCAAGGAGAAGAAAAGGGTCTGTAGATCAAATCTCAGAGAAACCCTTAACATAGTCCTGAATTGGACTGAAGAAAAAAGGGCAATCTTGGGATATTATCATATTGCCAAAGAACAGCTAACAAAGCTGGTTATATTTCTAGATGCTTCCCCATCTGACACCTATCAGTTTTTCCAGTATGGATTAATTGATACAATTTTAATTTTTAATGATTTGAAAATTATTAGTGAGTTTCCTGCAGGATTCATTGATACAGTAAAGAGATTTAAAAATATGATTGACAACGTAAATCCAAGGGATATATCCCTAAAATTTACGAATAGTCAACCTATTTTTAATGAAGAAGAAGAATGTTTGGTTCCAGCACATCAAGTAATCTTCATGTCCGTCTTCCCAGGAAATTTTCAACCAATTGATCAAGTTCAAGATTTAACAATCTACAGTCATGAAGGAAGACTAGCCAGCACACTAGCAAGGGTCTTCGAAAGAACTCAAAAGATAACAAGGGAATCTCACACAAGAATCAATTATAAAAGTAGAAATACTTTACTTGTGTCCAGTAAAAGGAATGAAATTGAAGAAAGAGAGATGAGACTCTTAGTGAAATTTGAATCAGCATTCTACAACTTATCTGGACTCTTAGAAAAGCTCCCCGAAGGGATAAAGAGGAATCTCTGCTATTTGATAAAAGACAGAGAAGACCACAAGTGCCAGCTATGTGTCTCAGAGTTATCTGAAGAAAGCAATAATGAAACGGAATCAACCCACATGATAAAGGAAGAAGACAACGCATCTGAAGGTCACATAATGAAAGAGGAGGACAGCACATCTGAAGCATCTCTCAACATTATTGCATAGTGACGTAAGCGCTTAGGTCATAGAGCACCAACAATGTAGCTGGTGCAAGATAATAAACAATGACGTAAGCAATGACGTCATAAGAAGGGTAAGGATGGGAATTGTCTATCAGACCCAACCATTATAAATAGGTTGCTTAGGCAATTGTAGAAGGCATCAGACAATAGAAAGCAGGAGGCTAAGAGTACTCATATGCTAGGAGAGCAAGGAGGAAGTTGCCAAGGCGATTCTATAGTCTGAAGAAGAATTTCCTTAGGAAAAACCAATTCTAAACTCCCCTCTGGAGTTAGTATCTACAATCTCCCCTCTGGAGATAAAAACATCTTATGTAAATATTTTAAATAAAGGAAGTTTTTCTCCAGAAAGGTACGCCTTTATCCTAATCTTATAGTTATGAATTATTTAGAAAGTTTAGAATTAACGGAAGAATCTGATTATTATAGATTATCTGCCTTACTAGATAATGAAAAACAGGCTGTTCTAAAAACAGAATTAAATCTCAAATCAAATGAAAATTTTAATAAACAAAATTTTTTAAAAGAAGTTTTTAATAGAAAAAATATAATATACTATGAAAAAATTCAACTTGAAGCCCCTATAAAGATAAAATCCGCCAATGGAGAACTTGAAATAGCTTTGATAAATGATGAAGAATTGAGTAAACAGATTGAGAAAATTAAGGATCAACAAAAAAGATCTAAAATTGGATGGATTCATATTAGTACTATACAAGTCTTAATCAAATCTACATATATGAAAGGAATTAATTCACCAATAAGCTTAGCAATCTGTGACAAAAGAATTACTGATGACCCAATAGATCAAATAATTGGAATTGTTCATGAAAACTTGGCAAACGTAAATGTTAAATTCAATGCCCATCTTGGATATGCTATACCTTTATCAACTGAAAATCTTGGAAGATCTATAAGTTTGGCTTATAAATTTCACAGAAAGAATCTAATGGAACAAGACGATGAACCATTTTCAATTACATACGCAATAAATTATGCTTTAACAAATAGCCATCATAGTATAATATTTAAAAATAGAGAAAGAATTTATGTCGATGAATTATTTCAGAAAATTGTAAAGACAGAAATACCAAAATATAAAGGTATTGAAAACCCAGTTCTTTTACTAAAAGAACCATCAGGAAAATTAGTTTCATCAAATTTTCAAATAAGAGAATCCAAAATTAATAGCCCGTTAAGTTTATCTAAGTTAAAGATCAAAGAAGAAAATTCTGAAATAAAAGAATTAACAAAAAAGGTCGAAAAATTAAATGAAACCCTAAACACTAAGTTATGACAATAAATAAAGAAAAAATATATGTAACCTATCAATACAAGAAACAAGAGCTCTTTGAAAGAGAAAATCGGTTGAATTATTTACAGTTTTCTGAAATAAATCAAAGAGTATTTAAAGCTCTAAAAATAATCTATGACAAATTGAAAGGAGAAGTTGAAGAGTTAGAAAAATTAATAGAATCTCTAAAAAATAGTGATGAATCGATGATAGAATTTGCAGAAATTCTAAGATAAATAATGAAGTATACAAAGATTGAAAGACCAGAAAACAAAATAAAAAGAAAAAGGGCGAAAAAATTAAAAAGTAAAATAAAGGGGTATAAAAGGGAATTAAATAATCTTCAATTCGAAATTAATGACCTTATAATAAAAAGGATAGAAATAAGAATAAATATAAACAAGTTGGAACTAAACTTAAAAAATTTATAAATGCCTGGAAAACCATATTATGACTTAAAAGAATTAAAGCTGTTGAAAGAAAAAATGGAAAATGAAGTTGAAAAATTAAAAAGATATTTAGAAACAACAGAAAGTGTAGAAATAAAAGAGGTTTTTGAAGATTTGAAAAATTATATTAAAGAAAAAGACAAACAGATAAAAGATTTTATATACAATAATCCATGCAAAAAAGAATATTATAAATTAAAACAAGATTGAAAAACTATAAAAATGAAATCAGAATTAGTAATAGTAGAAATTGTCAATACTTTTTATGAAATTGTAAACTATAAAGTACCACCAACCAAATCTATACAAATTATAAACTTATTCGAAGCAAAATATGAAGAGTTAATAGAAATTTTGAAAATAGAAATTACATTTAAAAATTAGTATCAGAGCCAAGTTAACGATTAAGGGTAACACTTTCTCTTTAAACAACACTTTTAGTGACACGCTTTTAAATTAATAAAAGACAAAAATCTATAAATCTATGCAAAAGTACATCTATACAGTAGATGGACCCTATAAATATATATACGTACAAGGTAACTATGTATTATTCTCCAGAGCAAATGAATTTCTTTGATAAAAACAAAATAAAGAAATTATTATTATTATTTTCCGTGATGGATCAATTGCACGGATCGAATAGAAAAATTGTTACAGAAAAGATGAGTTGCTATCTGTGTGACACATGTTGTCCATTTGTCGGGATATTAATACAGCGGAAATATTGGTGGTTGTTCTCTTTCTCTATCTCTCTCTTAAAATCATGCTTCCTTCCATTTCTATTAAGGGGAAAGCTCAGTATACAAGCGATTAGAGCTTGTAACTATTACAAATTTATTAATGTCTAATCCATCAAAACGTGTTGCAACTCCTACGTCACTTACACGCGCTTTATTCATGTCGTTTCATGTTTTTTTTGTGCCTCTTTTTCTTCTTCTTCTTTCTCCGTGCTTCCTCTTCTTCTTCCTCTTCCTCTTCCTCTTCTTCTTCTTCTTCTTCTTCTTCTTTCTCTATGTCTCTTTTTCTTCTCTTCCTCCCTCTTTTTTTTATTAAAATTTCTTCTCCTCTTTTCGTTTTCTCTTTCTCCTTCATCAAAATCACTAGAAAAAACGAAAAAATATTATTCAAGGTACGTTTCTTGCCTTCTCTTTCTCCTTCTTCTTCTTCTTCTTCTTGCTACACGTTCTTCTTACTCTTTCTGTTCTTCTTCTTCATTTACGTGCTTTTTTCTCTGTTTTCTTTTTTCGTTATTCTTGATTTCTATCGTTTTTTGACTTCAAGCTCTGAAATCGTTTTTGAAGAAGAAGAAGTAGCAGAAGATGAGGAGGAGAAAGAGAAAGAGTTCTGAATTATGCATGATTTTGGGTGTATTTTCTTAAATCCTTTGGGTGTATTTTCTGTAATCTTTTGGGTGTATTTCTATAATCGTTTGGGTGAATTCCTGTAACCGTTTGGGTGTATTTCTGTAATCTCTTGGGTGTATTTTATGTAATCGTTTGGGTGTATTTCTGTAATGCCTGCCATTTTTTCTGAAATAAAAAATACACCCATAGATATCAGTAAGATACACCCATAGATATGAGTCAGATACACCCATAGATATCATTCAGATATCACTCAAATACACCCAAATAATTACAGAAATACACCCAAAGGATTACAGAAAATACACCCAAACGGTTACAAGAATTCACCCAAACGATTATAGAATACACCCAAAGAGTTACAGAAAATACACCCAAAGGATTTAAGAAAATACACCCAAAATTCGTTGAAGTACATCTTATGCATAATTCAGAACTCTTTCTCTTTCTCCTCCTCATCTTCTGCTGCTTCTTTTTCTTCAAAAACGATTTTACCATGAAAAATTGGAAAAAAAAAACGAGAAAACAGAGAGAAAAGACGTAAATGAAGAAGAAGAAGAAGAAAACGAGGAAGAAGAACGTGCAGAAACGAAAGAAAAGGAAAAGAAGAAGAGTAAGAGGAAGAAGAACGTGCGGCAAGAAGAAGAAGAATTTCAGAAACCATGAAAATCGAAAAAAAACGAAAAAGAAGAAGAAGAAGAAGAAGAAGAAGAAGAAGAAGAGGAAGAGGAAGAGAAGAAGAAAGACGAAGACGAAGAAGAAAAAGAAGAAGAAGAAGAAGAAAGAAGAAGAAGAAGAGAAGAAAGAAAGAGGAAGAGGAAGAAGAGGAAGAAGAAAAAGAAGAAGAAGAAGAAGAACCGTTTGAGCGGGGCGCGTGTAGTTACGCTCCATTCAAAATGAGTTAGTGCGCGTGTTAATAAAGTTTGGGCTGATAACTTGTAAAACTTGTACGGTCTTTTTACTTGTATGTATAGCAGGCTCTTCTATTAATTTCATTCATTCTTTTCTTCCGTGTTAATATATTATTATTACCTCATAATTGTAATTGTAATATTTGCAATATATAATATATGTACAAATACGCGTAAAGAGATAGAATAAGCTTTGATATTTTGATTTGCCGCTTTTTTTAATCTTGACATAGAATAATAATACTTTTCTCTTCGCATAAATGATAGGAATCGAATCTAGAGTTGATTATCTGGGAATTTGAATTTCATAGTGCTCTATGCTACGTATGGCCCATGCATCGGTGTATATATGACGGTTAACATATCATTATTAATGAGTAACTTGGATATCTCTAACAAGTGTCTTAAAAATATATATAATTTAAAACTAAACTCTTATTTAATTTTCTTAACCAATACAAGTCAATTTGTTAGCATATACCGTAAAAACCGAATGTGCATATATATGATTTCAGCTAATCCTCTACTAATGATAGCTCAGTTACTAAAAATTAGAGACAGGCAATTAACAAGAGTAATGGGATTTACACACCCTTAATCGGTTAATCCTAAGTTCTCTATGGTTATCATTAGGGATAAAAATAGGTTAAATGACCTATTAAAATCTGTAGTCTGATTTGTATTTAATTTGAGTCTGATCTATTATAAAATAGATACAAATTTAAATTTTTATAAAAGTCTAAATATATTAATAGATCATATCTAGATTCACTAATTAGTCTTACTAGTCTATTAGACCTGCTTAACTTATTAAAATATAATTAAATATATAAATTACTTTTTATTATTAACACAATTATTAGATATTTTAAATTTATTATATTTCATTATAAATATTAAATATGATATATTACATATAAATATTTTTATTAAAATAAAATTTTTATTTTTGTAAAAAAAAAGATTATCAAACCTTTTAACAAAGACTTAATAAGAGACCAAACTTAATATTTAAAAAAAAAACTTACAATAGATAATAGGACAAATTAGACCGATTAACTATATGACAGACTAGACTTTTTAAGAGCAAAGTCTAATTTGGCCTGACTTATTTTCACCACTAGTAAATTGGAATGCTTTGATATCAGTTTATGGTGAATCAGGATTGTGTGATGAGGCCTATGCATTGTTTATGCAGATGGAGAAATTGGATAGTTATTTGCTAGTGAGGCCTAACGTCATAAGTTGGAGTGCAGTAATCTGTGGCTTTGCTTCTAAGGGCCGTTGTCAGGATTCACTTGAACTTTTTAGGCAAATGCAGCTTTTTTTTGCAGAGTAATCACCAATTGTGTGACGATTTCCAGTGTTTTATCAGTTTGTGCAGAGTTAGCAGCATTGAATCTTGGCAGGGAGCTCCATGGTTATGCTACTAGGACTCAGATGGATGACAATATTTTGGTGGAAAATGTTCTGATTAACATGTATATGAAGTGTGGTGGTTTCAAGGAAGGGCATTTGGTATTTGATGATATTAAGGGTAGAGATATAATCTCATGGAATTCATTGATTGGTGGTTATGAAATCCATGGACTTGAAGCTGGAATGAAGGCAGATAACGTTTCTTTTGTTGCTGTTCTATCCGCTTGCAGCCAGTGAATTTGGGATTAAGCCTAATGTAGAGCACTATGCATGCATGGTTGATCTCCTTGGTCGCGCTGGACTTCTGCAAGAAGCAAGCAACATTGTTAGAAACATGCCAGTTGAACCTAATGACTGCGTTTGGGGAGCTCTTCTAAACTCATGTAGAATGCACAGAGACACATACATTGCCGAAGAAACAGAAATAACTGGCAGCTTCATGCTGCTTTCCAATATTTATGCTCAAAGTGGAAGATGGGAAGATTCAGCAAGGGTTAGGGTCTCAGCAAAATCAAAAGGTGAGAAAGAAATTTTATACATTCTCAGCAGGAAGCATATTGCATTTGAGGCAAGATGAAACTTATGGGATCCTTGCGGAATTGACACGTCAAATGACAAGTATAAATAAACGATATAGCTGCCTTATTGATGACGAATCAGAGCTCTTGCTTGTTACAAACTAATTAGAGGCAAGATTATTTATTTTTTGCACTGGGTCCTCGCAGTATATAGTGGAGTTCTTTGTTGTGGATTCTCAAGAAACATTCTCGCGATTGGAATAATATCACCCATGGATTACCCGAAGATTGGTTAATAGCAGCGACGGTGGGGAAAGATGAATCATAATGAGGCAAAGGAGGTAGTGAATGAGCAATCATTGATTCAGTTTATCGGCAACAGATGGTGAAAAAACTGTTCTACTGTCATATCATTATTGTACAATAGCGGAAATTGTTGTTCATCAACATCTGAATTTAGTGATGTGAATGGCTCTTCTTCGCATGGCTCACTATTTTCCCAGCAAGAAATTGAGGGCAGTGAAGTTGGGCCATCATTATTATTGTCATAGTCCCATAGCTGATAATGATGATGATGAGTAGTTGAATTCAGATTCTGATCATTAATCGCATTAGGCAACTGTTGATATGATTGTGATGTCATCATGTCATTGATGCCACTGAAATCAAAAGTAGGAGGTGGGTTTGTTGCTCAAATGATTGTGATTGATGATCAGAAAAATGTTGTTGAAATGATGGTTGAAGCTCTGACAATGATGAAGCTCCAATATTCTTGAAATACATGGACTCACAACAAACGAGTATTGCTCTTCAATAGATTGCAATAATGTCGCCCCAAGTGTATCCTGTGTTTATTTCGTTGTATATATTGATTTAACTTATAATTCTATTGTCATTGAACAAGATATAAGATTTTCAACATAAAAAAGGAACTAATCTAACAGTAACAACTAACAACAGAGCCATGAATTAAGCAAATATAGTCAATGTGGGAAGTGTTTCATATGTCACCATATGTAAATTCTGAGTAAGAAAGGTTAAATTATTTCATATTCAAAGATTAAGATAAAAAATTAACAAATGTTTACTTAGTACTTACCGATATTTGGATGCTGCACCATCTTTAGTGAAGTCAGGAAATAACTCAACCTTAGAATGACGCTTTACATGTTCTGTTCTGGATTCAGTATAAATTATAAAATGATGGCACTTTGTCAAGCTTCAAAAAGAAATTAGCACACATCAACATTCTTTCTAGGGAAAAAGACAGATAGGTCCCTGACTTTTCAAACTTTTGACAAATACATCCCTGACAAAATTTAAATACAAAAAAGTTCCTGACTTTAACAAACGGAGGACAATTTAGTCCTTCCGTCTATTTGCCTCTCATACACATAACGGAACTTGCTGACGTGGCTGAAACGGTGTACAGGTATCCGTTACGGTGCCACGTTGGAAGGGGAAAAAAGTTCGAAGGACAAATAAGTCCTTGACGTCATTTTACAAATAAAGTTCAAAGGACAAATAGGTCCTTGAAAATTTTTTTTTCATTATACTTCTATTATGCTTCTATTATGAGAATTTAGTTTATAAAATTAGGCTAATTTTTTTTGTATGAAAAAAATATTGGTGTTTTTGTTGAAAATGGGAGAATGTGGTGTAATTATAGATGGGTGGATTTTTTTTGTGGGATGTCAACACGTGGGAGGCGTGGTGAACACGTGGCATCATTCTGGCCAACACGTGGGGGACGTGTTGAACACGTGGCAGCATCTTAGCCAACACGTGGGGGCGTGTTGAATAATTTCCACAATACTGTAATACACTTCAAATGTCAATATTCAACCAAAACACCAATTTTCTTTCCATATTAAAAATAATTTCTGATAAAATTATGCTTGTATTTTGAAATCTAGTTAACTTGTTTTATTCTACAATTTAAATTATTTGTATTAAAATTGTAGAAATTGGGCTTGTTATGTTTCTACTCTTTTTCTTAAATTGCATTAGTTTAGTTTTAGTGCATTTGTGTATTATAGAATTTGTTAAATTGCATTAGTTCAGTTTTTATCATACCAGTGGCATTAGTTAGCATCAGTTCATTTATGCATCAAGTTAGCATTAGTTCATTTGTGCATCATTCATGTATTAAGTTAGCATTAGTGCATTTGTGTATTATATTAGAACTAGTATTTTATGCATAATAACATTACGAGAATATATTTTTTTTTTAAATTATAGTTCACTTTGTTCTAACAGTATAAATTATGCACGACACAAAAGATTTATAAAATCAAACTACTTTTACAAAAAAGTCGTAAGTTGACAAAAGTTTTTGACTAAGAAGACCAAGATATCTGCAGATAAAAAAATAAATAATAAGATTTTTAGTTATTATTTTTATATTAAAAGTCTAATTTTTTATTAGTAATTAATTTTAACATTCGTTATCTAAAATTTAAAATAATTTAATGTGTATAATTTTACATTTAAAATATTTTAATTGTAAAAAAATATCGAATGACATATTTTGATTTGTCAAATTACTAATATAAAATATAATTATATATAGAATAAAAATAGTAGAGAGAAATATAAAAATGGAGAGAGGTAGATGAGAGAATTTAGGAAATGAGTTTATTAATTTAAAAAAAAAAACTCTCAAGGACCTATTTGTCCTTCGAACTTTATTTGTAAAATGACGTCAAGGACTTATTTGTCCTTCGAACTTTTTTCCCCTTCCAATGTGGCACCGTAACGGACACCTGGACACCGTTTGAGCCACGTCAGCCAGTTCCGTTAGGTGTATGAGAGGCAAATAGACGAAAGGACTAAATTGTCCTCCGTTTGTTAAAGTCAGGGACTTTTTTGTATTTAAATTTTGTTAGGGATGTATTTATCAAAAGTTTGAAAAGTCAGGGACCTATTTGTCTTTTTCCCTTTTTTCTATATTCCGTTATAACTGTATTTGGACGCTATATTTGTTATTTAAATAATATACCTGAATTTGAAGTTGCTCAAGTTTATTTTCCTCAATGCATGCACTAATGGCTGAAATGTTGTCCCATGCTATTTCAATTTTACGCCTCAAAAAGTCTTCACCCAATATCTCCCAAATAAATTTGTGCCAACCAAAATAAATCTTGCCAATCAAGTCCGGCATTTTGACTCTCAACCTGTACAAAAGAAAACCATCATCAATAATTTAATGACATGAATATGAGGCATGGATTTTTTTTTTTTTTTTGTTCACAAAAATTTAACCAAGTTGTTAGTTTGAGAACTCATCAAAATATTCTAGCTTTTTTTATAGTAATTATTTTTATCTGAAAATAGAGCTATAGAAAATGAAAAATTAAAATAAAAAATTTCAAAAACAATAAAAAAGAGTTTGTAAATTTAAAGGCTTTTTTTACATGGGAAAATCAGACAGGGCCCACCCGTATTTGGTTTAATATGTGAGACTCGATTCAATTTGCAATTTGTTTTCTTTACATTTATTATTTATTTATAATAGTTTTTAGTAGTACAGTTTTTATGGTTAATAGAAATTTTTTTAATAAAGTAGTTTAAAAAACCGGGTTGAAATCCCAAATTTGCACCAAAACCACATTTGAGTATAATATATAATATCTTAGCTTTTTTGTTTGAGTATGGAACATCAAAATAATTTAAGTAATTATTTTTTATTAATCTTTTTTCGCAGAAGATCTAAGTTTAATTTATAAAACTGCATATCTTTTTAAAAAATTTTAATAATGATTATTCACTCGTCTTCTGCTTAAGTAAGTATTGAGAATTCGAATCTCGTTTTATGTATATAATAACTCATTAGTCAGACAATAAATTTTCAAATAAAATTTAAATTCGTAATAAATTAGTCATTGATCTGCTAAATTGAAAGAGACCATGAACAACAAAAGAAACCTACCTCATTAGTGCTATCGTAAAATCTATGTACAAACAACGAGTTATTAAGAATAAAATTGATGAAAATCCAATACAAAATTTTGGTATCTCCAAATGATTTAATGTTTTATGAAACCAAACCATATGTCATGGCGATTTAGGGCTCAAAAAGCAATGCAACTATAAAACTCAATAACTACTCACAATAAAATTGTGGGTTTTGATAATGTTTTAGGATGTCCATATTCTAGAAAAAAATATGAAGAAGGGACTGAAACACGATATAAATAAAAGAATATACCTTGTAATCTTCGATCACCAAAAAACTTATATGCAACTGTGCAGCTTTTAATTTTGAGTTAAACTTTAGAGTGGTCCCTGAACTTGTACTCGACCCTTAAAGTGGTCCTTAAGCTTGCACTGACCTTAATATTATCCTCGAATTTAACATAAGTGTTTCACAGTCGTTCTTGAAGCATTTTTCGGTGACAGAAAGATGATTTGGATTGACAGATGCCACGCTGGAAGCCAGGCTGGACTCCCAAAACGACGTCATTTTTAATTTGGCGCCCAAATTGCATTGAAACGTCATCGGTTAGTATTTGTAGAAGGGATTTAACATGCAGTGACTACTTCTCTCTCAAGCCAACACAGTTTCTTCCTCTTCTCCTTATTTTCTTCAATGGCGCCAGTTTGAGAGGGATTTTCCCTGCCCTTCTCTCTCAACGAAATCAAGCATATTGTGATTATCTCGTCTCTATCGCACACGTAGTGGTCTGACGGGAAGTACTTTGATTGTTAGAAGTAACCAAAATAGAAAGAATAAACAAAATAGCTACCATCTACTCCTCTTTTTTTGTTGATCATGACTTTTTGTACATTGTTAAGTCGTTATATATCCATTCGCTCATCATTTTGTTATATGGTTTTCTGAAAATTTTTGTTAGGGTTTTCTCCGTATGTTGTTGTTGTGCTTTTTTTGTTATTGTTTTTTTGCTGTAATGATGGTAGCTATGGTTGTAATGTGCTGAAAATAGAAGAATGTAGGTTGTTTATGTATGCAGTTTATGTGTGTTCATGGAGGGTTAGGGACTGGGGTTATTGTGCTTTCCTGGTTGATGACAATTTTGATGATCATTTGTTATTTTTTTCATATGGGTCTCATAACTATTGTGTGTCACCATGGGGGATCCTTTGTGAGGAGTGAAGACTGTGTCGTGTCATACACCAGTGACCATATTTCAGAGATTCCGAAGCTTGACCCTGATAGGCTAGATGTCTTTTTCATCAGGAATTACTACAAAGAACTTGGGTATGATAAGCTGGAACACTGTTGGTGGCTGGTTCCAAACAGACCTTTAGAGACTGGCCTAAGGGAACTTAATTCTGATGCTGAGCTCCTGGAGATGTGCTTCTTTGCTAAAAGCAACCATGGAAAGGTGCATGTGTACTATGAACATGGGGTATCTATTCCAACGTACTTGGAAGAACCACCATTCAGAAAGGACAAGGAGGAGGTGGTGGTTAAAGTCCCTACCCAACCAATTTTGCTGAGAACAGGACCAAGCTCTAGGGCCATTCCTCCAGACCCAGTTCCAACCCGATGTATCAACCGTCCGAGTACAACTAAACCCACCCATGAGGCAACCTCTACGAAAACTACCCCTGCCCCACCCAACCAAGACATGAACCATACTGAAGTACCAGCTGCAACCACCAAATCAACCCCAACCCCCAAATCCACCATTCCGACCCCAATTTCTATGGATGCTACCCCTGTCCCACCTAACCAAGGCATGGGTCATACTCAAAAACCAACTGCAACCACAAAATCAACACCAATTCCCAAAAGTACTCCAACACTAGTACCTAAGCCAAAACAGGGTAAGATTTTTCAACCGAAAGTGCTCTCAAAGAATGGGACAGAGAAGAAAGGTGCTGCTTTGGAAAAAACTGGAAAGAAAGGCAAACCAAGAACAACACTGAATAGGAGATATATAACCAAGGGTCTAGCCAAAGGTCATGTGGCGAGGCAAACAACTAAGGGTAAGGGAAAGCAAGCTGATACGGTTGTGTTATCAGAATCAGACTCTTCGAACAGTTATGAAAGTGCGGAGGATAGTGCTTACAAGCCTGGAGCTGAGGAAAATTTGAGTGATAAAGAGGTCACCAATACAGTACTGTAAGGTAAAAAGGAAAGAGGTAAACAGGAAGCATCCTAAAAAAGTTAAACTCAGTAAATTGTGGAAGGAGATACTAGAACCTGATGATGGATTAGTACCTGAGGATGATTCCGGTGATGAGTTCTTTTTTGGACAACTGGGAAACCATAGTCCTGATATTGGGGGTTATGATGCTCATGATGAATATCATGATGAGTCAGATGGGGCAGATTCTTGGCATTCCAAAAAAATGAAGACACCCTCAAACTCAGAGGATGAATTTGCTGAAGTTCAGGATGACGACTGATGATTGGATTTTTGACGGTTTAGAATTTTACAAATGAAATCTCGTCGAAGTATAGTCTCTAAACCAACAATAATCCTCTCATACAAAAATTTGTTTGTCACAAGTACAAACCCCTAAAATCTATAAACCGAAGTATTTAAACCTCGGGTCGTTCTCCCTAGGATTTACAATAAAGTGTCTTGTTATTGGTTGTGAGTTATTTTGGGGTTTTTGAGATTATAGACAAGAATTATAAATGGCAAAGGAAATAAACTAACAACTAACAAAGCTCTTGGCAAGATATGAGAACTAGAAGTCCTATCCTAGTTATCCTTCTCAATTGTGATGAGAATTGTGTATTGCTCCCACTTAGTTAACCTCTACCCATGGAGGAAAGTCAAGTGGATGAATCAATTTGATTCCTCAAGTCCTAATCAACTCCTAAAGGAAAGACTAGCTTTAGAGGCATTCAAATCAATTAGCAACTTCTAATTATCAACCAACAAAAGAATTAGATAACTCAAGAGTCACTAATTACTCTACCTAGGCCAAGAGGAACAAAACCTACACTAAAATCCAATCAAGCATTTCATCAAACACTTGGAAGGCACAAAAGAAAAGCAAAGCAAATTGACAACAAGAAGAGAATCTAACAACAATTATTGAAAGAAATTAACAACAACAATCAAAAGAAACACAATTATTATGAATTACCTTGAATTGAATTGAAAGAAAGTAGAAGGAACAATACCAGATCTACAACAAAATATAAGAACAACATAAAAGAGATTACACCAAAAGAATAGGAGAAGAATGAATGTAACTACAAGGAATTGAGAAGATAGAAGTAGAAGAAGATGAATCTAAATCTAGATCTAAGAACTAAACCTAATCCTAATCCTAATTCTAGAGAGAAGTGAGAGCTTCTCTCTCTAGAAACTAGTTCTAACTACTTCTAAAACTAAACTATGACTAATGGTAACTAAAATGTGTTTCCCTCTTCATTTCTTGGGTTAAATAGCATCAGAAATGAGTTGGATTGGGCCCACAAGGCTTTAGAATTCGCTGGCCACGTTTTGCTTTAAGTGAACCAGGTGGCAGCAACGGCACGTGCGCGTACTATGCGCATGTGCGCCACCATACGTGTAGTAACTATGGCAAATATTATATCGTTTCGAAGCCCTGGATGTTAGCTTTCTAACCCAACTAGAACCGCATCATTTGGACCTCTGTAGCTCAAGTTATGATCATTTAAGTGCGAAGAGGTCGGCTTGACAGCTTTCCGGTTCTTTCATTTCTTCATGAGTTCTCCAACTTTTCATGCTTTCTTTCTTCATTCCCTTGATCCAATCTTTGCCTCCTAAACCTTAAATCACTTAACAAATATATCAAGGCATCTAATGGAATCGAGGTGAATTAAATTTAACTATTTTAAGACCTAAAAAGTATGTTTTCACTCTTAAGCACAATTAAAGGAGAAGTTATAAAACCATGCTATTTCATTGAATAAATGTGGGTAAAGGTCATCAAAATACTCTAAATTCAATACAAGATAAACCATCAAATTGGGGTTTATCAACCTCCCCACACTTAAACCTTAGCATGTCCTCATGCTAAACCAAGAATGAAATAAGGGATATGACACTTATTCAAAGCAAAGAAACTATATGCAAAATGATTCTACCTACTTGGTTAAAAATAAATCGATCTCCAAGACATACATGCACAAGTTGGGCTTAAGATCATATAACGATTCATGAGTCCTACCAATTGAAGTATAAACATGAAGTTCACATAGATTTGCAAGAAGAACGCTCGTGAAAGCCGGGAATCAAGGAATTGAGCATCGAACCTTCACCGGAAGTGTTTGCACTCTAGTCACTCGGTGTTTGGGGTTGATTCACTCAATTCTCCCCTAATCATGCTTTCCAAGATTTGTTTTTCATCTAACAATCAACAATTATTCAATGCACGCATACAATTATCATGAGGTCTTTTCTTTAGGTTGTAATGGGGCTAGGGTTAAGGTAGGATGCATATTTGGTCAAGTGAGCTTGAAGTTTGAATCTTTGATAGGCTTAGACTTCCCCACATAACCTATATAATGACCTAATACAATTAAGTACTAATCTAACTACCCATTCCTCACTTTTTCACATACTCATGCATTTCCTTTTTTGATTCACATTCCATATGCATTGATTCTTTATTGTTTGAGCTTCACTTTGGGGCATTTTGTCCCCTTTTTATTGTTTTTTTCTTTTTCTTTCTTTTCTATTTTTTTCTTTTTTTTTTCCTTTCTTTTTTTCTATATTTTTTTTTCTTTTCTTTTTTTTTTCTTTTTCACTTTTATTTCTTTTTTTTTTCATTTTTCTTTTTCTTTCAAACTATACACAAGAACATCAATGCATAAGGTCTATATATTTAATCAATACATGAGTATGTACCCAATTCCCCAATATAAAAATACAAAACACAAACACCCTCTTATCCCAACCAATGTCCCAAAGTTCCCACACTTGAATGATACTCACATACACTAGCCCAAGATTAATCAAAGATCCAAATAAGGACTTTTATTGTTTTTCGCTTTAAGGCTTGTAATGTGCTAAATTAAGAACAAAATGGGTTAATCGTAGGCTCAAATTTGGCTAACAAAGGAAGATAAAAGGTAAGGCCATTTGGGTAAGTGAGCTAATGGAATGATGGCCTCAATCATATAAATGCATGAATACACAAAATAATGGACATAAAGAATCAAACAAATCGAAGATTACAATCATAGGAAGAGAATAATGCACACAAGAAGGAAAAAATAAGTGGTTATAAGATGTAACCACATCATTAGGCTCAAATCTCACTTGCTTGTGTTCTTAGCTCAAAAACCATGTTCCAAAATACATTCTTTCAAGCAAGTTCAACAAATTTTCTTTTTCAAATTGGTAGGTTACCCTAAAACGGTTTCTTGTGAAAGAAATCATCATCCTAACCAAGTAGTCCTAATAAAAAGAAGGTAGTAAAATATGTACAAATTCTAACTAACATGCGACCTATCATGCAATGCAATAACTAATCTAACAAAGAAAACTAAGAATTGGTATTGAAAAGGAAATTGTTACCCATGGAGATCGGTCGAACGACCTCCCCACACTTGAAGATTGCACCGTCCTCGGTGCATGCGAAGAAGAGCAAGGTGGACGGGTTGCTACAATTGATGAGCTCCTTCAAAAGGTTGTGCGGATGACTTGTTTGTTGCCCCATTTAAAAGCTTTTCCTTTCCCCCTTCTTGGTGGCCAACCTAAAAGGAAAGAAAAAGAAAGAAAGTTAAGCCTATAACAAAGATATCAAAGCAAATAGAATATAGGCGGGGGCTAATGCCAAATAAAGGTATGGTTCTCACACTACATGGTAGCTACAACATGTAGAGGAGAAAACAGTAAGAGAAAATGGCATATCAATGATACTTGATGCAAGAGTAAGGTCAAAGCATGAAGAGCATGATGAGCATCAAGTTCGAACAAGAGAGAGTGGGCCATGAAAGACAATATAAGGTCATATCAATGCACAAAGAACACAAGTGCATAAAAGATTGAGCATTGATTTGAAGAGAAACATCACCCAAAAATATGAAACAAGTCAAGAAGCACCAAAGTAATGCAATAAATCCTCAACAATTGAGTAGGAAGATGCAACACCATTATTAAAATGACTAAAAAAAAACGAAAACATACTACAAAAACTAAATGAAAATGGGAAGAGTAGAAGTATGCGAATGTGATAAGCAAAAGAAAATGGAAGGGGAGAAAAAAGACTCTTTTTTTTTTTACCGACGCGTGCGCGTCATGCACGTTTATGCGTCGATGGGTATATTGGTCGAAGGACGCGTACACGCCAGGTGCGCGCACGCGTGCGTCGACTTAGGCCGGAGGCATAGTGTCGGCCCAAGTCTAGCACAACTCTCGGGTAAAAGTACCGGGGGTGCAGATTGTGCAATCGACGCGCACGCGCATTGCGAATTTAAGATCATTTGCGCGTACGCGCCAGGTGCGCGCACGCGTGCATAAACTTGTGCCCTAGGCCCAATGTTCGCACAGTGCAAGCTTGACTCTCGGGTTTTTGGCTGGGGTCAAATTTTTGCATCCACGCGTACACGTACAGTGCGCGTCCGCGTGGGTGGTCGAAAAATGCTCAGGTGCGCGTACGCATCATGTGCGCGAACGCGTGGATGGTGTTCTGTTTTTTCAAAAATTTTTGCTATGTTCTTGCACCAATCCAAGCCTTTCAATCCTCCAAACAGCTACCAAAACACGCTAGAACCTTATTCAACATACTATACTACTAACTAAACTTGATAAAATAACAAAAACAAGAAATTAAACTAATTCTACCAATATTTACAAAAGATAAAAATGAAAATGAGAATCTACCTACAATGGCAACTCAATTCACTTATTAACAAACTAAAAGAGTATAGAAAGAGTTTACCATGGTGGGGTGTCTCCCACCTAGCACTTTTATTTATTGTCCTTAAGTTGGACTTATGGGGAGCTTCTTATCAAGGTGGCTTGTGCTTGTATTCATCTTGGAACTCCCACCAATGCTTGAATCTCCAATAAGCTCCATTCTTCAATTTCAATATCTTCAAGCTTTGATGGAGTTCTCCACAAACCATGAGCTCCCAAATTTGATTTTCATTGTGCGATCCGGGATCCCACACTTTGTTTTGACACCCGTCCTTAAATTGATCGTCATTATTCCATCCGGGTGGTATGGCCTTGGAATTCTCAAAGAAGCTTCCAAACAACTTCCTAGACCCATGCCATTTGGTTCCACACCAACCATTGCTCTTGAATTTTGAGCTTACAACCGTCATGAGCTTAGAATAATGTTTCCAACCACTACACAACTCTTTCCTACTCTTAACTCCACAAAGAGCTCTAAGTTGACCATCATTTTGAATCAAGCCATATTCAAGCGAGAAAGTAAAGCTTAGGGATAAGAATTTTACCCACTTGAATGTTGTGTTGGATGGTGACTTGGGGAGGGAGACCTCCCCACACTTAGACAATGCAAGGTCTACTTCTTTAGGCTCTTCTTTAGTTATTTCCACCTCTTCACAAGCTTCTTCAATTTCAACCTTTTCCCCTTTTTCACTTGGCTTGGTGTTGTCTTCAAGAACTTCATCTTGCCCAATGGGAGGTGAGTCAATTTTGGATAGAAATTCATTGATGAATGAATCCATCTCTTGATCAACCTCTTCATATTCTTCAATTTCGATATACACCATGCCAACTTTTTCCTCTTGGTAGCTCTCCTCCAATTCACTCTCTTTTTCGTTGCTCACCAAGGGTACGGGAGGTTGTGCACATTCTTTTATAATTTCAACTTCATGTCCAATGGGAGAGGATTCCATTGTAGAGAGAAATTCGTCCATGATTGAATCCATCTCTTGATAAGCCTCTTCCAAGTCTCCAACGATGATATGCCTTGGAGGTTGCGCACCCTCCTCAACATTGATATCAAGCTTCTTGGAAGGGTGCTCCATGATGCTACATTCCCTTGGACTTTCAACATCTCCTAAATCTTCAACCACCTCTTCCTTTTCTTCAATGATCATAGGCTTCTCCAATTGTTCCAACACAAAACTTGGTTCTCCCTTCTCTACCGGATTGTCCAATTTCTCCTTCATACTTTGCTCTTCTTTAGGTTTTTCGCATGTGGCTACGGAAGTATCTTGAGTGTTAAAACATTGGTAGGCTAAAGAGTGCACTACCTTAGTCAAGTTGGTCACAAACTCAAGTGTATCCCGCTTCATGGCCTCTTGTCCTTGAAGTAACAAAGTGAGAGAATCGTCTATTGGGGCTTGGGGTGGGTAGGGAGGCTCATCATTTTGGAGAGAGGGTTCATAATAGGAAGGTGGCTCTTCTTAGTAAGGTTGTGGAGATTGTATGTATTGAGGTGGTTCTTGGGAGTAATCTTGATAGGGTTGTGGTTGTTCTAAGGGTTCTTGCTCATAATGGTCATAAGAGTATGGTATGGGTGATTCGTTATATGATGGATATGGGTCATAGGGCGGTGTTTGGTAATGAAAGGCTTGTGAGAATGATTGAGGTTCATGTTGAGGATGAGATTCATAGGCATATGATGGTGGTTGTTGAGTGTTACAAAAAGATTCATCATAGCCGTTAAATTGGCATGCATTAGGATGGAAATTATACCTATAAGTATCCGGAGGTTGTTGCCAATAGGAGTGATCAATTCCTTGAGGCTCCTCCCATCTTTGTTGGTTCCATCCATAATGAGTGTCATTATTGAAGTGCACATTTCCTACAACATAATTAGAACTAAACTCATAGCCAAAATGAGAATTCATAGTGGAAAAACAAATTAAAACTAACAAAATCTAGTAAACAAGCAAAAGATAAGCTATTTATAATATTCACATATGTACAATAACCAATAACATAACACCATTGCAAATCCCCGGCAACGGCGCCATTTTGATGATTGGATTTTTGACGGTTTAGAATTTTACAAATGAAATCTCGTCGAAGCATAGTCTCTAAACCAACAATAATCCTCTCATACAAAAATTTGTTTGTCACAAGTACAAACCCCTAAAATCTATAAACCGAAGTATTTAAACCTCGGGTCGTTCTCCCTAGGATTTACAATAAAGTGTCTTGTTATTGGTTGTGAGTTATTTTGGGGTTTTTGAGATTATAGACAAGAATTATAAATGGCAAAGGAAATAAACTAACAACTAACAAAGCTCTTGGCAAGATATGAGAACTAGAAGTCCTATGCTAGTTATCCTTCTCAATTGTGATGAGAATTGTGTATTGCTCCCACTTAGTTAACCTCTACCCATGAAGGAAAGTCAAGTGGATGAATCAATTTGATTCCTCAAGTCCTAATCAACTCCTAAAGGAAAGACTAGCTTTAGAGGCATTCAAATCAATTAGCAACTTCTAATTATCAACCAACAAAAGAATTAGATAACTCAAGAGTCACTAATTACTCTACCTAGGCCAAGAGGAACAAAACCTACACTAAAATCCAACCAAGCATTTCATCAAACACTTGGAAGGCACAAAAGAAAAGCAAAACAAATTGACAACAAGAAGAGAATCTAACAACAATTATTGAAAGAAATTAACAACAACAATCAAAAGAAACACAATTATTATGAATTACCTTGAATTGAATTGAAAGAAAGTAGAAGGAACAATACTAGATCTACAACAAAATATAAGAACAACAAAAAAGAGATTACACCAAAAGAATAGGAGAAGAATGAATGTAACTACAAGGAATTGAGAAGATAGAAGTAGAAGAAGATGAATCTAAATCTAGATCTAAGAACTAAACCTAATCCTAATCCTAATTCTAGAGAGAAGTGAGAGCTTCTCTCTCTAGAAACTAGTTCTAACTACTTCTAAAACTAAACTATGACTAATGGTAACTAACATGTGTTTCCCTCTTCATTTCTTGGGTTAAATAGCATCAGAAATGAGTTGGATTGGGCCCACAAGGCTTTAGAATTCGCTGGCCACGTTTTGCTTTAAGTGAACCAGGTGGCAGCAACAGCGTGTGCGCGTACTATGCGCGTGCGCGCCACCATACGTGTAGTAACTATGGAAAATCTTATATTGTTTCGAAGCCCCGGATGTTAGCTTTCCAACCCAACTGAAACCGCATCATTTGGACTTCTGTAACTCAAGTTATGGTCATTTAAGTGCGAAGAGGTCGGCTTGACAGCTTTCCGGTTCTTTCATTTCTTCATGAGTTCTCCAACTTTTTATGCTTTCTTTCTTCATTCCCTTGATCCAATCTTTGCCTCCTAAACCTTAAATCACTTAACAAACATATCAAGGCATCTAATGGAATCAAGGTGAATTAAATTTAACTATTTTAAGACCTAAAAAGCATGTTTTCACTCTTAAGCACAATTAAAGGAGAAGTTATAAAACCATGCTATTTCATTGAATAAATGTGGGTAAAGGTCATCAAAATACTCTAAATTTAATACAAGATAAACCGTCAAATTGGGGTTTATCAACGACGCATTTCCTGTTTTCAGAGAAGGAACAAGGTTTGGGGAACTCCGATTAGAGGTAAGGATGAAATTCAACACGAAGATGGATTTTAAGGAGGCTGTGAGGGAGTATTGCATCCATGACGGTAGGAGAGTTAGATTCAAGAAAAATGATAAAATACGATGCAGGGCTTTATGTAAGGTTGAGGACTGTCCATGTGTTATCTATGCCTCTAAGGATAGTGAGAGTGTTTGCTGGCAAGTTAAAACCTTTAATGATGATCATACCTGCCCAAGAGAGACAAAAAATAGATTAGCTAACAGAGGGTGGTTAGCTAGCAAGTTGGTCAAGAAGCTTAGAAAATTTTTGAATCTGAAGCACCCTGAAGCTTTAACATACTTTAAAAGTAAATGTGACTTAGAGTTGAACAAATCTTTGCTGACAAGAGCACTCAGAGATGCAAGGCACATTGTGTATGGTGATGCTGCTGCACAATATGGGATGGTGAGAGATTATGCTGAGACTCTCCTGAAGTGCAACCATGGTTCTACTGTGCGCATCACAACAATTCCTCATCCCAACCAATCAGAAGAGCCCACTTTTGACAAGATGTACATTTGTCTCGATGGATGCATTAAGGGGTTTAAGACGGGATGCAGACCTCTAATAGGGCTTGATGGAGCATTCCTGAAAACCAGATTTGGTGGACAAATATTGGCAGCCATTGGACAAGACGCCAATAATCACATTTACGTTATTGCATATGCCATTGTACCAGTGGAGAACACAGATAATTGGAGGTGGTTCCTTGAGCTGCTGCATGATGATCTAGGAAGCTACACCCAAAATGGATGTTGTTTTATTTCGGACATGCAAAAGATAACGACGAATTTGTTATACACTAGTTATTGTAATTTAGAAATGGTTGAACTATTTAAGTTGATGTATTTTTTGTTACCATGTTTTGCTTTCATGATTCTGTTTCAATATGCACTGGTTTGTTTTAGACATTGTTGCTGTCATGTTTTGCTTTCATGATTCTGTTTCAATATGCCTGTATTAATAGAATGGGATAGGAGTAGAACTTAATATCTCGTCGGGACGAGTTTACTGTCACTTATGTATGTGTAGGGACTAATTTTATTACACTTATGTATATGTAGAGACTAAGTTTATGTCACTTATGTAAGTTGAGGGACCAGGTTGGGTCCCAATATGGTAAGTTAATAATTTTTATGGTTTCCTGCAGGGACTAATCACAGCTGTCTAGGAGGTCTTCCCTGATGTCCACCACAGATTTTGTGTATGGCACTTGTGGAGAAACTTCAATAAGCAGTAGAAAGACAACGAACTCAGAGGATTACTGTGGGAGTGTGCAAGATCTACCACTCAAGAGGGATTCGTCGAGGGGATGATGAAAATTCAGAGAGCTAAGAAGGAAGTCTGGGATTACCTTGCCAAATGGCGAAGAGATGCATGGAGTCGGGCCTTCTTCCCTACCCAACCAAAATGTGACAACATCTGTAACAATGCTTGCGAAGTATTCAATGCAAGAATCAAGGAAGCAAGGGCTAAACCAATTATCACACTACTCGAGAAAGTTAGAATGTATATCATGAGGACGATAGCCCGACACAAAATGAAATTCAAGAACCATGTTGGGCTACTACCCCATGTTCAACGTAGCCGATTGGAAAAGATCAGGAATGCTTCAAAGCATTGGGTGCCAATGTGGTCCGTAGATGCGGACTATGAACAATTCGAGGTACATGGGTGGCCAACAAACATGGTAGTGGACTTGGGAAAAGGAATATGCACCTGTGGACTTTGGCAACTAGGTGGTATTACTTTAATTGTCACTACCCTTCCAATAATTATTCTGATATTGTAATTGTTTTTCTTAATTTATTGTGGATTGCATACTCGAATTGGAATTGGTTACTTAGTAACTTGGATGCCTTTTATTGATTTGAAACAGGGATGCCCTATGTCCATGCTTGTGTTGCAATGGCTAGGGCAGGCAGGCAGCCCGAAGACTTCTGTCATAGATGGTTGACAATGGATGCATACAATGACACCTATGCATTCCATATCAATCCTATTTCTGGCCAGAAACTATGGGAGAAGTCACTTTACAACAAACCACAAGCACCCAAATTTAAAAAGATGCCAGGGACACCCCAGAAGAAAAGAAGAAAGGGAGTTGATGAAGGCCCGGTTGGAGGCAAGAAGCAGAAGATCACCAAGATGAAGAAGGTATATAAAGAGTGTTCATGCCGTTATTGTGGTGGCAAGGGTCACGATAAGAGAAATTGTACGAAGAAGAAGGCTGGCGACGAGGCTGCAGCTGTGGCAGCTGCTGCAGCTGTTGCTGCTAGTGAAGCTAATACAGGAAATTAGCAACAACCTCTCCCTGCTGCACCTGAAGTCCCAGATGAGGGCAATCCTACTGAGATTGAGGTAGGTATGAGTCAACCAATGGTGTCAGAAAATAAAAATGAAGAATCCCACCAGGTAAATCAGCCACAGGCAAGGCCACCAAAGCTCCCTCAAAAAAAGAAGACAACCTCCACCACCTGCAACAGCTTCGATTCCTCTAGCAGCAACCAGTGCTCCTCCACCAACTGTTTCAAATGTTCCTCCACCAGCCACTATTCCAATTTCAAATACTCCACCTACGACAAGTGCTTGTATCGATCCAATGGTTGGTGCATCAGTAGCTACAGCTTCAAGGTTGCGTAACGCCATGCGTTTTGTTCCAACTCCGGGGTTCAAACCACCAAGAAAATTCAACAAATGAACATTTTGCTATTTTTCTGTTAGGATATTTTGCTTTTAAACATTGAACTTTATGGTTTCTGAGTTCCATGTGTCAGGGTGTATGTGTTTTGGATTATGGTAGTTAAATACTCTATGTTGTCTTTTGATCGTGTCTAGTTTGACACAGACAACTTTGGAAAACAATTAACAATGTGGGAATGTTATTGTTGATTGTTTCAAATTTTATTACACTTCCTTAGCTACTTAAAATAGAATTACACAAATCTATTCATTTCTTCATCATAAGGTATAGCAATTACAACTTTTGTTTTACACAATATTTAACTGAAAATCAGTGCTTCCATACTACACAAACAACAATTACAATTACTGTAACAACAACCAACAACAAACAAAATGCTAGTTTTAGAGCCCTAACTTCAGACTCCAAGCTTCCAAGTTTCCAAGAAAATTTCATTCTCCACTCTTCCATTTCAAAGCCAGAATTACCTCTGTCACTTTCTTCTTCTTCATCAGCAACTTTGTCAGCCCACATAAAGAGACCACACCACCTCTTGCTAACACTCTGCAACCACATTTCATGCCCATGGAGAAGAAATGTTACAAATTTAATAAGCAATGACGCTAGGTATATTCATTAACAAAAATTACTTACATTGTAGTTAGGACAACCATAAAATGGTCTCCCCGGATTTGCCTCTATTCCTGACCACTTCAGGACGGGTCGACTACCACACCCACACCTATCTGGAACTCGTTCGTGACTACTTCTGGTGGTTCTCCTCCCACATCTTCTCTCTGATCGTCGGTTACTGGAGCTACTAACATGGTTGCTGCTTCCACCCATCATGACCCACTCAAATCAAGCTCAACAGTGCCAAGGAAGACGAAGGAGAGCAGAGAAGAAGAAACAGTTTGCTTTCTCGTGATAAATTGGGGATTAGGGTTATAAATGATTTCAGGGACTAAATTGAGTTAAATAAAGATAACTGCCACATCAGATAACCGTTACCTCTCCAACGTGGCCCCTCTCCATACACGTCAACGCACCGTTAAGGAATATTCTCCGGAAAATGCTTCAGGGACGACCGTGAAACACTTGTGTTAAATTCGGGGATAATATTGAGGCCAGTGCAAACTTAAGGACCACTTTGAGGGTCGAGTGCAATTTAAATACAACGTGTAATATACAAAGTAAGAAAAAATTTAAATAAAATGAACATTATTATGCAATTTGCGATTTGCCTACTGCATTCGTATTCTTCTTCGATTACAACGTGTCATTCAGAATAGAAGGTTATTCATGTCTGAGTGTGGTGGATCCACATCCACATAATACCTTCTAAGTCAGAATCATTTATAATTTTTATAAAATATATATTCTATTATTTTAATTTTAAAATGATTAATTTTTTATTTTATTATTTTGTCAATTTTTTATTTTAAAAAACTTTAACCCATGTAATTTAAAAGAGTGAGTTACTATAATCTTTGATAAAAACCAAGGTTGTGAGAACCGGACCGGTCAATAAACCGGTGAGATTACTAGTTCAATGGTTCACTAATTCGACCGGGGTTCAACTGGATTAATTAAATATTAAATAAAATTATTAAACTTAATAAAATTCAATAATTTATAACTTAATAAAATTTAATATTTCACATAATAAATTATCCATTACTTAAGATTAGAGGTTCACAAACAATTTCAAACATCAAAGTTTATAACTCCACCGTGTAGCCTCCACCATTCACCTACCAGAATATGAAATTCAACCATCAATTCTCATTCAATATTTAAAAAACATTCAAAGTAAATTGAACATAGAAATATAAATTCAACCATCAATTCTCATTCAACTTCATGCAGCTTGACAGTCACAGAAATCAGAAAAATTTTGAATGAGCTGCATAATTTCAAATTGAAAAGCATTAGATCGGCAGATCCAAATCAAACACCAAAGGCAAGAAGCAATAAGAACAAAATGGCAAAAAAATAGAAGCAAACAATGGATGAATCATGAATTACCCCTATACTCGTCACTGAAGCAAACAGAAGCAACAAAACCCTATTTCTAAACATATTCATGAAGCAGCAAACAGAAGCAGCAAAAAGTACAAATATTCTCAAAGCCACATAAATTTTGAGATACCATTCAGTACATTATTACAAAAATTGTTAAGCTAATAGATAACAATCTAACAACTATTGGCTATTGATTACAAACACACACAGTAACAAGAAACAACTCTATAAATAAGCACACATAAACACACAGAGAAAAGAAGGATGAGAAATTCCCCAGCTGCCTTCAACGCCCCAGCCTCAATTTGCTTGCAATGATCATCATTCAATCCCAAGTCACCAATAAACACATCATAATAGAAAGTCAAATTCATGAAGCAGCAAACAGAAGCAGCAAAAATAGATTGAAGATTCATGAAGCAGCAAAAACAGAGGAACTAGGAAGCATGTTCAAACAGAACAGGCGAGCTCAGAATTCAGTAGAAACTAGGAAGCATGTTCAAAATCAAGAAGACAAGAAAATCAGTCTTACTGGCGAATGAGAGGCGGGCTCGGCGAGCTGGTCGAGGTTCGGCGACGAGGAGGCGGCCTCAACGCGGTGGTGGTCGCGGCTGCTGTGCAGTGGTTTCAGTGGCTAATGACGAGCGCTGCTGGGTGGCGAGTGGCGACTGAGGAGCGCTGCTAGGTGGCGACTGAGGAACGCTCTGGAATCTGGTCTCTGGAGCTTGGTAGGCGGTGGCGCTGCTGGCCTTGGTGAATGGTGGGTGAGGGGGGAAGAAAGGGGAGGCTGGGTGCTGGGAGCTTGAGTGTTGTGTTGCTGAGTGTCGAGTGATTAGTGATTAGCAGATTAGGGTTAGGTTCTGCCATTTTCTTTTTTTTTTAAATAGCCAAAACGACGTCGTTTTGTTTTTGAATTTTCAAACCGCTGAACCGTCAAAAAATCGGACGGTTCTTTCGGTTCGCCGATTAACCGCCGGTTTGATTAGTTTTTTAACCGGTTCTTTGCTATTCGGTTTTTGAGATTATTTGGACCGACTAGATAATTGGTTTCCGGTTTTTTCAGTTGAACCGGTCAGTCCAGTCTAATTTTCAGAACCATGATAAAAACACAAAGACTTCGATATAAGTTGTCTTCATCAGGCGTTTTGGCGGTTGTTGAAAAATATTTTTTTGTTAGGATATAAAATTTAATTTTAATATAGTGGCAGTATAAATCGTTTTAATACAACTATTCGTGCATGGATTGTAAGAGAATTGAGAGGTGTTGGGAAGAAAAGTACGGTAAAGAGGTTTAGTTTTGGTAATAAATTAAAGCCTTTTGCGAGGTGTGATATATAGAGACCAAGAAGGAAGTGATAATGCAGATGAGATTAATTTTGTAGGGTCTAATACTCTAATGAGACACTGTAACTCATCTGGGATTATTTCTTCTTTAGGAAAGTCAATTGTTACAAAAGATTTAAGTGACTCTGTATTGAAGGGTTTTGATAAAAAAAACTTGTATCGAGATAAAAAAAATATATTTATATTATTATATCTAAATATAATTATTAAATAAAAAATATATTTATATAAAATATTTAAAATATAAATTTTTTTTCTTTTAAAAACTCTTTAGAAAAGATTTTTTTTATAAAAATTCACTTAAACCAATCCTTAATCTTCACGCGAGAGAAGAGAGGTGATGATTTAAGAAGAATTTCGTTTTGTTAACAGATTATGTGTATGTTTGAGTTAAAGTTTGTAAATAAAAGTTTTGTATAGAATTGATTTTGCACAACTAATTTGAAATTAAAAATGGGTTAGAATTAATATAGTTTATGTTTGACAATTTTTATATTAAAATACATTAGAGTAAATTAAATATTATTTGAATTATATTATTTAAAATCACTTTTAGATGAAAAATTATTGAAAATGATATACTCTTTAGTATTCTTTTAGCTACAATTTTTTACTACTTATGATTCTAATATTACAATCTATTTTAGTATTCTAATATTATTTCTTTTAGTATTTTTATATTAATTTTTTATTTAATTTAGTCTTTCTAATGGATTAATAGAATTACAATAAAGAATAAAAAAAACTCCACACAAAAAAAGAAATAACAAAAATGTTTAAAAAATTCATATAAATAAAAAATAATAAGAATTTTATAAAAAATAATATAATATATGAGAGAGTATTAAAAAAAATATCATATAAAAAACAATAAAAGTTATCATATGAACAAAAAAAGCAAAATTGGTAGATAAGAAATAATTTTTTTTAATTAATGGTATAATGAAAAAAAAAGTAAATACAAAAGTTAAATTTTTTAGCTTTTTGGTAAACATGGTTTAGATTATAAAATTATATTTATGTCTAGCTGAAGAAAAAGTAGCCATATAAAAGAAAATAACAAGAACAGTCAAAAAAACTCGTACAAACAAAAAATAGTAAAAATTTTATAAAAAAAATAATAATATGCATGTAAGAGCATTAGAGAAAAAATATTAGTAAAATTGGTAGATAAAAAATAATTTTTTAATTAATGGTATAATGAAAAAAAAGTGAATGCAAAAATTAGAATTTTTAGTTTTAGGTAAACAGTAGCTTAGATTATAGAATTACGTTTATGTTTAGCTGAAGAAAAAGTTTACATATAAAAAAAATAACAAGAACGACGAACTCGTATAAAAAAGAAACAGTAAAAATTTCATAAAATAAATAATAATATGCATGTAAGAGCATTAGAAAAAAGAATCATCATATGAATAACGAAGGATAGAATTGATAGATAGAAAATAAATTTTTTTTAATTAATAGTATAATAAAAAAAATAAATGCAAAACCTAAAATTTTTAACTTTAGATAAACATGACGTAGATTATAAAATTACGTTTGTATTTATAAAAAACAAATTGTCATAAAAAAAAGAAATAATAAGAATTCTATAAAAAAAATAATAGCATGCTTAAAAGAATATTAGAAAAAATATTATATAAAAAATAACAAAAATCATTATATAAATAATAAAAGACACAATTAATAGATAAAAATAATTTTTTAAATTAATAGTATAATAAAAAAATAAACACAAAAGTTAGAATTTTTAATTTTAGATAAAAATGATTTGGATTACAAAATTATATTTGTGTTTAAAAAGAGAAAAAATTAGCCAAATAAAAAAATAAAACTTTTTAAAAAATTAAAAACTAAACCAAACTCATTCTATATCTGTTTCAATTTGTTTTCTATTAACTGGGGGAGATTCTACTATGCTGAAGCCATTTTTTTTCTTTACATGCTGAAGACACATGGGGAGGTTGCTAGGATGACACGCATGGAGAGAGAAACCAAGGAAAAGCTAACTCTCTGCTGTGCAGCAGAATATGGGTCCCACATAACTTTATTAGTCAGTTAATTACCCAAGTGTTTATGATTATAAGGTTGGGTTAACTAAAGTGTTAATTTTTTTTGTAACTAATGTTGGGGATTCAAGAGGACTAACATGTTTGGGTTTAGCAAAAAAAACCTTAGTCTTATTACTAAGAGTGGATTGTAAGACCACAAAAAAAGGATTGAATTGGATTGACAAAAAAAAAAGGAGGTATGTTTATCATGTTACAAAATTTTTTGTTTTGCTGAAAAGCCTTAAATAAAAATTTAAACATTTAAAAATTTAAAAAATTTAACCTAAAAATAAAAATTTTAAACATTTTTTCTGTAACAATTACAATATTTACATCACACCAGTATATTCTATAACTATGACAAATGTTGGCAGGTTGATTTAAAACTTTGTTTACATAAAAGATGAAAAAATATAAGGAGATAAAAAGATGACCACCTAAAACTTGGAAAAAAAATTCGGTTTTTAATGTCTTAATGGAAAAAAGAAAAAACCGGTCTCAGAACAAGATAACTATCATTATTCATTATTTTTGTTCATCTTTCATAAATATAATAAAAAATTATATTTTAAAATATTTGCTTCGTACTATTCATCTCACATGTGTAACATTGACATGAGATTCTTTTCTATGACACATTATTCTAATAGACTGTTTGCAAATTTAAATTATTGAACAAAAACATTTAATACCATATTTATTATTTCTGTTATAGGCCATACTATGTATATTAATAATTTTTACTAATTACTTAATTTTATGATTATTTATTTTCATAACCTTTGTATTTTTATTTTAATTTATTTTTATAATCTTGCTATTTTTACTTTTTTTCCCTCATTTATGTTTTTTATTTTTATTTGTATTTTCATTCACTTATCTATGTTAATTGAAATTATTAACAATTTAAAAAAATAAAAATTATAAATGTAGCGATAAAAAAGTTGAGTAATAAAATAACTGGGAATACCGTATTCTCTCCGTTACAAGTAAATAAAGGTAATTATTATTGACAATTAATTTTTAAGAAATGCTCTTTAATTTCATAAAAAAAAGTTAACACTTCATTTTCAATTCAAAAATTATATTATCACTATCTTTTATCTTGCCAACAAATATGGTCACAACTTTAAGTATTAAATTACATATTTTTATAGGTTTTTTATTTATGACATTTTTATTTAAGGCTTTTCAGCAAAACAAAAAATTTTGTAACATGATAAACATACCTCCTTTTTTTTGTCAATCCAATTCAATCTTTTTTTTTTGTGGTCTTACAATCCACTCTTAGTAATAAGACTAAGGTTTTTTTTTGCTAAACCCAAACATGTTAGTCCTCTTGAATCCTCAATATTAGTTACAAAAAAATTAATACTTTAGTTAACCCAACCTTATAATCATAAACACCTGAATAAGTAACTGACTAATAAAGCTATGTGGGACCCATATTCTGTTGCACAGCAGAGAGTTAGCTTTTCTTTGGTTTCTCTCTCCATGCGTGTCATCCTAGCAGCCTCCCCATGTGTCTTCAGTATGTAAAGAAAGAAAATAGCTTCAGCATAGTAGAATCTCCCATTAACTGGAGATGATCATGGTGGTAGAAAATAAAAATAGAATTAGATTTTTAAAAGATTCCTGGCTATAAATTGAAAAGTTAAAAATTGCTTTTTCCAAAATTTTATTCCGTGTCAACTTAATGGAAATCTGTTACAAGGAATGTAGCTTTTAGTTTTCTTTTATTGAGAGGAAGGATAATACACGCCATAACAGAAGAGAAAGTCAATGTAATATTGAAAAGATTTTTTTAGAATAAAATAAAAAAAATTATTTTTACAGAAAAATAATTCTAAAATTATATTTCTAGAGTTTTTTTTTTCTATTGGAGTAAGTTTATCGTATCTCTCGACGAACTTCACCAAAAATTTATGGGGAGTTTTAGGGCCTCTACTTCTAATTTGGAAAGAAGATATATTATGATCAAAACTTTTAATTCTAAAAAAACCTAATTTGATTTAGGAAAGACAAAAAATTGGGAGTTGAATATTGATAGATAATAAGTATGGCTTCTTCAATATCGCTACTTAACAATAGCAACAACATTATCATCATCTCTATCAGAAATAAGTCGTATTTAGAAATATCATTATGAAGAATAATGATGTAATAAGAATGGTACTCCTAATACTAAAAAAAAAGTAACAGTGAAGTTGAAGAATTTGAAGATAGCCGAAGAACAGGATGAACCTTAAAATTTTCGGATTTAGAATGAGTTCGCCAATCTCGGCGGACTTCTATAATTTTATAGAGTTCTCCACATCCTGGGCAAACTTTACCCAAATTCTCCTTAAAACCTTGGTTGAGAACGAAATTCAAATTTATAAGTCATTGTCATAGGCCAGGTTTGTGTAAACAACTTAATTAAGTTACTTTTGAAAAAATAGCTTAAATAATAAATGCTTATATTAAAAGTAATTTATAAATAAGTTATTTTGTGTTTAATTTTTTAGTTCTAAAAGTACTTGTTTTAAGATAAAAAAGTGATAAAAAGCTTTTTATTATGAGAGAAGTAATTTTTTTAACTTCTCCATAAGCACTAAAATAGCTTTTTAAAAAGTTGTAATTTAGTTTTGAAAATTGTACCAGACATTGATACTATACATTTTCATAAGTTAAAAGTAAAAAAAAAAAAAAAAGTCACTTATGAACCTATCCAAACGAGACCATAGTCTCTAACAGTATATAAGAGTATACAAAAGTATACAGACAACAAGCATAACTTCTTCAATATCGTCGGTGCCAAATGGCAACCATTATCGCCGTCTCCAGAAATACACAGGTATACATGAATAAGCCATGTTTAACCAGGATGTTTTCAATTATAAGTTAAAAAAAATCACTATTTTCCGAAAAAAATACAATTTATTTCTGTGTACTGTGTACTTTAGAAACGATGATAATGATTGTCATGATTAACTTTCTAATTTTTTTCACCCAATCTAATATTTATAAAAAAATATGGTGAAATTTGCCAGGGAGAAGACGAACTCTATAAAAATATAGAAGTTTGCTGGAAAGTCAGACGAACTCTATTAAAAATAATAGAGTTCGTCGAATACGGCAAACATGTCCTAAATTCCAAAAAAAATGCTTATATGAGAATTTAGAGTCGGAATAATGGATTTAGAGAAATAATACTTTTTTTAATTTATTTTAGAAAAAAACCAGAAATTAAATGCTTACTGGTTGCGGTAGTCTCCTAATAGAATTATAGGAATGATATATTGAATTGAGAAAGTATGAGGAGATGTGATATTAGTGTACAATGTGTACAATAAGAGTAAAAAAAATTAATTCAAATGATAATTAAGTTAATTAATTTTCAATAATTTCGAATTTTGAATTCAAAAAAATAAGGATTTGCAACCGCGGCAGTTACATATACTGTAAACCTTCTTTTCCGCATGTGACGTGACTTCTTCAGGTACTTTCTTCTCCTCCAGTCTCTTTTCTTTTCACCGGTGAAAGAGCAACATCAGCCGTCACCACCCAGAAGACGACCGACGCCGCACTGCGTCCTACGAACGTACGAGCGAGACCATCGCGCTATGTGTCATTCAGGCAGCCTCCATTCGCAGCCGCACCCATGATTTCAAAACAAGGAAAGCCAGCGTAGAATCCAAATCGTCATTGGTGGTATATTTGCAGAGTATCAAGTGTTAAAAACTATACCAAGAGTAAGCTTAAAACTTCATCATCCATGGTCAATTAACTAACTCATCTTTAAATTTTTAACCTAAATTAAAAAAAAAACTATTTACTATTCTCTTTTCCTTTTCTACTTCATTTCCTTAGTTATTTCATGCTTTGACTTCACTTCACTTCTTCTCAAGTTTCCACCACCCTAACAATAATTTTGACGTTTTAATTCAAAAAATGTCAAATATGATGGATGGTCAATTTACTGTATATATAAATGGTTATTTTAATTCTTAATTGGATGGTTATTTTATTCGATTCAATTTAAGTATATGCAATTAACAAATGCTGGATGGTCATTTCACTAGGTAGTCGGATGATTATTTTAATAACTACGTGGATAGTTGTTTGTTAGCCAGTGAGGAAGCTTCTAATGCCGAAGAGGTGGAATGATTGATGAGGGTAGGGTGGCAAATGGTTGGGAGGGGGGAGGGGAAGAGGGTATTTGAGTAAATTCTTTTGGTAAATTAAAGTTGAAATGATTAATTTTTTGAAATAATTGTTTGAGTTTTTTTTCCCTTGTATTGGGCTAAATTCAAAATCCATTGTATACATTGTCAAGATTTCTCATTGTCTCCCTAGCAGAATTCAATAGAAATTACTCTAATTAGTTAGCTTTCTCTTACTATATGATTTTGTCTCTATCAAAAAATTATATGCCAATTGTAGATCAATTAATTCTTAACAGTTTTTTCTTTTCTGTGCAAATGGGGGTAATGGTTTCCTTCCATGAAGAGTATTATAATTGTTGAAATAGAAGAAGTGAGATAGCCATATTATAAGGTGATAGAAAAGTGATTGAGAGAGTGGAAAAAGCTTTTGGGAAGTGCAGCAAAGGGAAGTCCTTCTTTGGTGGGGACAGTGTTAGATTCATTGACATTGCTTTTAATTTTGTTTAACTTTCAATTTTATGATGTCTTGCATAAGTTTTGAAAAGTTTGTTTCATTTTTATCAGGTTGAGACCAGAACTCTTGAAAAAATTAAAGAAGTATTACATTATGCTTCCCAAACGAACACTTCTTAGACCCGGATAATGTTGGATAATATGGTTTTATCTCTACCTAATGAGGATGTGAATATATCAATGCTGAAAGAGGTTGTGCAGTTAGTAAATGAAAATTTGAGATTGAGGTATTCATGACTAAATTTGTTTTACTCTTAGTTGAGTTTTCAAAAACTAAATGGACTTGATTGGAATGTGGTGGTGCTTTTTTTAACCGCAATTACATGGGAGACAGGGAAGCCATTGGTGATTGAAGAAATGGAGGTTGTGCCACCTAAGGCCAGTGAAGTTCGTTTGAAGATCCTCTACAACTCACTTTGCCGCACCGATATTTACTTCTGGGAAGCCAAGGTTTGAAATTTATATAGTGATGTAGCTTGATCACAAGTTGATTAGGAAATAGGGATTACTTTATGATTGTTTCTTCATCTCTCAAGTTTTTTTTCTTTATTATTATTATTATTATTATTATTATTATTATTATTATTATTATTATGCATCACAAGAGTTTAATATGTTTCTATCTCTTTTCCCAATTTCAGGGCCAGACTCCATTATTTCCTCGGATATTTGGTCATGAAGCTGGAGGGTATGTATATTCTCTACTATTTTTTAAACTGAGTGTCATAAGAATTGAATCCCTTAGCTTAAACTTCTTTGTATTAAGTCCTGCGATTCATTACCATGTACGTTGGTTCATTCATTATATAACATTGTATCAAACAAGATTAAGAAAGTTAAAGAACAATGATATTGGTAACGGTGCAGGATTTTGGAGAGTGTAGGAGAGGGAGTGACTCATCTGAAACCAGGTGACTATGCCCTCTCTGTGTTCACTGGAGAGTGTGGTGAATGCCCTCATTGTAAGTTAGAGGAGAGAAACATGTGTGACCTTTTCAGGATCAACACTGACAGGGGTGTCATGATCCATGATTAAGAATCAAGATTCTCTATTAAGGAAAAACCAATTTACCATTTTGATAGGACCTCCACATTCAGTGAATACACTGTGGTTCATGCTGGATGTGTTGCAAAGATCAACCCTGAAGCACCACTTGACAAAGTTTGTGTTCTCAGCTGTGGAATCTGCACATCTTTGAAACATCACCCTAGATAAGTATATTTCTTCACATTTTGTTTGTTGGTGATTCTGTTCTCTGACAATTCAATTTCATTTTCATGTTTTGTAGGTCTTGGTGCCACTATCAATGTTGCGAAACCAAAACCTGGTTCTTTTGTTGCTATTTTTGGACTCGGAGCTGTCGGTCTTGCTGTATGTTAGCCTCTATTTTCTTTGCGTTGCAGTTTTTATAGCTATGGATCAAGGGTATTAGTGAGTAGCGACTCTCAAGGTTGTCAAACTCGCGAGTTTAGGTAAACTCGTGGAGCTGACCTAGACTCGACTCGTAGACTCGTACGAGTTTACCTGTTATACATTTTTAAAAAAATATATATATATATCATGTATAATATATATATTTACTCAGATATAGACATTTAAACCTAACAATTTCAACATCAAAACACATAATAAATTAACCTAATACTAAAATTACAAGTTACAACAAGTACTTTGGATCACACATTTAAATCCTTCACAAGTATTTATCTAGTTCACAAAAACACAATTACACAATCAAAGGTTCATAAGACATAACCAAACACAAAAGAAATAACAAAGCAACAATTAAATTTCTAATAAACTCTAAAAACTCAAATCCTCCAATATCTTCATCTTCCATGGCATCAACATCATCATCTTCACCATCTTCATCAGAAACATCATTTCTTTCAGCCTCAGGTTCAACATGGCCAACAAATCTTCATCATCATTCACATGTTCATCTTCTTCCTCTATTAAATTTTGTTGTGGATCCCCAATAAACTCATTCTCACCTCCCTCACCCATGTTGAATCATTACTATTCATACCTGGAATAGCAAATTCATTACTATTGGATCATCATTAGTATTGTCATTCATTGGCAAGTGAGAATGCTCAACACTTTCAGCAATATTTTCATTAACATCCTCAGTTATCCACTCATCATCAGAATGCACTGCATCATATTCAAGTTCTGGAGTTTTTCTAATTTGCTTGCCCTTTAACAAATTATACATCACATACACTAGATCATTCATTTCTTTGATGCAACCGATTTCTTCTCTTTGTATGAACCTACAAACATATAGTGCCAATAGTTAATAAAAATATAAAAATTAAAATTAAAATAAATAATGAATAGTTCTAAGGAAGTAAGGAATAAGGAATTACCATTTCAAATGCACTCCAATTACACTCACAACCAGATAAACTACAAGTTAAGCTTAGAACTCGGATAGCAAACTTCTTTAGTTCTGGACAACTATCTCCATAGAAGTCCCACCACTCAGCAGGTAGCATGGTCTTCCTACTACTCTTTGCAGTTTCATTACCAAAGAGGCCTCTAGCATAATGAAAGTCAGGAAGCTGTAGACCAACCTTTTTCCTTTCTTCCTGGTTAGGAACCAGTTTTTTCAAACAACTATATAGACCAATCTTAATGTCAGCATCATCAACCATGAAATTTGGTTCATAGTGATAATGAGGATTAAGATAATACGCAGCTGCATGCAATGGTCCCATGCAATTGACTTTCCCACCTTCCATCAATAATTTCCCATATAGGTTCATAACTAAAATAACAATGCAAATGAATAAAATAAGAAAATTAAATAATAACTGAATATAAGAAGAAAACATGGTAACATGATACATTGATAATCAAATATTAAAGCTTTCATTAGTCAAAACTCAGATTACCTCTTTTTAACACAACCGAAGTTAGTCTTGATTGTTTCTTTGGCGTTTCTCATGCCTTCAAGAGATGAAACCCATGGCTGGTTTTTCATCTGAATCAACCAAGCGAAGGACTGTAATGAGAGGAGCAGCAGCCTTGAGGCATATGACAATATTCTTCCATAGCCTACTATCCAAGGCCATGTTTTGAACTCTTATTGCTTTAGGCGTTGATGCAACCTTAGTTGTCTTCCAATCAGCAGAAGTAAACATAGTCATCAACGGTCCTTTATTATCATGAAGACAAGTGAGAGTCAAATATGCAGTGGCGAATCTTGTGGCACCTGGCCGAACCAAGTCCTTTCCCTTTGTAAAATTCCGCAACATGCTAATGAGCATACTCCGAGAGTAGATAAAAGTGGTGAGTTTTTTTCCCTTTTTTATGGTTGTTTCATGCACCTTTAGCTTCTTTTCAAAATCCTCCAATATCAAATCTATACAGTGTGCAGCACATGGTGTCCAAACAACTTTTTCTAGTCTCCATCATTCTTTCTCCAACAGCCTTAATTAGCAGCATTATCTGTAACAATTTGGACTACATTCTCTTCACCAACAAATTCTACGGCATCTTCTAGCATTTTGACAACTTTATCCGTTGTTTTCGAGATGTCAGAAGTGTCCAATGAATAAAGAAAAACTGTTCCTTTAGGGCTGTTCACCAAAAATTACATACTACGCCTTTTTTTATCAGTCCATCCATCCGACATGATTGAACAACCAGTTCTCTTCCACTCTGCTTTAAATTCAGTAAGTTCATCAACATTGTTCACTGCTTTCTTTAATTGGGTTTCTCTTAACTCATGGTAAGAAGGAGGTTTATAGCCAATTCCATATCTACCAACCATCTCACAAAACTTTAAAAATTCGGATTCTTAATAACATTGAAAGGAATAGCACTTGTATAGAAAAATATGGCACATTGTTGATCACATTGTTGTTCCTTTAGATCCTTCTTCATCATTTGATTTATTGTTGATTGAACTTGAGCCCCTTTTCCTTTTGTGACAAAGTTGCGAATATCTTTCCCCTTTTGTTGAGAATTGTCCTTTCCTTTCTGTTTGTTCAGGATAATCCTCATCATCACCAAATCTTCTCTTCTTCAATGATGCTTCTTTAGCCTCCACACAGACTTTCAACATCACAGCCTTCACTTCTCCAGGTACTGAAGCACAAGGCTCTGAATCCTCTTTAGTACCGGCAAGATGATGCTTGAATCTGTAAATCCCTCCGCTTATAGTCTTTGAGCAATAATTACACTTCACTTTTTTACCATTGCCTTGAACATCAATCCCATGTTTCCATCCTATATCTTCTATTTCCAGTTGCATTTTTTTCCTAGAAACAGCAGGTGTAGGTCTAGGAATACAGGAAGCGAAGACCCTGTCCCTGAACACATTCTCAGACATTTTGTATTATCCCTAAAAATCACAACCCAAACAACAAATTCAGATTCAGATTATCCACTAACTAAACTCAGATTCAGATTATCCACTAACTAAATTCATAACTAACACTAGTTTCAGCTACACTTACAACAATAATGTTTAAAAGATGAAAAATTTTTAGCATCATAAGACTTAATCAATAATCATCAGTTCATCACTCCAAATGCAATACAGCAAGCAATTTCATTTAAACAAATTTTTCATTGTCATATGAACCCCCTTTGAGGTCATCAATATGATCAAGCACAAACAAATTAAAACAATGGCAACCAGAGTTAACCACCAATACTCCAATACTCACTTTATCACACAAGACACAACAGATACATTTTCATTTAAACTAACAATTCAGACTTCAGACTTTCAATTAACTAACACAGTAGTCAGTACACTAACTAACAATTCAGACTTCAGAGTTTCAATTCAGTGAATTCACTAATTCAGACTTCAGATTTCAGTAAACTAAAGACTAAACATAACTACATAACAGAAGCAGAAAACAAAAGAAAAAATATATATAGCAGAAGTACTATCCACACATTTTAACCATGATTGAAGCATGAAGCATGAAGTACAGATTACAAAAGCAGGCAAGCAGCATCAGTTTTTTTTCACACATTAATTTTTTTTTCAACAGATCAAACGCAGATCAGGGCCTTAATAAATTTGCAGAATTGAATAATTGCAACCAAAATTGTTAGCATTTGAATTAGTTTAACAAAATTACCTTGGAGATGGGCAGACTTTATCACTTGAAGCAGATCGGCAGTGCTTCAGTGAAGAAAAACAGAACAAGGCTGACGAGGGCAGAACAGGGGAGGGGAGGCAAACGGCGTGGTGGACTGGTGGTGGGCTCTAGCGCTGTGCGACTCTGCCTGGTGGTGGCCTGGTGGGCTCTACGAGATTGCGACTCTGCGTGGTGGTCTTCACTGGGCTCTGCGACGCTGCGTGAGTGGGGAGTCACTAGGGTTTCGAACTTTAGTTCACTCCTTCATTAGTGGGTGTGGGTGGGTTTAGGTTGCGGGTTTGGGTTAGCACCGGTTCTGTAGGTTTTTTTTCTGGGCCAAAACGACGCCGTTTTGGCAAAAATGGGCAACGAAATTAAACTCGCTGACTCTCTAGCAAACTCGCGAGTTTGCACGATTTTATCCGAGTCTAGCCGAGTCAACCCGAGTCTACCCAGAAACGAGTTTATGTCTGAGTCAACTCGATTCCACTACCTAAACTCGTAAACTCGTACGAGTTTACGAGTTAATTCGCGAGTTTGACAACCATGGCGACTCTTGTTCTTTTTTCAATCCAAATTTTAGGCTGTTGAAGGGGCAAGGATTTCTGGTGCATCAAGAATCATTGGGGTTGATTTAGTTTTTAGCCAATTCGAATTAGGTATAATGTCATTCTCTCTGAATCAAATGTAGATGATTAATCATAGAATAAATTGAGTAAGTTTCCCAAATCTACAAATTGTATTCACTTACTAATGGTATTTTCTCATTTTACTATTGCTGGCAGCTAAGAAGTTTGGGGTTAATGAATTTGTGAACCCAAAAGATCATAACAAAGATGTACAAGATGTTAGTTCTTTCTAATTTTTTCTCCAAAATTATTTATACTTTCATGTAAGAAAGACTAAGATGTTAATATTGCTCAACAGGTAATTGCTGAAATGACCAATGGAGGCGTGGATCGTTCTATTGAATGTACTGGCAGCATCCAAGCTATGATATCAGCATTTGAATGTATCCATGATGTAATTGAATCAAAACTTGTTCTTTTTTTAGAACCTGTAGTATCATCACTAGGAAAGAGATCAACATTGGGGTCAGTAAAAAACAGTGACGGAATAGAAGGAATGGACTCAAAAGAGAAAAAACTAGAGAACATGTGATGCTCCCAGAAGACAACATGACGAGATATACAAATACATCGAGAGATAGAATCCCAACAATGATAACCCTTGTGTTCAGAGCCATAACCAAGAAAACAACACATACGAGCCCGAGGTTCAAGTTTATTATGTTCATGAGGCTGAAGAAAGACAAAACAGACACAACCAAAAACACGAAGAGAGCTGTAATTAGGAGAAGTATGATAAAGAAACTCAAGAGGTGTAGTGTTACCAAGGACAGAAGAAGGGAGTCTATTGATAACATGAACAGCAATGAGAACAGCTTCACCCCAAGTACGCTCAGGACAAGAAGAGGAAATAAGTATTGCACGAACAGAGTCAAGAATATGACGATGTTTATGCTCATTTCTGCCATTTTGTTGAGAGGTACCAGGACAAGAAAACTCAGACAAAATAACATGTTCAGCAAAAAAATTTAAAAGTTTGGAGACACGATATTCCATAGCATTATCACATCTGAAGATTTTAATGACATTTGAAAATTGAGTTCGAATCTTAGTGGCAAAGTTAATATAAATCTGAGGCAGCTCATGATAATTAGTCATCAAATAAACCCAAGTAAATCATGAATAATCATCAATAAAGACTACAAAGTATCGAGCCCCGCCCATAGAAGCAGTGGGAGCAGGGTCCAAAACATCAAAATGAATAAGATCAAAAGGAGAGCAAGTAAGAGAGGAACTACTATAAAAGGATAAGGCAGGTTGTTTTGCACTCTGACAAGAGATGAAATCAAAAGACTCATTTTGAACTTGACTTAAAACTCCCGTAGACATAAGAAGACACAATTTTTCTAAGGAGCTATGGGCAAGACGGCGGTGTTACAAGTGAAGAGTAGATGGAGAGAAAACAACACAGAGATTTGGTGTAGAGGGAACATAAAGGTTCTCAAGCTCAAACAATCTTCTGACCTTACAACCAGTCCCGACAATCTTTCCCGTCCGACAATCCTGCACACAATTAGAAATAGAAAAATTGATATCAAAACCGAGCTCAACAAGTTGACTGACAGAGATAAGATTACAATTTAATTTTGGAATAAAATAAACATCAGGAAGATGAATATTAGATTGTGAAATAAAGCCCTGATGTATGGCATGCAAAAGGGAACCATTAGCAGTGTTGACAAAACGTGCATTTGTAGTGGTAGACAACGACAAGAAAAGATGACACAAAGGAGACATATGATTAAAATAACCAGAATCAAAATACCATTTAAAATTACCTAGAGGGGTGGAAAGAGCAGCAAAGATATTACCAGAAAAGAGAGAGAAATTGCTTAAGGAAAGATTCAATGTCTGATGGAAAGATAGAAGGTAGGTTGAGAGAGGTAGAATTGGTGGATTCAGTAGCAGCAGCAGTAGTAGAAGCAGGCACATTTGGAAATTTGTTAGGGTGAGTTTGATACTTGTTCTGATCTGAACGTGGTAGTCTAATAGGACAGGTAGTAATCAAGTGACCCGAGAGCTTACAATAATGGCAGAACAGTTTCGGACAATTGGGGCCAATGTGACCTTTCTGTTTGCATTTACGACATTCAATAGAGGGACAGTCGAAGAAGGAGTGCCCAGGACGGTTATAGTTTCGACAGAATTTACCCTTTCTGTCGGTGGTAGCAAAGACAGTTTCACTCTTAGAGTGAGTCAATCCCAAGCGCATTTCTTCATACTTAAGATGAGGAAGAGCATCTTCAAGACTAGACAAGGGACTCTGCTGAAGAAGAGAAGCCCTAACCGGCTCATAGTCATTAGTAAGTGCCATAAGAAACTGTATAAGACATGTCTGGTTCCAATAATCCTGATATGCCTTAGCATCAGTGCAATCTTTAAGAACAGGTTCACAAGAGGTCAATTGATCCCAAATAACTTCCATTTGAGCAAGAAAATAAAAAACCACTTGGCCACGTTCTTGCTTAACGCTAAGAAGCTCCTTTAGCAGTTGGTACTGATGAGAGAGGTCAGAAATAATGTAACGCTTTGCCAAATGATCCCATACATCTTTAGTAGTTTTAAAACGCCCAAACTGTAAATGAATACCAGGAGTAGAAGTGTTGCAGAACCAAGTGATAATCTGGTGATTTTTACTATCCCAATCTTTCAATCTCTCTGCAAAGTCCTTTTCAACATCCTCCTTGGATTTGGGGGTCCCATCTTTGAATTTGTCAGTCACAGTTGGCTTAATAGGACAAACAATATCACCAGTCACATATCGCCATAATTTTTGTCCTTTAAGAAATTCTTGCATAGCTTCAACCCAATGAGCATAGTTGGAGCCATTAAGGATAACAGGAATAGGCTGAAAAATATATGGTTTCTCCATAATAACAGAAACAAAGGCAAAAAAGAAAAGAAACTGCAAATTTGGAGCAGAAAATAAGAAAATAGAGGACAGAATCGAAAAGAGCTCACCAAAAAACCTTAGGGAAGGTCCCACTGTCTGCCACATCAGCAAGAAATGACATGTGGCAACGTCTGATAGAAGGAAGAGAACGCGTCAACGCTGACAAAGCAAGGAGGTGGCACGCGGTTTGCGAAGCGGGTTAAGTCGGGTGCACGGATCGAGCTGTGGATTCGTGCAGCTTCTGGCGTGATGCAGAGCTGTTGATCTGGGGTGCTGATTCGACGACGCTGGAGGCATCTGGAAGGAGGAAACTTCAAATGGACAGGGGGACGTTAGGTGGCACGTCCAGCAGAGTCTGGCGGAGTTCAGCGGCGACTCTAGAGTCGTTGAAAACTTCATGACCAGACGAAGGTGATGGTAGAGGCAATAACAAACCAAGGCATCGGGAAAGGGTCGAAAAATAAAGACAAAGTACTGTTAGAGGAGACAAAACACAAGAGCTAGAAACTAATTGTCATTTGAAAAAAAAAATAACATATGCTCTTGATACCATGTTAGAAATAAGAGAGTAATATGAAGAAAGTCTTTTTTGTGTATTATTCAGTGTGAGAAAAAGTACAATGTACAAGGGGTATATATAGGTACTAGAAGAATCAATGTAATAAAAGTATAGAATCCTACAAAGGGCATGATCTATATATTCATAATAATAATAATAATAATTTAATACTGGATGTAATCATTACAAAGGTCATGATCTTCAACTTTTAATTATTAATGATGATTGAACCGGTGAACAAGCTGGGAACTAGTCGGTTGAACTGAATCGTGACCAGGCCGGTTTTTTGAATAGGGAACCAAACGTCGCCGTTTCAAGCTGCTGCACTTATTGTCACTCACTTACCCCTAACTCCATCGTCCCGTGCTAGATCCAGATTCCAGAATGTCTCTCTCACACTCAGTCCAAGGCTGGGCTCCTCTCAATCTCATCGAGCTCTTGGTCGTCCCTCACCTCCGTCCAGCCACCGCCTCGTGCCGCCGCCGTTGTTCCTTCGAACAGCCACCATCTGCTCACTCATTTCCCCTCCATCGTGCAGCAACCATCATAACCTTCCTTCCCTTCCATCGCGCAGCCACCGTATGAACGTCAAAGCCTCCGTCGCGCAGCCACGCTGCCGCTGACATAGCTCTGTTCCTCTGCAACCATTGTCCCGTTCGAAGGTGCTCCATTACTCCTTGTCTTGGTCACTCGATGTCTCTTTCTCCCTCTTACATGCTTTGTTGAAGGCTTCTTCTAGCATCTAGGTAATTTTTTTTATTAACTATGATTGAATAATTATTTAATTCTGTGAACGGTGAAGTCACTGAAGTGTGAACTCTGATATAATGATATGTGATTTTTCTATGAACTGTGAAGTGTAAACTGATTCAACTGATGTTACTAAACTAAACTATGAACTTTGTTGAATAATTGTGAATAATTATTGTTAGTTAGGTTGTGAAGTGTGAACTACTGAATTTTGTTGTTTGGATGTTGTTTGTTGACAACATAGTTGTAAAAATCAGACCAAATTAGTTGGTTCGATTGGAAAACTAGTAAACTAGTCACCTGGTCGGTCCGATTGGTCGTTTTAACCGGATAAGAAATAGAACTGGAGAAAACCAGTTTAAACCATCCGATTTTGAAAAAAAAAAACTAGAGAACCGGCGGTTTTGTGTAATCGGCCGGTTCGAAAAAAAATTTTCCCTTTTCCAAAACGAAGTCGTTTTGTTTTTTTTTTAAAGAAGAAAACACTCGAACTAGCCCCCTTCCCCCCTAACCCCAATCCCCTAAATGGTCAAACGGCAGTAACCCTCCTTTAAGTCTTTCTCACCTCATCTGCTCATCACACCGTATTTGAAGAAGGATTTGGATCCTCTAAATTTTGAATTTTACTTTAGAAGGTAAAGTGTGATCACTCACCTTTGAATAGTTTCTCTCTCATATATTTTTTTGGTCCCACTTATCAAATAAATGGTGAGAGATCACACTTTACCTTCTAATGTGAGAATTTAAAATTTAGAGAATCCAAATTCGTTGAAGAAAACCTCACCTCACATCAACTCACCGCCGGCCTGTCGTCTTCTTCATCTTGCCGGAGAGGGTGCGTCTCCAATGACGTCTCAACCTCACCTCACCGTCACGTTTTGGGTCGCAAGCCGCCCTCTTCGTCACGGCTCCTTGCTCCGCGTCATCGTCGCCGCGTCCTCTGTGTCCTCTCTCGGACTATCGGACAGGTTGGTGGTCTCCTCACTTCTTTGGGTTCTACATTATCTCTAATTTTTTTACTTTTCTGTTTATGATATATTTGTTCATTCTTGATTATGAAATTCTATTTATTTGTGTTATATTTGTGTTACATTTTTAGTTATTTCATTGTCTTGTTTCCCTGATATTTGTTTATGGTAACATTTTAAGTATTTCTGAATCTTCTGCCATTGCAGTTTCTACTTGTTTCATTGGCTGGGAGGGGCACATTCATCTATGGGACTTACAAGTTCTTCACTAGAGGCAAGGGTAACAAAGAAGAGGTACATAATTTTACCTTCTTTTGAAGTCCGAATTCAATTTTGTGACTACTTCTTACACTATGAATTTGTAGGGAAATTTATCTTCTTCTCATGATTTTACTTGATAAAGTTTTTATGGTTGGTTGATACATTTAAATCTATAAAAACTTAATGAGAAATTATTTATCCTTCTAATTTATAAACAAAGAAACTAATGAGTGCTTTTTATGTTCTCACTCTTTATTTAGAAATCAGGAGAATATTTAGGAAGATGTTCAGGAAGATATATCATTACTGAATTGTAATTGGCATTGTTTCTAATTTTGGGTTCTCTTTCTTAAATTCATAAAATTACCAACCTAGTTTATGATGTTCCGAATTTCAGTTAGATATGCTAAATGTGACTGGCATGATTAGGCTAAATGCATATTCTACCATTCATATATCATTCACAAATTTTATTTTCGAATTTTCTGTGTATCATATCAACTTGCGTAGGACTCATCTTGTCATGTCTTGCTGCAGAAAGTTGGAGAAGCGCCAAACAAGGCTTGAGGTTGTTACTCCATAGAAGCGATATACCAATTGCTTAATAAGTTGCCATACTTAGATTTAGTTATAGGTATTGTGTTATTTACTGTTATGGTATTTCTATTACCATACAGATTATCATAAAAGGTTTTAGCATTTTGTAGATTAGAAGCTTGGCTACTAGGTTTGAATTTTAACTTTGATTAAACTCTTTCATAACATGATATTCGTCAACCATATTGTATGCCCTTTGGTACATACTGGTACATATGAGACGAATTCTTGTAAGTTGAAATTGATCTACCTTTGATATTATTTGTGATACATAACTAAACATATGCATTATATGTTTAAATAAACATTTTATTATAATGAAAAAGGGAAGCTATTTTTATATTTTTTACGTAGAACCGGTTTTACCGGTTCAACCAGTAATTTATCGGTTGACCCAGTAAGCCAATAAACCAATAAAATGACCGGTTTGATTACTGATGAGCGGATAATTTATACGCTTTTTGGCATTGTTTTTAGTATGTTTTTAGTATGATTTAGTTAGTTTTTAGTATATTTTTTATTAGTTTTAGCTAAAATTCACTTTTCTGGACTTTACTATGAGTTTGTGTGTTTTTCTGTAATTTCAGGTATTTTCTGGCTGAAATTGAGGGATCTGAGCAAAAATCTGATTTAGAGGCTGAAAAGGACTGCAGATGCTGTTGGATTCTGACCTCCCTGCACTCGAAGTGGATTTTCTTGAGCTACAGAAGCCCAATTGGCGCGCTCTCAACGGCGTTGGAAAGTAGACATCCTGGGCTTTCCAGCAATGTATAATAGTTCATACTTTGCCCGAGATTTGATGGCCCAAATCGGCGTTGCAAATCAGCCTCAGAATTTCCAGCGTTTAACGCTGGAACTGGCATAAAAATTGGAGTTAAACGCCCAAACTGGCATGAAAGCTGGCGTTTAACTCCAAAAAAGGTCTCTACACATGAAAGCTTCAATGCTCAGCCCAAGCACACACTAAGTGGGCCCGGAAGTGGATTTTTACGTCATTTACTCATTTCTGTATACCCTAGGTTACTAGTTCACTATTAATAGGATCTTTTGACATTGTATCTGTACCTCATGACACTTTACACGTTTCTCATTGTATCTTCTACGGCATGAGTCTCTAAACCCCATGGTTGGGGGTGAGGAGCTCTGCTGTGTCTTGATGGATTAATGCAATTAAAACTGTTTCTTATTCAATCATGCTTGCTTCGTTCTAAGATATCACTTGTTCTTAACCCGGATGAATGTGATGATCCGTGACACTCATCATATTCTCAACTATGAACGCGTGCCTGACAACCACCTCTGTTCTACCTTAGATTGAGTACATATCTCTTGGATTCCTTAATCAGAATCTTCGTGGTATAAGCTAGAATTGATGGCGGCATTCAAGAGAATCCGGAAGGTCTAAACCTTGTCTGTGGTATTCTGAGTAGGATTCAATGATTGAATGACTGTGACGAGCTTCAAACTCGTGATTGTGGGGCGTTAGTGACAGACGCAAAAGAATCACTGGATTCTATTCCGACATGATCGAGAACCGACAGCTGGATAGCCGTGCCGTGACAGGGTGCGTTGAACATTTCCACTGAGAGGATGGGAGGTAGCCATTGACAACGGTGAAACCCTACATACAGCTTGCCATGGAAGGAGCCTTGCGTGTTTGAAGAAGAAGACAGTAGGAAAGCAGAGGTTCAGAAGACAGAGCATCTCCAAAACCTCAACATATTCTCCATCACTGCAATTCAAGTAATTATTTCATGTTCTTTTGCTTTTTACAATCAATCCTGATAATCTTTGATATCCTGACTAAGAGTTACAAGGTAACCATAGCTTGCTTCAAGCCGACAATCTCCGTGGGATCGACCCTTACTCACGTAAGGTATTACTTGGACGACCCAGTGCACTTGCTGGTTAGTTGTGCGGGATTGCAAAGTGTGATTGCAATTTCGTGCACCAAGTTTTTGGCGCCGTTGCCGGGGATTGTTCGAGTTTGGACAACTGACGGCTTATCTTGTTGCTTAGATTAGGACTGTTTTATTTTTGTTGGTTTAGAGTCTTTTATTTGAGTCTAGTTTCATATTTTAAGTTTGGTGTCAATTGCATGCCTTTGTTCTCTTTTAATTTTTCGAATTTGCATGTTTTTAGTCCTTTTTGATCCTTAAAAATTCTAAGTTTGGTGTCCTCTTTGTGTTTTTCCTTTAAAGTTTCGAAAAATTGTGTTTGATCTTCTAAAAATTTTAAGTTTGGTGTCATTTTGTTGTTTTTCTCTTTCTTCATTTCAAAAATCAAATCTTTTTCATAAAAATTTTTCAATCATATCTTTCTAATTGCTAATCTCAAAATCTTTTTAATTAACTAATTGATTCAGTTTTCAATTTGCTTTGATCTTATTTTCTTTTAATTTTCGAATTTTTATTTTATTTTCCTTTTGTTTTATTTTATTTTATTTTTTTCGGTTAATTCAAAAAAAAAATTTATCTACTTGCAATCCATATCATTCCCTTTATCCATCATGGACCTAAGTGGGATTGATCAGTCCAGAAGGACTCTGGGGTCATATGCTAACCCCATTACAGCTGCATATGGGAGTAGCATCTGTACACCTCCCATCAAAGCAAGCAGCTTTGAGCTAAACCCTCAACTCATTATCATAGTGCAGCAAAATTGCCAGTATTCTGGTCTTCCTCAGGAAGAGCCTACTGAGTTTCTGGCACAGTTCTTACAAATTGCTAACACAGTACATGATAAAGAGGTGGATCAGGATGTCTACAGACTATTACTGTTTCCATTTGCTGTAAAAGATCAAGCTAAGAGGTGGTTGAATAACCAACCTACAGCAAGCATAAAGACATGGAAATAGTTATCAGACAAATTCCTGAATCACTTTTACCCTCCAAAGAGGATGACACAGCTAAGGCTGGACATCCAAGGCTTTAAACAAGAGGATAATGAATCCCTTTACAATGCCTGGGAGAGCTATAGAGGTATGCTAAGAAAATGCCCCTCTGAAATGTTTTCAGAGTGGGTACAGTTAGACATCTTCTACTATGGGCTTACAGAAAAAGCTCAGATGTCTTTAGACCACTCAGCTGGTGGATCTATACACATGAGGAAGACAATTGAAGAGGCTCAAGAACTTATAGACACTGTTGCCAGAAACCAATATTTGTACTCTAGCAATGAGTTCTCTCCAAAAGAGGAAGTCATGGCAGTAGCCACTGACCCTAATCCTCAAGAACAGATGATTGAGCTTAATCAACAATTGCTCCTGATGACAGAACAGTTAGCAGAATTTAAAGAGATGCTCCATGAAACTAAAGTTGCTAACAAAAACCTGGCACTGCAGTTGAATCAAGCAAAACAGCAGATATCTAAACAGATAACAGAAGAATGTCAAGCAGTTCAACTGAGGAGTGGGAAGACATTGAATAACACTGCTCAAAGTAGCAAAAAGCCAAACAAGGAACAATTGACAGAGGATAACCAAACCACTGTTCAAAATCCCTCTGAGAACAGTAAGAGCCCAGAGAGGAATGCTATTGGCGTTCAAACGCCAGAAAAGGAGGGAAAGCTGGCGTTAAACGCCCATTCCCTGCCCAGTTCTGGCGTTCAAACGCCAGAAAAGGGGGAAAAGTTGGCGTTAAACGCCCATTTTCCACCCAATCCTGGCGTTCAGACGCCAAGGGAGGATCAGACACCTGAGAGTGCTGATAGTAATCCCTCTAAAAAGGCTTTGTCAACCACTTCTGTAAGGAATAAACCTGCAGCATCTAAGGTTGAAGAATATCAAGCCAAGATGCCTTATCCTCAGAAACTCCGCAAAGCGGAACAGGATAAGCAATTTGCCCGCTTTGCAGACTATCTAAGGACTCTTGAAATAAAGATTCCATTTGCAGAGGCACTTGAGCAAATACCTTCTTATGCTAAGTTCATGAAAGAGATCTTAAGTCATAAGAAGGATTGGAGAGAAACTGAAAAAGTATTTCTCACTGAAGAATGCAGTGCAGTCATTCAGAAAAGCTTACCAGAAAAGCTTCAAGATCCAGGAAGTTTTATGATACCATGCACATTAGAAGGTGCTTGCACCAAGACAGCCCTGTGTGACCTTGGAGCAAGCATCAATCTAATACCTGCATCCACTATCAGAAAGCTTGGGTTGACTGAAGAAGTCAAACCAACCCGGATATGCCTCCAACTTGCTGATGGCTCCATTAAATATCCATCAGGCATAATTGAGGACATGATTGTCAAGGTTGGGCCATTTGCCTTTCCAACTGACTTTGTAGTGCTGGAAATGGAGGAGCACAAGAGTGCAACTCTTATTCTAGGAAGACCTTTCCTAGCAACTGGACGAACTCTCATTGATGTACAAAAAGGGGAAATAACCCTGAGAGTCAATGAGGATGAGTTCAAGTTGAATGTTGTCAAAGCTATGCAGCATCCAGACACATCAAATGACTGTATGAGCACTGATATTATTGACTCTTTGGTGGAGGAGGTCAATATGACTGAAAGTCTTGAATCAGAGCTAGATGACATCTTTAAAGATGTTTAGCCTGATCTGGAGGAACTAAAGGAAATAAAAGAAATTCTGAAAATTCCTCAGGAAGAAGATAAGCCTCCTAAACCAGAGCTCAAACCACTACCACCATCCCTGAAATATGCATTTCTGGGAGAAGGTGACACTTTTCCAGTGATCATAAGCTCTGCTCTAAATCCACAAGAAGAGGAAGCACTAATTCAAGTGCTAAGGACACACAAGACAGCTCTTGGGTGGTCCATAAGTGATCTTAAGGGCATTAGCCCAACAAGATGCATGCACAAGATCCTATTGGAGGATGATGCTAAGCCAGTGGTTCAACCACAAAGGCGGCTAAATCCAGCCATGAAGGAGGTGGTGCAGAAAGAGGTCACTAAGTTACTAGATGCTGGGATTATTTATCCTATTTCTTATAGCCCCTGGGTGAGCCCTGTCCACGTTGTCCCTAAGAAGGGAGGCATGACAGTGGTTCATAATGAAAAGGAGGAACTAGTTCCTACAAGAACAGTTACAGGGTGGCGCATGTGTATTGACTACAGAAGGCTCAATACAGTCACCAGAAAGGATCATTTTCCTTTACCATTCATAGACCAGATGCTAGAGAGACTAGCAGGTCATAAATACTACTGCTTTTTGGACGGCTACTCAGGTTACAACCAAATTGCAGTAGATCCTCAGGACCAAGAGAAAACAGCATTTACATGTCCTTCTGGAGTATTTGCCTACAGAAGGATGCCTTTTGGTCTGTGCAATGCACCTGCAACCTTTCAGAGGTGCATGCTCTCTATCTTCTCAGATATGGTAGAGAAATTTCTGAAAGTCTTCATGGATGACTTTTCAGTATTTGGAGACTCATTCAGCTCCTGCCTTAACCATCTAGCACTTGTTCTGAAAAGATGCCAAGAGACCAACCTAGTTTTAAACTGGGAAAAATGTCACTTTATGGTGACTGAAGGAATTGTCCTTGGGCATAAAATTTCAAACAAAGGAATAGAGGTGGATCAAGCTAAAGTTGAAGTAATTGAAAAATTACCACCACCTACCAATGTTAAGGCAATCAGAAGCTTTCTGGGGCATGCAGGATTCTACAGAAGGTTTATAAAGGATTTTTCAAAAATTGCCAAACCTCTAAGTAATCTGCTAGCTGCTGACACTCCATTTATTATTGATAATGAGTGTCTGCAGGCGTTTGAAACTCTGAAAGCTAAGCTGGTCACAGCACCAGTCATCTCTGCACCAGACTGGACATTACCATTTGAACTAATGTGTGATGCCAGTGACCATGCCATTGGTGCAGTGCTGGGACAAAGGCATGGTAAGCTTCTGCACGTCATTTATTATGGCAGCCGTATTAAATAATGCAGAAGAACTACACAACCACAGAAAGGAGTTACTTGCAGTGGTTATGCCATTGACAAGTTCAGATCTTATTTAGTAGGATCAAAAGTGATTGTGTACACTGACCATGCTGCTCTTAAATATCTACTCACAAAGCAGGATTCAAAACCCAGGCTCATAAGATGGGTGTTGCTTCTGCAAGAGTTTGATATAGAAATAAGAGACAGAAAAGGAACAGAGAATCAAGTGGCTGATCACCTGTCCCGGATAGAACCAGTAGCAGGAGCAGCCCTCCCTCCTACTGAGATCTCTGAAACCTTTCCGGATGAGCAATTGTTTGCTATTCAGGAAGCTCCGTGGCTTGCAGACAGTGCAAACTATAAGACTCAAGGTTCTCCTTCTGTAACCATAGAGAGGAAGCATAAAGAGCTTCTCTCAAAACAGAGTCAAACAGAGCCCCCACAGTCAAACTCTAAGTTTGGTGTTGGGAGGCCACCACCAACTTCTAAGTTTGGTGTTGAACCCCCACATTCAAACTCTAAGTTTGGTGTTGGAAGGTTCCAACATTGCTCTGAACATCTGTGAGGCTCCATGAGAGCCCACTGTCAAGCTACTGACATTAAAGAAGCGCTTGTTGGGAGGCAACCCAATGTTATATTTATTATTTTCCTTTGATATTTTATGTTTTCTATAGGTTGATGATCATGGGAAGTCACAAATTCAATTGAAAAAGCAGAAACAGAATGAAAAATAGAAAGAAAAATAGCACACCCTGGAGGAAAACCTTGCTGGCGTTTAAACGCCAGTAAGGGCAGCAAATGGGCGTTTAACGCCCAGTCTGGCACCATTCTGGGCGTTTAACGCCAGAAAGGGGCACCAGACTGGCGTTAAACGCCAGGAATGGGCACCAAGCTGGCGTTAAACGCCGGGCTGGTAGTAGGAGCATTTTTGCTCGAGGACGAGCAAACCTTCTAAGTTTGGTGTGGTAAAAGCGTTGCTTTTTGTTTCTCCATAACCATTTTTAGCACCTAAGGCCGGAGAAACCTCTAGAAAGAGGAAAGGGAAGGCAAAAGCTTCCACCTCAGAGCCATGGGAGATGGAGAGATTCATCTCAAGGGATACACTTTCCTCCACAAAACTATTGGGAGCAAATCAACACCTCCCTAGGAGAATTGAGTTCCAACATGGGACAACTAAGGGTGGAGCACCAAGAACATTTCATCCTCCTCCATGAAATTAAAGAAGATCATAGAATCATGAGAGAGGAGCAACAAAGGCAAGGAAGAGACATTGAGGAGCTCAAGCACTCCATAAGATCTTCAAGAGGAAGAACAAGTCGCCATCACTAAGGTGGACCCGTTCTTTAATCTCCTTGTTCTTTATTTTCTATTTTTCGAATTTTTATGCTTATGTTTATCTATGTTTGTGTCTTATTACATGATCATTAGTATCTTAGTGTCTATGCCTTAAAGCTATGAATGTCCTATGAATCCATCACCTCTCTTAAATGAAAAATGCTTTAATCACAAAAGAACAAGAAGTACAGGATTTCGAATTCATCGCTGAAACTAGTTGAATTAGTTTGATGTGGTGACAATACTTTTTGTTTTCTGAATGAATGCTTGAACAGTGCATATGTCTTTTGAATTTGTTGTTTTAAGAATGTTAAAATTGTTGGCTCTTGAAAGAATGATGGAAAGGAGAACTGTTATTGAGGATCTGAAAAATCATCAAATTGATTCTTGAAGCAAGAAAAAGCAGTGAATAAAAAAAATGAAAAAAAAGAGAGAAATAGAAAAGAGAAAAAGAAAGAGCAAGCAGAAGAAGCCAATAGCCCTTTAAACCAAAAGACAAGGGTAATAAAAAGGATCCAAGGCTTTGAGCATCAGTGGATAGGAGGGCCTACAGGAATAACATCCTGGCCTAAGCGGCTAAACCAAGCTGTCCCTAACCATGTGCTTGTGGCGTGAAGGTGTCAAGTGAAAACTTGAGACTGAGCGGTTAAAGTCGTGATCCAAGGTAAAAAGAGTGTGCTTAAGAACCCTGGACACCTCTAATTGGGGACTCTAGCAAAGCTGAGTCACAATCTGAAAAGGTTCACCCAATTATGTGTCTGTGGCATGTATGTATCCGGTGAATACTGGAAGACAGAGTGCTTTGGGCCACGGCCAAGACTCATAAAGTAGCTGTGTTCAAGAATCATCATACCTAACTAGGAGAATCAATAACACTATCTGAATTCTGAGTTCCTATGGATGCCAATCATTCTGAGCCTCAAAGGATAAAGCGAGGTGCCAAAACTGTTCGGAAGCAAAAAGCTACTAGTCCCGCTCATCTAATTGGAACTATGTTTCTTTGATATTTTGGAGTCTATAGTATATTCTCTTCTTTTTATTCTATTTTGATTTTCAGTTGCTTGGGGACAAGCAACAATTTAATTTTGGTGTTGTGATGAGCGGATAATTTATACGCTTTTTGGCATTATTTTTAGTATGTTTTTAGTATGATTTAGTTAGTTTTTAGTATATTTTTTATTAGTTTTTAGATAAAATTCACTTTTCTGGACTTTACTATGAGTTTGTGTGTTTTTCTGTAATTTCAGGTATTTTCTGGCTGAAATTGAGGGATCTGAGCAAAAATCTGATTTAGAGGCTGAAAAGGACTGCAGATGCTGTTGGATTCTGACCTCCCTGCACTCGAAGTGGATTTTCTTGAGCTACAGAAGCCCAATTGGCGCGCTCTCAACGGCGTTGGAAAGTAGACATCCTGGGCTTTCCAGCAATGTATAATAGTCCATACTTTGCCCGAGATTTGATGGCCCAAACCGGCATTGCAAATCAGCCTCAGAATTTCCAGCGTTTAACGCTGGAACTGGCATAAAAATTGGAGTTAAACGCCCAAACTGGCATGAAAGCTGGTGTTTAACTCCAGAAAAGGTCTCTACACATGAAAGCTTCAATGCTCAGCCCAAGCACACACTAAGTGGGCCCGGAAGTGGATTTTTACGTCATTTACTCATTTCTGTATACCCTAGGTTACTAGTTCACTATTAATAGGATCTTTTGACATTGTATCTGTACCTCATGACACTTTACACGTTTCTCATTGTATCTTCTACGGCATGAGTCTCTAAACCCCATGGTTGGGGGTGAGGAGCTCTGCTGTGTCTTGATGGATTAATGCAATTACTACTGTTTCTTATTCAATCATGCTTGCTTCGTTCTAAGATATCACTTGTTCTTAACCTGGATGAATGTGATGATCCGTGACACTCATCATATTCTCAACTATGAACGCGTGCCTGACAACCACCTCCGTTCTACCTTAGATTGAGTAGATATCTCTTGGATTCCTTAATCAGAATCTTCGTGGTATAAGCTAGAATTGATGGCGGCATTCAAGAGAATCCGGAAGGTCTAAACCTTGTCTGTGGTATTCTGAGTAGGATTCAATGATTGAATGACTGTGACGAGCTTCAAACTCGCGATTGTGGGGCGTTAGTGACAGACGCAAAAGAATCACTGGATTCTATTCCGACATGATCGAGAACCGACAGCTGGATAGCCGTGCCGTGACAGGGTGCGTTGAACATTTCCACTGAGAGGATGGGAGGTAGCCATTGACAACGGTGAAACCCTACATACAGCTTGCCATGGAAGGAGCCTTGCGTGTTTGAAGAAAAAGACAGTAGGAAAGCAAAGGTTCAGAAGACAAAGCATCTCCAAAACCTCAACCTATTCTCCATCACTGCAATTCAAGTAATTATTTCATGTTCTATTGCTTTTTACAATCAATCCTGATAATCTTTGATATCCTGACTAAGAGTTACAAGGTAACCATAGCTTGCTTCAAGCCGACAATCTCCGTGGGATCGACCCTTACTCACGTAAGGTATTACTTGGACGACCCAGTGCACTTGCTGGTTAGTTGTGCGGGATTGCAAAGTGTGATTGCAATTTCGTGCACCAATTACCAGTTCAGTTCATACAACTATGGTTAAGAACTTGAGATTATTGGGTTGGAGTGGATTGTTGAGATATTGTAATTGGATTGTATTGTTATTGAGGACAAACTTATATGTTGGCAACATGGCATTTTATGTTTAATTGGTTGTTTTTATTATTTGACTTTTCAGTTTGTATTTGAATGAGATTATAATATTTTGGTTTATGTAGTACTTTTAATTTGGATGATATTTTAAAGTTTATATTAGACTATAATTATATTTTAGTGTGTTTATTTCTATTTTAGTTATTATTTTATTATAAAATGATTTTTTCGGTTCAACCACGGTCGAACCGATTGAACCTATAAACCAATGAACCAGTAGCTAGAGCCATAGTTCTAAAAACTGAATTGGACTGACCAGTTCAACTGGGTTAATTGGAAACTGGCCATTAGGCCGATTCGGTTAGGCTTAAACCGCTCAGCAAAAAACCAATCGAACCAGCAATTTACTGGTGAACCGTCGAAATCGGCTGGTTTTTAAAGGTTTTTCGGTTCATTGTAATCCTCCAAAATGATGTCGTTTTATAGTTTACAAAAAAAACCCTAAGTGGCTACCCAAGACCTGCAACCCACTCCCACTCCCTCTCCCTCGTCCCATCCTCTCTGAAACTGAAGAAAGTTTGAAATTGAAAGAAAAAATCCCTAGCCACCCACAGCCATCAACAGCCACCCAACCCGTAGACAACGCAACCCCCATAGCCCTGCATCGTTGTCATCGCTGAGCCCTTCTCTCTCTTCTCTCTCTTTGTCGCCCTCTTTGTCTCTCTGTCGTTGCTCCTCGCCGTGGTTCGTCATCGCCGCTTCTCTCCTCCTCGCTGTGGGTCGGCATCGCTGCTTCTTCGCTCCTCGTCATCGGTTGTCGCTACTTCTTCCTTCCTCCCCTGCGTTGTTTCTGCTTCTCCCGTCCTTGTCGTTTCTGCTTCTCCCTTCTTCGCCGGCGTCGTTTCTGCTTCTCTTCTCCACACCGTGTCTCGTTGTCATTGCTTCTCTTTTACGTGTGGTGTCTCGCAGTCCCAGTTTATCTCTAGCCAAAATTTTCAAATTCTCAACCCTCAGGTCTTAAGTCTCAGACTAACTCTCTTTGACTCTAGTGTTAAACCCGTGCGATTTACGGACTTATATTTAAATTTAATATGGTTGGTAAAATAACATTTTATAATTATAAATTTCTCGAGCTTAGTATAATACTATCATTGTCATTATATAACAAATTTAATGAATATGCTATTTTATCTTTATTCTAAGTAAAATGCAAATGGAACGGTTTTAAGTCCATAATATTCTTGAACTATAAAAAAAGAGACCTGAAAAAATAAGAACATATATAACTATATTAGTAGCATGTTAATTTTACACTAAATTTTATATCAAAAAGCTAATAAAAATTTATCAACAACTTATTAGTACTTTACTAATCTCATTAGAAAAAAATTGGCATATGATGTGTTTTCTGTTACACATTTCATCTCAAATTTGAAAACAGAATTATAAATAAATTAGTTATATCTACAGTAAATATTTGTACAACAGTGTAAATCATAATATGTTATTAAAATAAAAATTCTATTTTTCTTACTTAAATATTATTAAAAACTTCTTTGAACCCAACATTTGTTGTTGATGACTTCGGATTGCCGTATTCGTCCAGAATTAAAACCTTGAGGCCACTGCAACTTTTAACTCTTGACAAAGCAATATAAAATTAGGTTTTAACTTTAAGAAAACAAATAAATATAAAATTTATTTTTTTGAATAAATATCTTGGCACCTTCTACTTCCTTCTCTTTAAGGACTGAAGGTGTCTTTGAGATTGGAAGCAAACCACCGATGTAGTCAACATCTTGAGATTACAAATAATTATTAATTATTTTATATAAATTAGATACCACTAATGACCAAGGAATAAAAAAGTTAATTGATTTTAAATAGAAATTACAATTGTAACTACACCCACAATTTGAATAGGGTAGGTCTCTTTGAATTTATTCATGAGGTCTATATCATCAGTCATCTTTCTAACTTTTTAAGAAGGAGAAAAATGTGGATTATCAGATATTTAAACTTTAACAACAAAGAAGAAGGTATTGTCAATTAGGTTGAGTAAAAGTATAGGTGTATCTAATAGATCTCCTTTTTGTAGGGTATCATTTGACATATTAATAATAAAAAAGAATAAAGTATTGTTTTTGTCCCCAACATTTGGGATAAGTCCTATTTGTGTCCCTAACATTTAAATCATCCTATTTGTATTCCTAATGTTTGTAAAAGTGATTCAATGTTATCCTACCATCAATTGCACATCATGAGCTTTAGTTGGAGTTCTGAAAATCTATTCTTGAAGTTAGAATACAAATGTCTAGGATAGAACCGATGATCCACTCTAGATAACAGCTCATCAAAAGTTGAAACTAATCCCTACAATATTTACATAATTCACTTTTTTAGGGATATAATTGAACACAAATAGTGAGTATAATATTGAAATCGAACACATCTAAGTGAGACCTAATTGAGAATGAATACATTCAAGTGAGAATAATTGAAAAATATAATATGATCTGTTAGTATAATTGACGGCAGGATAATATTGAATCATTTTTATAACCGTTAGGAATACATATATGACGATTTAAACATTAGGAACACAAATAGGACTTACCACAAATGTTAGGGACAAAAACGATACTATACTCTAATAAAAAAATATAAAAATTATCATTAAAAATACCTTCACTAATATTTTTAGAAATAAATATTGGTTGAAACTTTAGGAGTGGATCAAGTATCTCTAGAGAGTTCTTTTTCAAAACTTATTTTACCTCCTTATTAAAGACTATGAAACATGCATTGTCATAGACATCAACAATACCAAACTTGATTCGGTACCTGCTTAATAAAAAAAGCATTAAAAAAAGTTAAATATAGACTTATTCAATAAAAAATAAATAAAAACATTAGAATTAGGGATAAAAGAAGATGACCATAACTTGAACATTTGAAAGTATTTGTAAAAGTATAGGTAGATCTGTTGCATTCACATTGGCCATACCACCAGTCTAGAATATTCATAATATGATTAATGGTAGCCAAGACAACACAAACAATATTCTGAAAAAAAAAACTTACTGATTTAAATTTCCTATGTGTGGTGAGTTTTTAAATCTAAAAGATACAATTAAATAAATAAGATGAATAAATAAGTATAATCTATGTGCAACGTATTAAAATTATGTTTTTTAATTTTTTTCCTAAGAAAATGACCTTATCTAATTCCTTTAACTGTTCAATGGTTTTGCCTTGATAAATTTTTAAGAATGCAGTCTCATTTGAAATTTTACCGATATTACTCCTAGGTCCTTTAGATTTTGCAAAGTTAAATAAAGGGTTAAGCATTTTTTTCGTCCCTAAGGTCTTGGGTCAAAATCAAAATTGTCCCTGATCTTTTTTCCATATTAAAATCATCCTCAACGTTACAAAACGTTATAAAATCATCCTTTTCTATCTCAATTTTAATTTTTTGACCAAATTACCCTTGATAATTAATAAAAATAATAAAAAAAACAAATAACCCTCCCCCAACCCCCACCCCCACCCCCGATGTCTCTTCCCTTTCCATCCCCTTCTTTCTACTCTTTTCGAACTCCCCTTTCCTCCCCTTCTCTCACCCAAAAGACTCCAATTCTTCTTCTCTCCTTCAACAACAGCAACAACCAAATTCAGCAACAATAATTCTTCTTTTCTTCTTCAGCAACAACAACAACAAATTTAGCAAATTCAACAGCAACAACAACTACAAAATAAATCACTAAAAATTTTAAATTTGACAACAGTTCAACAATCATCAATTGCACTTTAAATCCAAAATCAGCAACCATAGAAATTAAGAAGAATTAAAAAAAATGATGTTTATGTTCTTCAAAAAAAAAGGAAGAACAAAACAAGGAAGAACGAAGATGAACCCAAAACCTCCTAAAACAGCCAACACCACCACTTGAACAAGCGCCAAAGATAAGGATTTTCACCCACTCGTACACTCCCTCCACGTTTTGTGTGCCGTTTTAGAAGGGATTTACGGTTGAAGTAGGAGGAACGATTGGGGGTTTGGAGCATCCGATGAACTTAAACGGGTTAGGGGAACTGGTCCTTGCTGCAGGTCCTTCACCACTCGTACACTCCCTCCACGTTATGGCTTCTGAAGGAAGTAAGGGAGTATGGCGTGGAAAGGAAGATGGAGCAGATTCAGCGAAGCTCTGTACGCACTCTTCCCTGTGACTCTTGCTACGATTTTCCTGTTCTGTTCTACAAAATTTTCTGTTCTCTGTCTTCTGTACGCACTCTTCTCTTCCAACCGTACACGAGAGAGGTTCCCTTGAAAGATTCACTGCTTGCCCTTCCGTTTAGGAGCTTTTAACCATTCTAAGGTTTGAAGATATTGAAAAAAAGGCTCTGCTTTATGATGGTGGTGGTAGTGGTGATCGAGGAGGAGGGAAAAAGAATTCTGCTGATGACTTTATGGGGTGTTAATGAGAATGTTAATAAAGAAGGGAGAGTTAATGGAAAGTGATGATCATGGTGGGATGATGTTTAATTTTTTTTTTGTTAAGGGGATGGGGGTGATGATCACAGTGGGATGGGGTTTCATTTTTTTTGTTAAGGGGATGGGGATGAGGATAAGGATAGGGATGGGGGTGGGGGTTATGTTTTTATTTTTTAATATATTTTTTATTTTTTTTTATTAATAGCTAAGGTTAATTTGGTCAAAAAATAAAATTAAGATAAAAAAGAACGATTTTATAACGTTTTGTAACATTGGGGATGATTTTAATAAGAAAAAAAGGTTGGAGACGATTTTGATTTTGAGCTCAAACGTTAATGATGAAAAAAGTACTTAACCCTTAAATAAATAAAGCGAAAAAATTACATTAGATAACACACATAGTCTTTAATTCAAGAATTAAAAGAAAAAATATACACACCTATTTTTAAATTGGATGACATTTTCATCTTCAAGATTGAAGAACATTTTTGTGCCATAAATAAAATTTTGTAAAATAATATTTTTTAAAAAATTTAATTTAATACAAAATGAGTAAAAACTCACATTAAAAAAAATTCAAATTGTGGACCTCATTTACCTCGTGTGTATAGTTGTCAAAAAATACACATTCCATTATTTTTCTATGTCAAATAAAATATTTAATGTTAAATATTTTTTTAATTAACAATTAGATATATAAAACTTAAAATTATAATTAAAACAAAAATTAATTACAACTTAAAAATTAACCACCAATAAAATAGTACCAAACTACATACATATTTTATGTTTTTAAATTTAAAAAGTAACAATAAATTAAAATTTCAAATACAATTTAAAAATTAATTAATTAATTAATTAATCATTTTAAATTCATAAAAATCAAACGATGTAAAGAATGTTTTTTTTTTTGTAAACTATATTCAATTAGTGTTTGTTAGAAAAAAAACATTTTAAATTTTTTGAAATACTAAATTAATTCAATCTTGTCAAAACAATATTAAAAATAAAATTAAGTATAAAAGAATGTCAAATTATTTTTTTTAATCTTACATTTTAATAAAATTGGTAATTCTATTTAATTTAATATAATCTTTTGTAATTAGCATATTTGTTTATAAATTATATCAATTTTTAAAAAATATTTTTAAACACATTTGCTTATTTAAAAATTCAAAAAAATTATATTAAAATTTTAAACATAGTACTTTAATTAAAATTAGAATTAAATTTTTTTAAATAAGTACACATTAAAAATTAATAACTAATTTAATTGTATCAATAATAATTTATATGAGGAATTTATAATTTTATGACATTAAATACTAAATTAGAAGCTAATAAAATATCAACTGTGTAAATCAAATTGAAAAATGAAACCACAAGTAATAATCAAATAACTTCAACTTATATTAAAAAAAATTCTAAATTCGAAACATAAAAATAGAAATAAACAAAAAAAATAACTCAAGAAAAATAATGTTTCCACTAAAACAAACATATATTTGGCATTATTCTATTAGATATATTTTAAAAAGAGATTCCTAAACATGTGCATCCAAAATCTCAATTTTGATTCTCGATCTTGATCTTCTTGTAAGTTGAGGTATCTTCTTCTACCCCCGAATCTTCCTGACTCCGAGGATAGTCATTTGGTTGGTATAATAACATTTTTCAACAGTTCGAATTCACCATTGTTCGCAATCTTATTGAAAAATTCAAGCAATAAATTCTGTATAAAAATACTATGTTAAATTAAAGACATCCTTCTCACATTTAATTTTAACTCAATAATATTTTTTTGAATAAAATTAGGCTCTAACTTTAAGAAAATAAACAAACAAAAAATTCATTTTTTGAACAAAAACCTTGGCACCTTCTACTTCCTCGACTTCAATGACAAATGATGTCTTTGAGGTTGGAAGCAAACCACTGGTATAGTCAACATTTTGAAATTACAAATAGTTATTAATTATTATTTATAAATTAGATACTACTAATGACCAAAGAAGCAAAAAGTGAATTGATTTTTAATAGAAAGTGCACTTATAACCATAATTTGAATAGGACGAGCCTCTTTGAATTTATTTATGAGATTCATATCATCAGTCATCTTCCAAACTTTATAAGAAGGTAAAAAATGTGGATTATTAGATACTTGAACTTCAACGATAAAGAAAAAGATCTTATCAATTAGGTTGAACAAAAATGTAGGTGTATCCGATAAATCTCCTTTCTGCATGGTATCATCTAACATTTTAATAATAATAAAAAAAATCATCATTAAAAATACATCCACTAATATTTTTAGAAATAAATATTGGTTGGAACTTATCAATATGAGTGGATGAAATATTTCTACACAGCGCTTTTTTAAAACTTATTTTACCTCTTTGTCAAAGATTATGAAACATACACAGTCAGAGTCATCAATGACACCAAATTTGATTCAGTATCAAAATTAAAAATTAAGTTAAAATTTCAAACACAATTTTAAAAAATTAATAATTAATTAATTAATCATTTTAAATTCATAAAAATTAAACAACGTAAAGAATTTTTTTGTAAATTATGCTTATATTTATATTTTTAATATTAACATCACATTATAACTTTAAAACTAACCACCAATAAAATAGTATCAAATTATATATATTTTATATTTTTAAAATTTCAAACACAATTTGAAATAATTAATAATTAATTAATTAATCGTTTTAAATTAATAAAATCAAACGATATAAAGAATGCGCTTTTTTATTGTAAATTATACTTATTATTTATATTTTTAATACTAATATGCCATTACAACTTAAAAACTAACAACTAATAAAATAATATCAAATTATATACATATTTTATATTTTTAAAATTTAAAAATTAGCAATTAAATTAACATTTCAAACACAATTTTAAAAAATTAATAATTAGTTAATTAATTATTTTAAATTCATAAAAGTCAAACGACGTAAAAAATGTTGTTTTTGTAAATTATATTTATTATTTATATTTTTAATATTAACATGCCAATAACAACATTTTACATAAAAAGATAGAAAAATATATTTTTTTCGATAACAAAATTTTTTTCAATAAATTAAAATCTTTCAAGCAAAAAAATATTTAATATTACAAAATTATTCAATAAAAAAATAAGTTGAAATAACAATTTAAAAAGATGCGAATAAACTTTTGAAATAAATTCAAATACATAAATTTACAATAAAGTCAATATTAAAATTTTTAGATTTCGTTTTATTCATATATTATGTATAAGTGTTTATATTTATAAAAATAAATATATGATTATCCATCATCGATCTTTAATTTAACAACATTGTACTTTGTATTTTAGATTTGTCATCCTTTTTAAGAATTTTCTCACTCTTAATTTTAGCAAGATATCTAATAATATCTAAAATGGATTAAAATAAAATAAAAAAATTATTGTCAATAAGTTTGTAAAAAAAAATACAACCGAAATTATCAATGAAATAAATAAATTTATCAATGAATTATACTTTTTTTCTAAAAACAATAAGCTTATCAACTAAATAAGTGTAATAGAATCCAAGAGCATTGAGAGTGTTAAAATTCACAAAGTTAAATCCATATCGTGGGATACTTGGCGATTCTGGAAGTATGTGCACATCGGTACGTTACCCATGATGTGTAGTCTTGAAGTTATCCACATTGAGTCCAACACCCAAATATCTTATTTGATAAGATATTCTTTCTCTTAACAAATTCACAAATCGAGACACAAAAGTCTTTTTAAACTGAGGTGTGTATTTTTTTTCGAGAATTTTGATAAACAAAAATAAAAAAATAATTAAATAAGGATAAACAAACGCATTTAAAATATGAATAATATAAATTTAATATTATTTAAAAAATTGGTAGGAAACTCATGTCTTCATCGAGTCGAATATGGCAATGGATCGGAGAATTTCCGTAACTTGATAGTGTCCATAATTTTATCACTCGTATACGTACACACAAATTCTCAATTGTAGAATTGATTTTACTAATTTTATGAATATGAACTACCACTAAAAAAAGATAGAAAAAATTAAATAATTAATTGTATTGAGCAAAGAGTTGTTGTATTATGTATCTCTAATCTATATTTTTATAGTGAACTCATATTTAGGGTTTTTTAAAATCTAATTGACTTTGATTTCAATAACTAACTATTTAAAACGTTTTTGAAATTTAGTTTTCACGATAAAAACGATTTAAACCAATTAAGTTAGTTTTCAACTTTTCAAAAAATTATAACTACAATTCAAAAAAATGAAGTTAACAATTTGACATGTTGACGGTTTTGAAATATAAGCTATCTAAAATGCTTTGACATGCGAATAAATTTAAAATACAACTATTTAAGATTTTTAATTTGAATGATGAAAACTTTAAAAATATGAAGTTAGTTTTTAAATTTTGAAAAAATTATAACTACAATTTTCTTGTATACTATAATTTAAAATTTTAAAAATAACTATCTAAGTAAATAATTTATAAATAAATTTTTTAAATTAGTTTAACAATATTAAAAACTAAATATTAATAACTTAAGAAAATGTATTTAATTTAAAAATAAAAAAATAATAATCTAAACAAAATCACTTAAATAAATAATTTGACCTAAGTAAAATAATCTAAGTAAATAACTTAAAATTAAAAATAAAATTTAAAAAATTTATGATGATTAAATTTATAGATAAAATAAATATAAACTTATTATTATCAAATGTAACTACAAGTTAAAAATTTAAAAAATAACGATCTAAACAAATAATTTTTTATTTATAAATTATTTTTTAATTAATTCAGTAATATTAAAAACTAAATATCTAACAACTAAGGGTGGTAAAACAGATCGAATTCATCAGGCCGACCCGCCAAACTCGCTAAAAAGGCGGGTCGGGCTAGAATTTAGAATCCACCAAATAAAAAAATCTGCCAAATTTGCACCGCCAAATTTGCAGGTTTTAACGGGACGGGTAGACCCGTCAGGCCAAATGCTTTTATTTTATTTTATTTTATTATTAAATAAAAGAGTAATTACTACTATAAAATTAATAATTATATAATTTTAAATAATTTTTTTATTTTCTGTTTTTATTCTTCTTTTAGTAATTAACTTTATTTATTTTATTTTACAATTTTGTATATATGTTTAAATTATGTGACTTATTTTTTAAAATAAAAATAGTTTTATTGACAAATATTATTTTAAACAATTTTATTGAAGTTAAACATTAAAAAAAATAGTAAAAAATTATATTATAATTTGATTATTTTTTATTTGTATTTGATTTTTTAATTATTATTATTAATTTTAATGAATTTTATTTCTTAAATAAAAAAGAGTCAAGCGGGCTAACCCACTGGCCCGCTAATCCGCCATAAAACAAAGCGTGCTAACATTTTGAACCATTTTAGTTGGCAGGGCAGGTCGGCCCGCTTCTTTGTGGCGCGTGCCTAGACAGAGCGGCCCGCTTTGCCATCCCTACTAACAACCTAAGAAAAGATATTTTAAAATTTAAAAAGTAAGAACCTAACTTAATCATTTTATAATTTATAAATAAAATTTTAAAAATTTATAATTACGACACCTAAAAAATAAATTTCCAAACTCAATGTATAAGTTCTAGAACTCCCCATTTGTATTTGTATACATTTACATTTGTATTATTAAATGAGAAAGTATAAGGAGTCAATGTATGTATTATACAATATATACAATGAGAGTTAAATTGTAATTAAAATCAAATCATAGTCAATTAATTAATTTTAAATAGTTTCTAATTTTAAATTTGAAACAAATTAGGATTGCAATAAGTTACACCAACCCTCTCTCTATACGGTCTTCTCCTCCCTCTCCCTTTCTCCTCGGTTCTTCCCGCCGAGCGCAGAGGTCACCCTCCACTATTATCTTCCGGTCGTGAGCGTTGTTCTCACTGCACCGCACCATGGCAGATTGGCAACGACTCCAACCAGCACTTTTCTCACCGCCGTAAGCCCGCCGTGCGCAAAGGTCACCTCCTCCACGATTACCTTCTGACCGTGTGAGTTGTTCTCGCTGCACCGCACCATCGCAGCGACTCCAACCAACAACCAAATGTTCATTTCAGTATGTATCTGGATAGTTAATTTTTTTAAACAAAATGGATGGTCATTCTGTGCATATGATACCACTTATTAATTACATGATTATCTTAACGCACAAATGTCGGATGTTCTTGTCTACATATAACTGGATATTCACAATTATTGTATGCGTGGATGGTTGGTTTTTGGGCATGAGGAAGTTCGGTACTATAGTTCGCATCTGCCACAATGATTTAACCAGGTCACGGTCGGATGTCCAATCGCATTTGGTGCAAAGCAGTTCCTTCTCGCGAGGGGTAGGCATGCGGAGACTGGGCTGCAGTCACGGTGGGATGTGCAGTAGCGACGATGCGAAGGAGTTGCGGCCAATAAAGGAGGATGCTCGCGAAAAAGGGTGGGCAATGCGGGTCTGCCAGGCGTGGATGCAGGTTTTAGCGCACACTGCAAGCCAACGTGCGAGTTCTGCGAAGCGAACGGAAGGGGTTGAGGGGGAGGATAACCGTGAGAGCAAAAGGGTTAATGAGAAAAAATTGGAATTAGGGGGATAAATAACGGTTAATTTGTTTTTTTAATTTATATTGGACCAAATAAACAACCCGTTATAACTACTGTATAGATACCTCATTGTGTGCAGAATTCTAAATAAATTTTCCCATTTGTATTTGTATGCATATTTTGGTGACTGAACATAATACAAAGAAAAAAGATCTAAGAGAAAGAGTAGCACTCCTCTCTAATAATAATGTCTAAATTATTAGGGGGCAGTAACCACTCTAGATACACCTGCTTGTTTAAAGCAGCAGTCTTAGCCATTAAATCAGCTGCTCTGTTTGCTGTGCGCTGGATGAGAACTAAAGTAGCTGTCCAATTGTGCTGGAGTATCTCTTTGATTTTGTCAAGCAGATCAGAGTCATTCCTAATCATGCTGGTTGTGCCTCGCGAAACAAGAAGAAACGCATCAAGATTATCAGTTTCACAGATGACCTCTTTGCACTCGCAATCCCAAGCCATAACAAGCCCTCTCCAAATAGCATGAAGCTCACAACAGAGAATACTAGAAAGAGGTATACTGGCAGAACAACCTTTTATCCAAATTCCCATGCTGTCTCTAATAATACATCCAAAGCCAGCTAATTGCTCATTTTCAAAAATGCTTGCATCGCAGTTCACTTTACAAACATTCATTGGAGGTGGTTCCCAGTTATATTTCAAAGAAGAAGGAATAATATGTTTTTGGTTGGTAACAACATTAGAGAAATCTCGAACAGCATGTTTAACCAAGTGAACAATTTTCTCTTTACTCCATGGATCCTCTTGATGGAAGATGTCATTGTTCCTATCCCTCCAAATCCACCAAAAGGCCGCTGCAAAGAGAAACTCATTTTTGTTGAGGTTAGAACAAATCCAAGACATAAAATTCAAACTAGAGTCCTCAACGGTCATTCCCAAATTTAAGTTAATCCAAATCTGACGAGCTTTTTGGCAAGTCCTAAAGCAGTGATTAATATCCTCTTGAGCAAGATAATATCTCTGACAAAAATCAGAAGTAGCAAGACCTCTTTGAAAGCGGTAACTAGCTGTGGAAACTCCGTTGTTGAGGCAAAGCCAGAGCAGACACTTTATCTTCTCCGGTATTCTCAAGCGCCAAAGCCAAAGCCAATTTTCATTATCATTCCAGCCAAATTTCTTCTTCAATAGCCATTCATACCCGCTTTTAGTCGAGTAAGTGAGAGTATTTGAGTTTGTCTAAAACCAACCTGTTTTATCTCCTGCCTGCTTGATAGGATCAAAGAGTATCAAATCAAGTTTAACTTCTTCCAGAATAATTGTGCAAAGAATATCCCACCGCCAATGCCCATGGTGCCAGACATCTTCTAACTTCAAGTAAGAATGAGAAATGTGCACAAAAGGAACCAAAGGAGCTAGCGTTCCACATGGTCGCCAAGCATGATACCAAAAGGATTGAGACATCCTGCCTGTACACCAATCAAAACCATCACGAAGCTTTTCTATTGTCTTATAAATCGCCCGCCAAGTGCTTGAAATATTATTAGAAAAATTGGGTGAAAAGCAAGAACTCCCAGATAAATATTTTGCCAACATAATTCTTACCCAAAGCTTATCTTTATGATGCAGTAATTGCCAAACAAGCTTTCCGAGTAAAGCAAAATTTACACATTGGGTATCTCTAATTCCCAAGCCTCCATATTTTCTTGGAGTGACAACTTTGCTCCACTTGACCAAATTTAAGCAACGCTCCCCCACCTTTCCCTTCCACAAGAATTATCTAAGTACATAATCAATCTTTTGACAAATCGAAGTAGGAAAAAGAGTCACTTGCATCTGATAAATAGGAAGAGAAGAAGCAACATATTTAATTAAGCATAGCCTGCCTGCTCTGTTAAAGAGCCGACCTTTCCAACTAGCCAGCCTATTCTTGATCTTCTCTAAAGAGTCCGAAAAAATAGATCTAACAGCTCAAGGATGATTAAGGTTCACCCCCAAGTATTTGCCTAGGTCACTAGTAAAGGGAATATGAGAAACTCCAGACAACATTTCCTTTCTTCTATTAGAGATATTTCTAGACCAAATAGCTTTAGATTTTTCAATGTTAACCTTCATACCTGAAGCTTTACAGAACAACTCCAAGTTGTGCACAATATTCTGAACTTGACTTTTCTTCGCTTTACAAAAAAGGAGGAGATCATCTGCAAACATCAAATAAGAAACTCTAGGTCCCCCTCTAGAAACAGCCACACCATCCCAAATACCCTCGTCAACTTGTTTGGAAATGAAGCACGCCAATCTCTCCATGCACAAAACAAATAAATAAGAAGAAATTGGATCTCCTTGTCCGAGCCCTCTGCGAGGTTGGAAGCTGTCTAATCTATTTCCATTCCAAAGGATGGAAAGATTTGAGGCCTGAACACAATTCATTACAAGCCGAATAATTTGAGAAGGAAAGCCAAAAGATTCAAGAGTGTGCTCAAGAAAATTCCAATCAACTCTATCATAAGCTTTTTCTAAATCAATCTTAAAAGCCATAGCTCCTTTTCTAGACTTTGTCCGCTTAAGAAAGTGAAGAACTTCTTGGGCGACAATAATATTATCAGGCACAAGACCTGCTGCACCATGCTTCTCCATAATTGGAATTGATTTGGCATTAATTCCAAATTCAAAAGTTGAATTTTGATTTTTTACTGGAATTTGACTACCTTCCACCATTTTCTCGTTGTTATCCACAACGGCAAATTTTTCTCCTTCACCGTGCTTTCTTTCCCAAAGCCATTGTTGTTCTCTTTCGCACATTCTCTTGTTACATGTCCAAAACAGCTACATTTTTCACAAATTAAATTCAAGTGCTCATATTCTATGTCATACATATGACCATCAACTTGAATTCTTTTTATAACTGGAAGTCCCAAGTTAATTTGCACACATGCTCTTGCATACTTTCCCCTCTCTGCAGACTTGGTGGCTAAGTCGATGCGAATCGGTTTGCCTACAGCTAACACAATCATTTTCATGGCTCTATGTTGATAATAGTTAATAGTTAATTCATGGTAGACCCAAAAGTGTTTTCACAAGGTCTGAATGAAGAACTCCAAGGTTTAACCGCAACATAACTACCAGTAATCATCCATGGTCCTCCAAGGAGAACTTTCTCTCTATCCTCCAAGAGATCAAATTTGACTAAGAATAGCCAAAACCGACATCTAGTACCTCATATCCTCCTTTGGTTCTCCAGACGCCTTTAAGCCTGTGCGTGATCGTCGTACAGCTAAAATTGTTTCCAAGAACTTTGATCACGATGGCATCTTTGTAGGGCTCTGCCAATATCTCTTTTACTTCTTCAGTGAACGTCACAATTGGTATCTCCGAATCGCCTTGCTTACCAACTATTATAGCCAACTTATTCCCATCAAGAGAATCAGCAACCTCCAAATCTCTCCTTGCTGAGGCACCAACAACTTTATCTCTGAACGATATCCGCTGACTTTGAGTATTGTTACCGTCTCCTTTAATCTCCTCCTTTTCACCTGATACATGCCCCCCTCCGCTCTCTCCTTTATTGCTTCCACCAGCATAGCCGACTGCCTCGTTATGTGCCACCCTCGAATGCATGCCCCCTCCGCTCTCTCCTTTATTGCTTCCGCCAGTATAGCCGATTGCTTCGTTATGTGCCACCCTCGAAGACTCTCCCACGCTCTTCCCACTCTCCATTTCACGTACTGTACTCCCTCTGGTACTAGAGTTTTCTTTGCATTTGTATTACTAAATTACTAATATTAATATTAATTAATATTACTATTACTATTACTATTTAAAAAAAAAAAAAACCGAAGTGCTACCGAGACCCGCAACCCTCTCCGTCTCCCTCTCCCTCTCCCTCTCCATCGTCCCCTCCTATGTGAAACTGAAGAAAGTTTGAAATGGAAAGAAAAAAACCCTAGCCACCCACAGCAGCCCCCACAGCCTCGCATCGTTGTCATCGCCGAACCCTTCTTTGTAACCGCATCCTTCAGTCTCGTCAATTTCCATTGGAAAGAACCAACTGTGGAGTTGGAAACCCTCACTGGCGACCATCCCAATCCAAACCATGTTGGGTCTCCACAATGCCACGAATGTTGTTGTCCGCCTTCGTCAAAACCTTTCCGTAAGTTCGCAAGGCTCTTCCACGGAATCACATTCACCATCTTATGATTTTTCAAGGGTTTAGGGTTCTTGTGAGTCTACTTCTAAATTTCTCAATTGAAATACGATTTCGCCATTTTTGTGTTGGTGCAGGTTTGGGGCGTGCGTGCACAAAATATAAACATAGGAGGTGGTGTTGGAGGTGAAATCCCTGATCAGAAGCGCCTCCAGTATGCTCTTCAGCATATCCATGGCATTGGGCGTTCCAAGGCTCATCACATTGTCTGCGAGCTCGGTGTCGAAAACAAATACGTTAGAGATCTTAGCAAGAGAGAGCTGTACTCCCTTCGCGAATTGCTTTCCAAGTACTTGATTGGGAATGATTTGGTACCCAATAATCAATGATCTTTGTTATTACTTGTTAGTTATTTAAATGAATTCTTGTTAGTCAGATAGTGTTAACATTTTTTGTTTGGCAACAGAAAAAATGTGTTGAAAGAGATGTGGGGAGGTTAGTGGGCATTCAGTGCTACAGAGGCATCAGGCATGTCGATGGCTTACCCTGTCGAGGCCAGCGAACTCATACCAATGCCCGCACCAGGAAGAGCAGGCCTACTTGGAGGGGAACAAGATGAAGATGAATATTGCTGCTTGTGATCAATCAACAGATGAGTTGTGTTTTAGTCTTTTAGCTCGGCTATGAAAGCTAATTGAATAAGTTCTTGTTTTCATGGCAGTTGATTAGTAATAGTTTATTGTCTTTAAGTTGGTACTGTCAATCATTTGTGCTGATTGCATAGGTGTTTTTTCTCTATTTCCCTATTTGCCTGAAGAACTATGAATCATCTTGAAGTGGAATTTGAGTTCCTACCAATTTGTGAAGGTTCAACTTAGAACTTCTTTTGTGTCTGTGGTTCCGAATATTCCAGTTCATTGATTGAGTGCAATTCTTTTTTTTCATATTCTTCCTATATGCTGGTAATCCAAAGTAATCCTTTTTATTTTTTTACTTTTTGTGTTCTTATATCTTGTGTTGTAGAATTCAACGAAGTTATGGCAATTGAAATTGCTACTGAATACACCCCAATTGAGGTTGGTTAAACATAACCTTGGCTAATAGACTATCAAATGAGGTAGCGGATGGTGCTAATTTTGTTTTTAGGTGTTCTAGATATTGAAGAACTATATTGAGATCCATATATTCTTGAGCTGTATGGTCAGGGTATAATATTTTCTCTAGTGTCAATAAGTGCAGTTATATGATCGATCACATGGAGTAATAGTATGGATCAGTGTGACCATGAAGTAGTAGTGCCATGAAGAGCCATGTATCACCCAAGAAAAAGAATGCACTTTTTAATTTTCACCGTATTTTGTACTTTAAAGTTTAAACCATTTGATAAAACAGAAATGCTTATGCGGACACTCCCCATAGGGGATTCCGATATGAGACAACCGTACAAATGACGAGAGGTGTATATTTCAGTTTTCAATGAGGGTTACACTTCCTCAACTAATGAAATTTTGCATCAGAAATGGAATTTACATGAATTCTGGTTGACCCGAACTAACAAGTTTCCCATCTCTGGAAAAAGGCCTGCATTGAGGAAAGAAATATTTCAAGAAAAAGTTTGAGAAGGGTCTATTTCATCAAATGAACATGAACATACAGTCACATGGCATGTTCAGGTATAAAACAGTGGCTTAATTTAGGTGATAACTGATAAGCAACTTTGACTCTAAAAATTTGAATAATCCTGCATGAATAGACTACATGCAAAATAAAAATAAATAAATAAAAATAAGAAATAAAAATTCTATATATAGCCAGTGCAGAAAAAGGAATGAATAGAAAATTTAAACTTGTAACAGCACTATATTGGACCTAAAAAACCAACTTTTTTCAGTTATATATTTTCCTCTAGGATGAAGTAGATGCAGCAATATAATCCAAAAAGACATAGTCACATGAGCAAGAAATGAAGGATAAGAGTTCTGAAAAATTGATTTTAGCTACAAGTTTTCAGTTGTATTGTCTTTAGCTACAAGTTTTAACCAGGAAAATTGATTTTACAGAATAAGAGTTCTGAAAAAAGTTTACACATTCTTCATCATCTTAAAAATTGTAGGGCTAGCTTGTTACTAGTGATTATACGAATTTTTGGTACATCCTTAACTCAATGACCAATACCAATTTACTAATAGAAAATCATATAGGACAAAAGGAAAATCATGAAAAGGAATTCTGAGTAGTTAAAGAAGGAGGTATCTGGATCTCATTCTCCTGAGTTGTTAGAAAGTTACCTTGTTGACATAATGAATAAACTTGTCAAGCTGTCGGAACCATGTATGTGCATATTGATACTTAAAATCAGTTCCCATCGTCCACATTATATGATTTGTTCGAGTTATGAAAATGAAACAATATGGCGCAATAATTTAAATGAGATCCTGGATAGAGTTGTTAAAGTTCCACTTAGTACAACAATAGTATAATTACACTTCTTGCTCAAGTTTCAAGTTAAAAACATATGTCATTCAAATGGATTGCCATTCTGTGAGGTAAGAAACAGATTTCCAAAGTGCCTGATTTTAATAAAACTATAGGGTGATAACATGATAATAAATATTATTACCCAACATTGAACTAAACAAATAACTAGAATACAATAGGTAATCAGTATGCTCTCTGTAGTGTATAATATATACATCACTAGTCTTTCTGGTGCAAACATTACACTACAAAAATGATATACCGAAAAAGAACTACAATGTGCATCTTTTTTTTTTATTTCTTTGCCATAGATTTAAATCCAAATCCAGACTGATAAATAGTACCTCTCATTTCAAATAATTAGAAATGAGACAAGACACTAATATTTGAGTTCCCAGAGATATATAAATTAGGAGCAAGGAAGGGATAAATAACTAGCAAAGAATGTGACATGAAAAGATCTCCAAATGAGCTGGAAATGGATCCTCTCCAGTGAAAAAAATATTGGAGAGAATAAAATATGATCTTTCACCTTTAATTCTCTAAGTAAGACCAAAATTAAATAAGAGGGAGAAAACAATGAAATATTAGATTAAATATTGGACAACATCGAGTGTTTTTTTTGTCATTGGAGAGGATCCACTCCCCAGATGAGCTATACTAGCAGACAAACTTTATTCTGTTAGAAAGTGAAATGATTCATTGTGGGTGCTAAAGACACCACAGAAAGTTAACGGAGCCATATCATGAAGGGAAAATGAAATACCTATCTCTGTTGGGGAAAATCATTTTTCAAAACCTTAGCATTCCAAATCTCTGTTAGAGCGGTTTGATGACCGGGTTCTCAAAACCTTTTTTTTCTTCACCTTAGCATTCCAAATCTTTATTCCTTTGACGACAGCGCCGTCGCCAATCTCATCTCCACCTCCATCCGCTCCGCCCTAGACTGCCCATCAACTGGCCGTAACTACCTCGCAAACCTCCTCCTCCTCCTGCGTCCGCCACAAGTTGATTTTGTTTCCGAATTTTTCATCCATCGATATCAGATTTAGAATCAGGCAAGTACCAATGATCCCAATCCCTTGTTCTCACATTGGGTCTCGTTCAATTTCTTCGTTAGATCAAGCTTGCTCTCTGCCTTGAAACTGTTCGATGAATTGTCTATGTGACGTTGAAGGACTGAACTTGTTTGGTTTCGTTTCGCAGGGTTGGGTAGTTTTCGCCGAAGATGCCGTCTCTTCAAACAGCACTGCCTCCTGAGCTGGCCAACAATGCCATTAGGGTCACAGACTAAACTTTCTGATGCTTCCTTTTTAGTGGAATCTATGTGCTTGTGTTTGAAATTTGAGACCTTTTTCTTTGCTGATAAAAATATCTTTTTTTTTTTGGTTCAGCTTTACCGTGAATGCCTACGAAGAGCTAAGTATATTGGCCATCGGGTACTTAATCTTCGCGCTTTTAGAAATGATGGGTTTCTTGTGTAGCTATGGTGAATTTTATTGCAGAGGAAGATTAACATTAGTGTCTCAAGTTTGCGATCTATGTTTTCAAAAGACATTTTATTTGATGCTCACTACTATTGTATGTAAAGATTCAACATGTAGGATGACTGCCTGTTGATTCAGTATATAATCTTCGTGGTTATTCAAAGAAGAAAGTAGTATAGTGCTAGATATTATGTGGCTTCTAAACATATGAGATGCTTAACCTTTTTCATTAAGGGAACTCACATCACACAGTATTTACCCATGATGAGAGTAGTTGAGCAAAAGAAAATTATAACATCAACGGTGGATTGCATATTAGTTGGTTGAGTATTATACTTAATACATTCATATAACTGATCCGTCTTGTTAATACTTAATGCGTTAAGTAAATAGGATAATAGGAGTATGTGAAGAAATTTGGCTTATTTGAGTTTGAAGTGCGATTGTACTTTTAAAGGTGTACAATTTTAATTCTGATGAAAGCTTAATGAGCATCACACATGTATGTTTCATCCCTTTTTCTTTTTTTCATTCACATTACCTATGATCATGGTATTCTTGCTTATACTGGTTAACGTCCTTTCACGGCTAGTAGTGTACTCCCTCCAGATTTGTGCTAGATATCTAATATGCATGTTAGAAAGATAAGATGTATGAAACTGATTACATTGTGTATTTGCATGCAATTGCAGCAACATAACACACAGCTTCTTGTTGATATGGTGAGACAACAGTTTAAGCAAAACATGCACGAGACAGATCCTGAAAAGATTCAGCAGTTAAAGGATAAGTAAGGATGTGCTTTAATATAGTGTATCCATGTTGACTGTTGAGCAAGTATTCTAGATTCCTCGCTTTTTTCTTCTTTAATTCCAGCAGATAATACACGGTTGATATCAACATGAACATGAATGTGGGAGTTATTGCTGATATGCATACCACCAGTGATTCTGGGCGCAAAATGATATATTATTTCCCTTGGTTTTGCAGTGCAGCAAGGGGACTTATCAACCACATACTATATGAGTCAGAGCAACTGTCTGGTCGTAAATTTAGCAAGAGTCCTAAAGCAGTTTAGTTGGCTCTGTTCTTGATGATTCAACCCCTTCATCAATGCAAGGTTTGGGGATCATCCATTGGCCGAACCTTCCAAAGGGCTGGAGAGATTGTTATACTCGTGAAAAAAAAAATAAAATTGTAGAAAATAGCATGGTGGCTTTTCCTCTTTTACTAGTGCTATTCATGTCAAGAGTTCTAAAGTTTCTTAAAATTACATTTTACGTTCTGTCAAATGACCTTGTCTATTATACATTAAAAGATTCCCAAGGTGAAGTCTCCTTCAAGATATCTTGGCATTATGTTCCAATGTATGACATTGTTATTTCTGGATTTCTAATAGTTTAGGTGGTTAATTGATACTGGTCCTTATGGTTTAGATTTTAGAATGTTTTGTTGCATTCGTACTTTTTTTTTTTCATGTGAAACCAAGCATGGGGTATTGGGATTTTATTTTTTTTGGTCAAATAAATTGGAGAACCTCCAATTCTAGGCATTACAAACTCACTCACACCACACGCACACATACAATACTTAAGGATTCCATCTACTACTTAGCCTAGCCAAGTCTTGAACCGAGGTGCACTTATTACAAGGCATACATGATTGACTACTAGACCAAAGCCTTGCGTGCGGGTATTGGCTTATTGGGACTTGAGTGGCATTAGTTTGTGAAATAACGAAGGTTGTCTCAGCAGTCAGCCCATGCCTAAGTAACTATTTTAAGGCTTTGTTTGGATATAAGAAAGAAAATAAAAGGAAAGAAAATGAGAGTTGAGAAAATAGAAGAAAATGTAGAGTTATTTGTGTGTTAGTTAGATGAAGAGAAAATGGATAGAAAGAAAATTTTCTTTTATTTGGATAAAAAAAAAGTGAGAAGAAAGAAAAATCATAATGATATAAAATTATATTAATACTTTTATAATAAAATAAAGTATAAATATTTTTATTTGTTTATACTTTATTGTATTTTATAATTATTGCAAAATATTATAATTTTATATATTTGATTTAAATTATTTATCTAATACATATATAATGTTTAAATGTGAATCTCTATTATAATAATATATTAAAACTATTAAAACTAAATTTATATTGATAATTATTAATAATAATAGAATAGTGTGTAATATTATAAATACACAAAAGATAATATTTTCTTTGTTTTCTTGCTTATAATGGATGAAAAAAATTTTTTGGTGAGATTCATACCAAAATTTTTTTTCTTTTTTATTTTCTTTAGCATCCAAACAAAGGAAAATGAATCTATTTTTTTTCTTTCCTCTTATTTTTTCTTAAACCAAACATAATGTAAAAGAACAAGACTGAAGGACTAACAAAAAAAGACACTAACCATTCTTGCCTTACCATTGAAAAAACCCATAAAAAAAAGGGGAAAGACAAGAAAGAATGATTTTTACAATATCCCAACTAAATAATCTGAAACAACAATTGGCTTTGCCAAGAATGAGATGTTTACAGGGAACAAGGATCTTGCCACCTTTCCAGGCAATCCTTGCAATTGAATGTGTTATGTAGCATTCAACCAGCGTTACTCAGATCGGAGTCCCTTGCTTCAAGCCGGACTAAATAATGTGTTATGTAGCATTCAAACACCTTGAGGGCTGTGATTTCCTCTTAATTCTCTTATCTGGCAAGCTCGAACTTCTCTGAAAATTTGCCAACTCTCCAGTTGGTGGAGTGGAGCTCCTTGTCTTTGGGCTGCAAATGCACCTTATCTCACCCCGGTTTCGAGTAATTAGACCATCTAGAATCTCTCCATCATCTGTGAAGGAAGCTGTCTTGCCCAAGTCTCCCTCCTGCAGAATCCGAGCAAGCATTGAATACATGAGGTTATGTCACGGATTGGCCAAAAGCAACAACAAAGCCATTTCACACATATTGCTATGCAATTTTCGCCATTTCGATGCAAGAATCGTCGACTCTTTCAACTCTTTTAACCCCTGCCAAAACAATAAAATGAAGATCTATTGAATCCATCTTAGGGTAGGGAATTTTCAAACCACATGGCAGAACTTAAGAATCCAATGGCCAAGAACTTTTTATCAACTTCAATATGTCCAGAATTGAAGATTATTCATGCCATTCGTGAGACAGCAAGGGTAACTAACAAAAGACAACAATTCTGCATACTCGAGAAGGTTCCTGGTGAACTAGAGGGCTTTTGTATCTGCTGGTAAGCTTCTTGCATGCTTTCATATAGTTGTCCCAAGCTTGACTTCTTTGTTATACAACTTTGAGCCGTTGCGACAAGCTGGTTTCTATAAGTATCTGACAATCACCAAAATGATTATCATGACAAAGTAACAAACATGACGAAACGATATCAAGAAAACATTATATATTCTGCTTCTGATTTTGCTTTATCATTTTACTCCTAATCATGGTGAAGCTAAAGCTCTACGAAACAAGAAAACTGGAAAGCTGCATATCTACCTGGTGCTTTAGTGTAGCTAAGCTTTTGGTATGCATTGGAGATTGTGGAATCACACCATTTGATTGGGGAATTCCAATTAGACCACATAATATAACCTGTCATACATTAAAGAACTTCAAATGGAATCTAAATGAATCTGACTGCAAGGCGAAAGCGAAGAGCTTTAGGATAAATAGCAAAGAACTGAATGAATTTAAATACATGTAAGAGATGAAAAGAGCAAGGAGGATAATGTACCATGAATCCCAAAAGAAGTAAATCATAATGGAAAGAAAGTGGCTTTCTTAGATTGAATTCTTTCTGCTGAGCAAGATGAGATGCCACACTATGATCAAATAATAAAGCACAGCAATCATTGTTGCAGGAATAAATGCTCCAATGATATACATAATTGCCACATCCAGCATATCCTGTAGGTGATTTTTTGTGAGCAAATTTATATAGACATGTTAGGTAAATTTCTATGAACTGAGTTAAGTGTAGAAACTCTTTTAAGCTAACATCTAATTAGACAAAAGCAGTTAATTTCGACACCAAATGCTATCTAAAACAGACAACACGTAATTAGATGTCAATGCAAAACTCTAAAAGGGGCAGTCTAATGCATAAGCATCTCGCATAACTTGATAAATGCATTAGTGGCTAACTGAACCACATATTGTAGCAGCAAAAAAACTGGGATTTTCAAGTAATCATGCCTTTATGACAGTCCAGTCCTCATATGGGACACCATAATCTGCTATAAAGCTCCTTAACCATCCTGCAATTAGAGGGAAAATAAATCTTATAAGAACTATTGAAACATGATTAAAGAATATCCTAATTGAAGTGCTTACTATTTCTTGCAACTTTCTGTCAACAATCCACAAATTGAATATACAGAAAAGAAAATCGATACCTGAACCATACGGCCAAGACCTTGCTTTTCGGCTTCTCAATGCTGTAAGCAGTAGGCCAAAGGACAGAACCAAAGCAAACATGCCATTTCCAGATCTCCATGAGGGTTGAAACTCAGCTGATGCTGGATTTGCTCTTTCAGGTACATTAAACTCATTTATGAGTCCCTATTAAGCCAAATTAGACAGCATCTTGAATCAATTGCCATCCAAATACATATGTATCACATAGCATGTTATTTTCCATTACTATACTAAACAAGTACATAATCATTAGACCTCAAAAATTTTATTTGAGATACTGAGAAAGCAGAAAAGTTATGCCTCTTACCCTAATAGCCTCTTGCATGAAGAGCATTGCGATAAGAAGGCCGAACAGTTCCCCGGCTATGCGCGTAAACCTATTGATGATGGAGCAAGCTCCCAAGATAGCCAACAGGAACAAGAAAACTGCTGTCCACAAGCATACCCTGCACATACAATGAATTCACCAGGCAAATAAGCTTAAGAGTGTTTGCGGGAAAAGTTAAAACAAAGAGCATAAATGATTAAGGAGAACCTGAAAAGTTACAGCTCAAATCTTCTACATGATTGAAAAAGCCGAAAACTTATTTTTTCGTGCAAAAGAAGCTGAAAGATTTTTCTTTTCCTAGCTCAATATTTTTTGAAGAAAGAAAATCATCCAAACATGTGAAAACAAACTTCTTTTAGCTAAAGAAAGTGATTTTATGACAAAATGAGTTAAACAAACACTTTTGAATCACAAAGTAAGAAGTCTATACCATCCACTCCACTGCATTAATCTTTCTTAATTAATCCATTCAGCTATCATTAAACAAGACTCCACACTTGGATCAAATCCAACAAACATATGAGATCAGTAAGAAAACCAATAGAAACGTAACTAGGACTTTCATGTACCTGTATCTCTTTCCAGTTGTTCTCCAAATGAAATATCTGGAATTGCTGAAGCAAAAAATATGTATGTAGTACCAAGTTAACATTCCATTTTTGTCCCAGAAAAAATATCAAAGTATAATAAAATAAAATAAAAGCGAGAGTCTTTATACTACAAGAAAGAAGCACCTGAAACCAGCATTGAGACCACCAATCCAATCTTGCTTGTAACCCATGAATCTTCCTTGAAGATCATTCTTTATTCCACGAAATGGAACAAATGTCTCTTCCATGGCTTAATAATAACCAAAGAAGCTAAATTTCCTTTGATGCTTTAACAGTTTAACAAGAACAAATTATGGGGTCATTCAACATAACCAAAATGAAAACTGCGTTACCTCATCAAGTGCAATGAGATTAACACTGAACAATGAGTGGACAAGTAGAACACCAAACATTTCAACAGGAAAATGAACGCAGCAACAGAAAAGAAGAAAAAGAGAGAAACTTTGAGACAGAGACAAAGAGTTTGAGGGGGAAACTTCAAATATTAGTAAAGTATAGTATTGTGATTTAGATAACATGATTCAGTTAAATTTATTAATTATTATTATTTTATAATATTATCATTAATTTGTCACTTTATTTTTATTTTTATTGATGTTATTAATATTTAATTTTATTAATAATTTAATAATATTAGTAATTTATTATTACTGATTTAATTATTACTAGTGAAAGGACCCGTGCTACGCACGGAAAAAGTTACATACAAAAACTAAATAATTTTAAACCAAACATATGGAAGGAATTACATGAAATCAATTTAAAAACATTTAACATAGCTTGAAACACAACAGTATCACATAAAAAATGTAAAACTACTTGAAATGACATCAAAAAATATTGTTAAAAATTTCCCTGAATACTACATTTATTGTACTACCCTTAGGCATGGTACCATTATTCTGAATCAGCACTCCAAGGCATTTCTTTGATTTTACTCGAGATAGTGCAACATACAGTTGTCCATGTGTAAAAACGGGTTTCAATAAAAATAGCCCAACAATACCTAAAGTCTGTCCCTGCGCCTTATTTATAGTCATTGCAAATGAAACAATCAAAGAAAATTGCCTCCTTCTGAACCTAAAAGGGAGTGTGTCATTATTTGGTATCATGTCCATGCGTGGAATGAGCACAACTCGACCTGTTTGGTCCCCCGTCAATATAATGCACTCAATTACATGATTACCTAAACGACGAACCTGTATTCTCGTGCCATTGCACAACCCATTAGACTGATCAATGTTCCGAAGCAACATAACTGGTACACCTTCCTTCAAGCATATTTGGTGTGGAGGTAATCCTGAACAATTAATCGCATTCAAAACATCAGGTGAAAATGTGTCTAACTCAGACTCCATATTACCTTCTTCAACACATAGAGAATCAGAACTAAGATAATCTTTCTGTTCTCCAGGTAGTTGGTGCGGTATTTTACAACCCACACTACTAATCGGCAAGTGCACCGGGTCGTATCAAGTAATACCTTACGTGAGTAAGGGTCGATCCCACGAGGATTGATGGATTAAGCAACAGTTATTGAGTGATAAGCTTAGTTAGGCAAGCAGAAATTGGTTTTGAGATGTTTAAAAGGTTTAAGTTGAAAATATCATAAGGCAGGTACGCAAGTAATTAAGTTAAAAATAAAATATGGGAAACAGTTAAGGCTTCAGAGTTATCTATTTTTCCGGATTAACTTTTCTTACTAACTATTTTAATTATGTAGGATTTAATTTATGACAATCTATATGTGACTATTCCCTAATTCCTTAGACCTTCCTAGTCTCCTCTAAAATTCATTAACTGCCAATTCCTTGGTCAATTAATTCCAATTAAAGGGTGATCAAATTCCAGTTTGCATGCCACAAAAACTCTGATTACCCAAAGAATAAAAGGATTATATGTCACGTATCCCGTTAAATCCAGATAATTAGAATTTAGGAGAATATGTTTTCAAGCTGTTGTTCAAGTATAGAGCTTTTCCAAGTTATACAAGAACTCAAATAGAAAGAGGGTCATACTTCCGTTCCACCCAAATTCATAAGATAAAGAACGAAAACAATTCTTAAATATAAATTCAAAACATAAATTAAAATAGAAAAAGTAATAAAATCAATCCATACAAATACACAGAGCTCCTAACCTTAACAGTGGAGGATTAGTTGCTCATGGAATGTAGAATGTAAATTTGTATAGAATTCCCTAATGGAATCCTTCTAATGTCATATCATATCCCTAATAGAAGAGAAGTCTCCCTTTTTATAACTAATCCTAATTAATTTAAAATCTAATTATAAAAATAATATCTTTTTCTAAAAGATAAGATTTGAATTTAAATTCGAATTAATTAACAGATTTTCAGTTGATGGGTGGGGACCACTTGATTTGTCCATTCTGCAGCTTTTAATCTGCGTTTTCTGGGCTGGAAAGTGGGTTAAAACAGCCCAGAATTTGTCTCCAGCATCATTTGTATTTTTGCAGATCGTGCATGTGACGCGTCCGCGTCGTCCACGCGTTCGCGTCATTTGTGCATATTCCAGTCCACGCATTCGCGTCAGGCACGCGATCGCGTCATTGCGATTTCTCAATTCCACGCGGTCGCGTGAGCCATGCGTCCGCGTCGGTCTTCGCTGGTCATCTCTTTGCCTTCTTCTTTTTCTCTGCAGAAACTTCATCAAATCCCTCCGAATGCTACCTAAAATAAATAAAATTGCACAAAACTCAAAATAGCATCCATAGTGGCTAAAATATATTTAATTCTTAATTAAAACTCAACAAATTAGATGCAAATTCACTAGGAAAAGATAGACAAGATGCTCACGCATCACAACACCAAACTTAAACTGTTGCTTGTCCTCAAGCAACCAAAACTAATATAAGCTTATGATGTGAATTTGCATGAGAATGAGAGTTCGATTAAGCTCATGTCTCTTTTTATAGTGGGGTTTATAACTGTAATCCTTAATAGGTTTGGCATCTCACTCTTCTTTGGATCAAGAATGTTATTGTCATTCAGAATTAGAATCCGGATGATATTATGAATTCTCTGATCTTTACATTTCAGTTTAATCCTTGAATACAGCAACATTTACTTTAATTTATTTTTCTTTGGTGCTTTGCACCTTGAGCCTAGCCGTGACTTTAAATGTTTTGTCTCAAGCTTTACTTGACACAGAAACACCACAAGCACTTAACTGGAGAACTCTTTGAGTTCTGATTTTTCTTTCAATTACTCCCAGACAGTGGTGCTCAAAGCCTTTGGCATACTCTGTTAAACGCACTTGGTCTCGACTCTAAGTGTTCTGTCTCAAGGATTACTTGACACAGTCACACCACAAGCATATGACTAGGGAAACAACTCTTTAAACTTTTAATCATGTCCGACCTCCCTAGTAATTGATGCTCAGAGCCTTGGACATTGCTTTTATTTTATTTTATTTGTATTTTTTCACTGTTTCTTTTACTTCAAGGATTAAATTTTTATTTATTTCAGAGAAGGCATAATAATTCTCTAAATTCCTGTTCCTTATACATCAACATCCCTTGATTCAAATTCAAATATACAATGTTCATATCATGTATTCAAAAATCATGAAAATACCACCACATTTAAGTAAATAAGACTATTCTTAAAATTAAACTCAATTTCTCATGCAATACATCACTTCTTTTTCTTTTCTTTTTAGATTCAAGTTCAGTGAGTGGTACATGAAACATCTTTTCAGCATTAAAGCAAAAAGAAAACTAATCCTATGATTCTAACTAATAAAAGATCATGCAACAAACAAAACAAAATAGCAGAAAATCGGAACATAACATAGAAAAAGAAGAGAGGAATAAAAATATGAAAGGAACTCAACCACCTTAGTTATCCTAGCGGTCGCTTTATTCTTCAGGTTGTGCTCCTCCGTGAAGATGATTCGCCTCCCTTTTGGTGCCAGAAAACCAATAAGCGCAGTGTCCAACAACACCAAACTTAAAGGTTTGCTTGTCCTCAAGCAAATAAGAACTGAAAATAGAAAGAGATAAATATTATGAGGAAAGAAGAAAAAAAGGATAAAAGAATAAGAGAGAAATAGGATTGGGAGAGAGAGAGAAAGAAAACTGGGCGGAGAACTTAGTGTGGCGCGAGCGACGCGAACGCGTGCAGCACGCGTTCGCGTGATTGCGTTTTAGTTAGTTGACGCGGTCGCGTCGGTCACGCGGTCGCGTGACCCATGTTATGCTTCGGGCGCGAGTGCAGCCTCGCGCCTGCACAACTCTCTGTTCAAATTTAAATATTTGCCAAATTTGGGGTGACGCGATCGCGTGGGGCATGCGATCGTGTGAGTGGCTTCAGAAGGGAATGACGCGGACGCGTCGGCGACGCGTTCGCGTGATAGGGATTATGCGTCTAGCACCAAGCCAGCATCACTCCAGCACAATATTTGGTTGTGCACCCTTTTTACGTCGAAAATCAGGGCACGCGGCCGCGTGGGTCACGCGGTCGCGTGGGTCACGCGGTCGCGTAGGAGGCTAATATTCCCACATGACGCGGACGCGTCGACGATGCGGTCGCGTGGGGTGATTTGTGCCACTAGCACGCCTCCAGCCACGCTCCAGCGTGACTCTCTGTTCGTTTTTATTTTCTCACCTCTCCTTGCAACGCGGACGCGTCGCTGATGCAATCGCATCGCGTGGCAAATTTTTTTTAATTTAATTTTATTTTTTTTAGCTTGAGGTGTTCGGTTCCTGAGATAAAATAGCTACATGATCAGAAAATTAGTAAGAACTCAATAAAAATAAAATAAATGCGAAAACTACTACTACGAAAAACAATTAAGAATGAAAAGAAACGATTATACCACGGTGGGTTGTCTCCCACCAAGCACTTTTAGTTAAAGTCCTTAAGTTGGACATGTGGTGAGCTCCTTGTCATGGTGGCTTGTGCTTGTACTGATCTAGGAATCCCCACCAATGTTTGTAATTCCAATGGCTACCGGGATCCCAAACCAGGCGTATAACGCCTTTGAGCGAATTGAAGTAAGTGACAAGGCCCCAAGAGAGTTGATTGTGGGAATGAATTCCAGGGTCCCAAATCTTGCTTTTACATCCGTCTTCTTGTGGATCACCATTATTTCCACCTGGTGGCAAGCAATCTGAATCCTCACAGAGACATCCAAACAACCTTCTAGACCCAGTCAAGTGAGTTCTACACCAATCCTTGCACTTTGATTTGGAGTATGCAACTATATTAAACCTTGCTTGATAACTCTTACCTTTAACCATCTTCCTCTTACTCTTAATGCCACAAAGAGCTCTAAGTTGACCATCCGTTTCCAGTAGCCCATATTCAAGTGGGAAGGTAAGGATTAAGGATAAAAATTTTACCCACTTAAATGTTGTATTGGATGGTGATGGCTTTGGAAGAGGTCTTGCAAGCTCCACTCCCTTGTGTTCTTCTTTGAATTCTTCTACCTCTTTGCAAGCTTCCTCAATTTCAACCTCTTCCTCTTGGTAGCTTTCTTCTAATGCAATCTCTTCTTCATTATTTACCAAGGGCATTGGAGGTTGTGCATCTTCCTCTTCTTCTAATTGCTTGCTCATTTGGCTCATTTGCACTTCCAAGTTTCTTATTAAGGCTCTGGTTTCCTGCATACAACTTTTCAAGATTGCTTCCAAATCATTATTCTGTTGGGACTGAGAAGACTGAAACTGGTGGTTATTAGAATTATTCTGTTGAAAAACACCCTGAGAACTATGATTAAAATTTTGTGGCCTCTGAGGTTGCTCTCCCCACTCAAAATTTGGGTGTTGGGTGTTGATATTTGGGACTTGCATGCCAATCATCTGTTGAGTAAGTAGACTTAATTGCTGAGTCATAAGCTTGTTCTGGGTAAGAATAGCATTAAGAGTTTCTACTTCCATAACACTCTTCTTCTGAGAAGTCTCAATATTTGATGGTGGCTCTTGACATGGGTAGAAAGATGATGGTTCTTGATAGTTGGAACATGGAGCACTGAAGTTTCTTTAGTTTTGGCTTTGCCAACCAAAATTTTGATAGTTCCTCCATCCACCATAGTATGAATCACTACTTGGATGTAGGTAGTAACCCATGTGATCTCTTTCCATTATTTTTTCTTAGCACAAAACACCAAAAAGGATTAAACGCACCATGTAGTAAACAGGAAAGCAAAGAAGACAAAACAGAAATATATATATATATATATAGAGAGAGAGAGAGAGAGAGAGAGAGAGAGAGAGAAATTACTACGGGGACACCAAACTTAATTTCAAAAATTAAGAAAAATATTGGTGCTAAAAAAATTATTATTATTTTTTCGAAATTAATTTTTTTATTATTATTTTTAAATAATAAAAGAAAAAATAGAAAAAATTTAAAGAAAACGAAACAGGGGAGGGGGATTGCTAACGTGAAACAAGAAGAAAAAACAATTTTTTTTAAAGAAAGGAAAAAAAATTAAAAGGGAGTGAAATAAAAAAAGAAACAGGAAACGAAAGAGAAAAAAAACGGAAGAAAGGAATTTTTTTTGAAAAATAATAAAACAATTTTTTTTAATTAAAATTAAAACGCCTAATCTAAACAATCAAACAACTAATAGTTGTTAATCACTATCAATCCCCGGCAACGGCGCCAAAAACTTGGTGCAGTATTTTACAACCCACACTACTAACCGGCAAGTGCACCGGGTCGTATCAAGTAATACCTTACGTGAGTAAGGGTCGATTCCACGAGGATTGATGGATTAAGCAATAGTTATTGAGTGATAAGCTTAGTTAGGCAAGCAGAAATTGGTTTTGAGATGTTCAAAAGGTTTAAGTTGAAAATATCATAAGGCAGGTACGCAAGTAATTAAGTTAAAAATAAAATATGGGAAAACAGTTAAGGCTGCAGAGTTATCTATTTTTCTGGATTAACTTTTCTTACTAACTATTTTAATTATGTAGGATTTAATTTATGGCAAACTATATGTGACTAGACCCTAATTCCTTAGACCTTCCTAGTCTCCTCTAAAATTCATTAACTGTCAATTCCTTGGTCAATTAATTCCAATTAAAGGGTACATGATCAAATTCCAGTTTGCATGCCACAAAAACTCTAATTAACCAAAGAATAAAAGGATTATATGTCACGTATCCCGTTAAATCCAGATAATTAGAATTGAGGAGAATATGTTTTCAAGCTGTTGTTCAAGTATAGAGATTTTCCAAGTTATACAAGAACTCAAATAGAAAGAGGGTCATACTTCCGTTCCACCCAAATTCATAAGATAAAGAACGAAAACAATTCTTAAATATAAATCCAAAACATAAATTAAAATAGAAAAAGTAATAAAATCAATCCATACAAATAGACAGAGCTCCTAACCTTAACAGTGGAGGATTAGTTGCTCATGGAATATAGAATGTAAATTTGTATAGAATTCCCTAATGGAATCCTTCTAATGTCATATCATATCCCTAATAGAAGAGAAATCTCCCCTTTTTATAACTAATCCTAATTAATTTAAAATCTAATTATAAAAATAATATCTTTTCCTAAAAGATAAGATTTGAATTTAAATTCGAATTAATTAACAGATTTTCAGTTGATGGGTGTGGACCACTTGATTTGTCCATTCTGCAGCTTTTAATCTGTGTTTTCTGGGCTGGAAAGTGGGTTAAAACAGCCCAGAATTTGCCTCCAGCGTCATTTCTATTTTTGCAGATCGTGCATGTGACGCATCCGCGTTGTCCACGCGTTCGCGTCATTTGTGCATATTCTAGTCCACGCGTTCGCGTCAGGCACGCGATCGCGTCATTGCGATTTCTCCATTCCGTGCGGTCGCGTGAGCCATGCGTCCACGTCGGTCTTCGCTGGTCATCTCTTTGCCTTCTTCTTTTTCTCTACAGAAACTTCATCAAATCCCTTCGAATGCTACCTAAAATAAATAAAATTGCACAAAACTCAAAATAGCATCCATAGTGGCTAAAATGTATTTAATTCTTAATTAAACTCAACAAATTAGATGAAAATTCACTAGGAAAAGATAGACAAGATGCTCACGCATCAGTAGTCGACTCATAATACTGTTGTTCACCTCATTCACAACTTCTAATGTGGGAGCAAGAATCGAACGTTCCTTGAAGTAATTAGTGTGGCTCAAGTTAGAAACAATATTTGGATAGACAAAATGTACCAACTCTCCAAAACCAACTTCAGTATCATTTATGAGCATGTCATCTGGAATCAAAACTTCTGACTCACCATCTGTAGAATCATCGGCGAATCCATCACCAATCTGGATAAGCCACTTGGCAAATTTGTTAACTTCACTATTGTATTCGGAAATATCAGAAGATGCTAAACACATATTCCTTGTTAAATTCAAGACTGAGCAGTGATCCCAGAGGTAAGATGAATTAATGGAAGCTTGAACAATATCTTGACGTGATCCCATCGGTATGATTGGAAGAATCTGTCGAAAGTCACCACCTAGTACAACAACCTTACCAGCAAAAGCCATGTTCGGCTTGTAAGATCGTTCATATCTTAGGATATCCTTCAGTGACTTGTCCAATGCCTCATAACAGTGTTTGTTCAACATTGGAGCTTCGTCCCATGTAATCAAACTGGCTCTGGAAACCAACTTAGCAAGAGATGAACCTTGTTTAAGGTTGCAAACTGAATCCTCATTAATGTTTAGAGGTATCTTAAATTTTGAATGAGCAGTGCGTCCATTGGGGAGAAATAGTGAAGCAATACCACTTGATGCAACATTTAGAACAATCTTTCCCTCACACCTTAATGAAGCAGAAAGCGTACGCCAAAGGAATGTCTTGCCAGTACCACCATACCCATAAACAAAGTAAAATCTGCCACAATCCATGTTCACAGCATCAAGTATTATATGATATGCATAGCTCTGTTCATTATTCATAGATTGCAAAGCATCATTCAACTCTTGACGGAGTAAAATTCTATCAAATTCAACTCATCCATTATCAACCGATCCTCAATACCATCAATTGCTTGCATATCGGGATAAGGCAATATAGAAAATTCTTTCAAAGATCTACCATTAGCTTGTAATCCTTCCTCAAGTTTCATCAATGTTAAGTTCAAAATTTGATCATCAGCTAATACTAAATCTATAAAATTTATAACAAAATGGTAATCACCGAAGAAGAAAACCAAGAAAAGTTAACACAACTGCATAATTATATGAGATAGTGATAAATAATAGTATAAAAAAAACACGAACCATCAGAATGGTGAATCCTTCTCTACAAGTATAGTATGTCTTCGGATAATTACTGATAGCATGATTTCCAAACTACTTCAGGGCGAGATATGTCATTAGATATAAGAAGAACAACAAAGAGATCACAAACATACGAACCAAATGCCCATGAACTTGCTTCCAAAATAGCATCAATAAACTCCTTGCCATCTTGAAGAAGACCTAATGCATAACATGCTTCCTTGAATGTGTCATAAATAACACCTTCAACGGTCCTAATATCAATGAAACTTCTGCATCCTTTTTGTATGTTAAGTAAAACTCTCAAATAATCATCTTCACCATTCCCCCTAGGGACATGAGTTAACCGGCCAATAGAAAAACCCTGTTTTCGTGGGACCCAGATGGAAACATCATCTTTCCATACAAACTTGTTTGGGAACTCACTATAGGTCAAGGACTTGACAAAGGGATACACATTATTAGCAAGGAACCATGCCAATAATTTGGTCAACTTGCCTTCTACACGATTCAGAACAGCTTGAATATTATCATGATCTCTGAAAATTACAGGATGATCTTCAGGGAGGTGAAAAGGCAACCTAATAACAGCAGGTTCTTTAATTTGAATGTCATAACCAAATAATCTCCAAGCCGCCTCGCATGAGGATATATAACGACAGTCATAATAGTTTTTTTTATTTCATCCACTACACGTCCAGACATTGAGTCCTCGGCAGATTGATAAAAAGAAGCAGTTACACGATCATTACCCTTGTGCACATATTTAAATAGATACTTGATAGCAGAAGTTTGGCATGTATGCTCCACATTTATATGATAGCCATACCTCAGCAACAATAAGGATTGTATGGTACAATGAATGAATTATCAATGATAACATTCCTCTTTGTTAACGTTCGACCATTGTCTGGTCTCTTATACTTGGGGAACCCGGCTTCATCAATAACAGTACGTGACCTAAATGGCTTAGGAAAAAATTTTGAACAGTGGCCCTCTACCATGCACGGACTCTTTTTGTTATGTCGACCGCAAGGACCATGTACCATGAATCTCTCAACAGCAGCATACAACTTTGGTCTACGACGCTTATCAGGTATCTCAGCAGAAATAAACTTATCAATATCTGATGGAGACTTTGGCTTGTCTAGAGGATGAATGAATAACAATATGTGTGCATGGGGTAAACCCCTCTTCTGAAATTCAACAGTGCATACATCTGAAACAATTAGAAAAAAATAAAGTTAGAACAAATATGACAATTTGTACGTATAACATGTAATAATAATGAACTGTTAAAATATATCTTACATCCAACAATTTTTCCAAAAGGAACACCGCTTTTAAACTCGCTGATTAAATGATTAAGCTTAATCTTGAATATCCTTGATACAATATCTGGATGATCCTGAGGTGATAAACCAGAACCGTGAAGCAATCTCTTAACCTCATCCTAGTCAGGATTGGAAGTAATTGTAATAAAGAAGCTAGGATATCCAGCATATTTGCAAATAGCAAAAGCATCCTTGCAGTTGTTAACCATGTACCGGTAAATGTGCTAGGAAGAATAATACGCTGCCCAGTGGCAACGGCGTCAGCTTCGCCTCTTACGAATGACTCATGTAAGGCCTTGTATCTTTCAACCCTTAACTTTGGCTGGTTAAATCTAATAAAGCTCAATCCTTCAGCCTCAACCATTTTATATGCATCAACCAAGAATTGTTGGAAAAGTCTAGCAGAATGTAACAAAATAGGAGAATCTTGAGACCTCATCTGTAAGCGATAGGCAAAGAACTCCCTCATGCCGATAGTTTTCCTCTTCTTTGAACCATCAATATTGTAATGAAAGGAAGTTTCAATTCCAACCCTATATCCATCCTCCACATATGGAAACAATAAAGGATACTGCAAAGCAATGTATTGTGGGTGAAGAACATCAATCCTTTTTAACTGGCTAGAATGTGACTCAACTATTATATCCCTTTCCAAAGAAGACTCATCAATATCACCCAGTATGATAATTGCAACCTCAGATACTGTTGGCAAATTATAACGCCTTCCATTAGTATTCCTTCTTCTAATCAATTTAATTCTTATGTCAGGAGGATTCAAATCTTTAAACCGGTCTCGAGCATATCGAAATGTCCTTGCTAATGGGTTGTGAATATCAATCATAGTTTTAAGTTGAGCTACAATAACCTTTTCCATATCGGTGATATCATCAGATTGCCTATTTAATATTTATAACTGAATTAGACATATTTGGCTGCACAAAAAAAATACTTATAGTATAAAATTATTAAAAAAGGTTAATAAAATTTAGAAAACTAAACTTACCGAACAGCCTTAATTCGATTCTCGACTTCATTATCAGTATCATATATATATATAGCTGAGCAAACTTTGGGGTATTATTCACTGACGGAAGTAAGCTACCAATAGAATGGTAATTCTGACCGCTAAGTAAAAATGTCGGTGGGGTAGATCCATTGTTTATGTTGTTGTTCATTCTACCAGCCATAGATGTGAATGAAAATATAGAATTGAATAGTCAAATTTTCTTCTTAAAGAACCTCGATGTCTCATCATGCTTAAAGTGAAGATTTTGTAAAATATCAGGAGCTGATTTAAGAATAGGCAATTCAACATTTCCATTCATACAACAAAGACCAAAATGTGGTGTAGCATGCCCATTAGTTCTGGTTAATCTCTCTTTATCCCACATGTTGACATTGCAAAATAGACAGCAAAAAATAGGATCATCCGCATCCTAATAATCTATAGAAGAATAACATGCAGAAATTTTATGCAGAAAATAGAAAAAAAAGTTAAGAAACATATATATAAATTAATAAAAATAATCCTAAACATTTGTAAAGGGTAAGGCTATAAACCTTCCTCGTTTTCTTCAAACTGATCATGATCAGAATGTTGAAAAACATGTCCTGTATATTATGAAAGAGATAAACAAATAAATAAAACCTCTAAAATATTTAAGGATTTTGTTATCATATACCTTTAAGAAACACTATAATAAATATTAATTGTATCTGCTAATTTTTATAAACTTTTGTTCAAAATTATCCTCTAAAATTATTAGTGCTAAATATGAAAACTAAAAATAATCAGAATGTTAATTGACCTTTTATATTATTTTTCTTTATTTCTTCTTCATATTTTCTTATACATACAAATAAGAAAATTAAGAATGCAGTGGAGTACATCGTTTCTAGCATTTCCTATTTGCATTGTAATTCCTCAACCTATCTAATTTACTCTCTTTGTTATATGCTCCTCTGTTTTAAAAAAAATTTAATTAATCTGTCTTGTTATTTGATAAAGCAAATCAAAGATACACCGAAATACTATTTAAAAGCTAATGATTCTTATCCATTTTTACTTGTTAAAAAATAGAGTTTTATAATTTTTTGTTTAATTTGTTGAATGTACTCTCTCAATTTATCTACTCACACCTACCTTATCTGTTATAGATGTTACATTGTAGTAGTAAAAGAAGGGTAAAAAAATGAAAAAAAATATGCTTGAGTGAAAAAATAATTTTACAAATAATATATAGATATTATATTGTAACGGTGAAAGCGGAAAAAAAATTAAATATGCTTAAGTAAAAAATTAAATTGACTAAATATTTTTAGAGAAAAATTTGAATAATGTAATTAAAGTTTTAAAGCTTAATTTAGGAATGAAAATATGAGAGATGATGATATTAATTCAGTAGGCCAACTAATCCTTAAATGACATATGAATTGATAATTATCAAATACAATCAATATTTCTAAGCTATTTTCTAAGGAAATAGAACAGCAAAATCAAATATTTAATTAGGACATAATATATAAAAGCTATATAATAGAAAATAAAATCATTACCAACTGCATCCACTCTATCTGATTCAGGTATGAAGGCATCATCTACAGCAATGTCGTTATATCCATCAATGACTGCTTACATAGATATATCATTACATAATAATTGTACCTTGTATATAAGTAAATAGCATTACTCTAAATAATTGAAAAAAATACAAAAGGTGTAAAATACCTTTGCAGTCATCTTGAACTTCTTGGGAAGAAATTTCAGCTGAATAAGCTGCTGAATGATCGATGTCTAATTGGAATTCGTTAAACAAGTTATGGGTAGTCCCAGCAAGATGAATCAACGTCTTTGAAGATGGAATCAAAGGACGTTTGCTCCTAAATTCATACGGAATGAACAACTGAATCAATATTGAAAAGAAACTCTACAGAACAAAAATAAATATAATAATAACACATAAGTGATGTGGGATAACAGCTTCAAAATAACTACATGAATAATTTAATGTCTGCTGAATATATCTGTAACTTGTTTTAGCATCTAAATTGGCAGATGGAACCAAAATAGTCTCCGCATTGGCTCCGGGGTTAGAAGAAATATTCTACTTCAGAGAATGATTCTCCTTACCATGAGTTTGACCTCCACATATATTAATGGATACATGGTGGACGAAATTGTGATCCATGTTCTAACTATTTTGAGATGAAAGCTTCTTATGGCACTGGTTGAATTCACAACTCCGTTCAACTAACCAGCAAGTGTACTGGGTCGTCCAAGTAATAAACCTTACGCGAGTAAGGGTCGATCCCACAGAGATTGTTGGTATAAAGCAAGTTATGCAGCCTCATTGGTGGGAATTTCAGATAAGCGCATGGAGATGCTGTATGGCTCAAGGACGCCTGCTCTCCTATTGCTTCAACTCAATCCTTCTTACTCCTTTCCATGGCAAGCTGTGTATAGGGGTTCACCATCAGCGGTGGCTACTTTCAATCCTCTCGGGAAAATGGTCCTCTGCGGCTGTCACTCGCATGGCTAATCGTCTGGAGGCATCACCCATGGTTGATGGCTACATCCCATCCTCGCAGTGAAAACTACGCTCACGCACTCTGTCACAGCACGGCTAATCACTGGTTGGTTCCCGCGCCTACTGGAATAGAATCCCTTGATTCTTTTGCGTTTGTCATCACGCCCAGCACTTGCAAGTCTGAAGCACGTCACAGTCATTCATTACCGGAATCCTACTCGGAATACCACAGACAAGGTGAGACTTTCCGGATTCCCAGGATCCTACTCGGAATACCACAGACAAGGTGAGACTTTCCGGATCCTCATAAATGCCGCCATCTATCTAGCTTATACCATGAAGATTCTGTTGGGGAATCTAAGAGATACACATTCAAGCTCGGTTACATGTAGAACGGAAGTGGTTGTCAATCACGTGCGTTCATAAGTGAGAATGATAATGAGGGTTATCTAATCATCACATTCATCATGTTCTTAGGTGCGAATGAATATCTTGGAATAAGAATAAGAGAGATTTGAATAAAAGAAAATAGAACTGCATTAATACTTGAGGTACAGCAGAGCTCCACACCCTTAATCTATGGTGTGCAGAAACTCCACCGTTGAAAATACATAAGCAAAAGGTTCAGGCATGGCCGAATGGCCAGCCCCCTAAAACGTGATCAATAGCCTCTTAGGATGAAGAATAAAACAAAACTGAGACCAAAGATGTCTAATACATTAGTAAATCATCCTATTTATAATAAACTAGCTCCTAGGGTTTACATGAGTAAGTAATTGATGCATAAATCCACTTTCGGGGCCCACTTGGTGTATGCTTGGGCTGAGCTTGATCAATCCACGAATCTGAGGCTTCTCTTGGAGTTGAACTCCGAGTTATGACGTGTTTTGGGCGTTCAACTCCGGATCATGACGTTTTTCTGGCGTTTAACTCCAGACAGCAGCATGTACTTGGCGTTCAACGCCAAGTTACGTCGTCAATATCCGAATAAAGTATGGACTATTATATATTGCTGGAAAGCCCTGAATGTCTACTTTCCAACGCCGTTGAGAGCGCGCCAATTGGAGTTCTGTAGCTCCAGAAAATCCATTTCGAGTGCAGGGAGGTCAGATTCCAACAGCATCAGCAGTCCTTTTGTCAGCCTTTTTCAGAGTTTTGCTCAAATCCCTCAATTTCAGTCAGAATTTACCTGAAATCACAGAAAAACACACAAACTCATAGTAAAGTCCAGAAATGTGAATTTAACATAAAAACTAATGAAAACATCCCTAAAAGTAGCTTGAACTTGCTAAAAACTGCCTAAAAACAATGCCAAAAAGCGTATAAATTATCCGCTCATCAATACAGCAGAATATTGAGCTAATATGATATTTTAGTTAATAATTAAATAGAAAAAAATCACATATAGACGTAATTTAAATAAACATCAGTAAAAAAAATCAAACGAGATGAAATTTAAAAATTCGGACCATTAGTCTTGTCAGATAGAGGTGTTCTATTTTGTCCATCACAAAGACGAACATCATAACGATGTATTGAAGTAGAGGCACCGTCATAATTTTGAGTGGATTGAAATATATTTTCCTTCTCGCACAATATAGGTGAATGATTTGTTGTAGAATGCCTCTTCATAGGTAATATTTGGCTATCTGCAACTTTTATAAATTCAAAATATCTTATTAAATCGAAAGGCTAAATCGTAAGAAAATAACAAAGAGCACGAAATGACTGTTTGTGATAAATTCAAAAAAGAGCATACTATCTAATCTTCAAAGGCCACGTTTTTAACCCTTTTCTGCCTTCTAATGAGACTCCTATTGAGCCTTGCAAGCTTAGGAGAAATATGATAATCTGTGTCTTCCATTTCTAACGAATATAAGTTTGCTGGATATATGATGAATACAGTGGATGAAAGAAATTTTAGAGAATGGTTAATGAATTCAATGAATATAGAAAATGATAGCTAATGAGGGGAAAAAAAAAAGAACTGAGACATACCAAACTAATAAGAAATTGAAATTACAATGAGAACATATGACATAAAACTGAGATACACAACTGGAAATAGACTATAGAATGAAAGAAAGTGACAATAATATACACATATAATATGTTTGTATAACCTCTCTAAATGGACCTCTATGGTTACGTTCTATGTGATAGCAATAATCAAGAAATACACGCCCAATGGATGGTGAATGGAGGAAAACACACAACCTAGCATGTAGGCTACAATTTTTTGGTTATATTTAAATTGCTTGAGTACAGTTGAATAAATTGAAAAAAATATTGAAGGGCATAATAATATATAAAAGGCAAGAAATTAGTGTAAGCCATAATTATATAACAGAAGAAAAAATGATACCGCATAAGGGTGAATATGTCAGTGATAGAATTGAAAATAACAATTAAATCTATAAAAATGATCAAATAATTTATTAAAACTATAATGTAGCTAATGATAGTCAAAATGTTAAAAATTTTATATAACCAATGCACCAACTATATATGGAACAACAACCAGTAAATACATTGAATGTATCAGCTTAAAAGTTATATCACGGGCTGGTCATTAAAAACTTGTAAAGCTTAATTGTAACATAAATAATCCCAAAAATAAAAACAAAATCAAAAAATTAAATAGAATTAATAAGCACAGGCAGAATAATATAAATAAATGAACAATGTATCTTACTCCAAGCACTTAACATTATAATTAATCATTACATTGATAGATGCATAATTTTTTTTAGATAGCTAGAGAAGCTTACAAAAAAAAAAGCATGTCTAGATACTTAGGTACCATGAAGATCATAACATAGTACTTACATATCTAACTATACAACCAAAATATTATGGGATTAAATCAATGACATGATATATCCATCAACTAAACAAAAATACCTAACATGGACAATAAGGAAAAAAAACTATCAAGGTTTAGAAATAGATAATGCTAAACAATACTTAGTTTTTAATAATCTCTGCATACATGACTCTCTCATCTTCTGCTGAAACCATGAACTTAAGCTTGCTACCTACACTTAATAAATTATTCCTAACAAATGCACGCCAGGCACTGGTCATTAAAACTTCATAATATGACTTCTCTTTGTTAGTCCATCTGAGCACCATGTTGTAAGCATAGCCACCCTTCTGACGCAATTTTGCATAATCAAATTGAGAAGGAAATGCCTTCTTTGCAAACTTAGGAGGCAAAACCTGATGGAGAATTAATGATGATTAAAAAAAATTAGTCACAAAAAAGAGATAATTTAAAATGCTTAAATGAACGCTTACCAAAGAACCAGACCGGATATCATTGACATCAAGAACACACAAATGGGTAACAAAGGAAGGCTGGTATGGCTGGGGTTTAGGGAGAAACTCAAAAAAAGTTGGCCGGTTGAGAGCAGTATCACATAGTGGATGGTTAGGGAGAAATACAACCTGTTCATTGAAATTCTTTGAAAAAAAGTCATGGAATTTGATTGGTATAACAGAACCAATAAACTGGTCTGATTCCATGGTGCACAATGGAATTTCCTAAACAACCTGATTGCCATTGTTAACAACATTACATTGACTACTCTGGGCATGTTGATGAGATTGTTCTGTCTCCATCAAATTGCAATCAGGGGAAGGAGGCAGATTAGAAAGATTATAGATCTTCTTAGATTTTTTCTTTTTAAATGCAGCTATCACATTTCTCCTAAAAATTTGGTCTTCATCGTCAGACAATTTATCCTTACCCTTGTCAGTAACAGTAGCATACAAATAGCCCTTGTAACTACGTTTCAAGGCAACCATCCTTAACATCAAGTCATCCCTCACACTAAGAATATAAAAGAACTTTCTGCAAACATATGTTATCTTCAAAGAACCTCCGCATCCAATACCATATATCTCAATGATATTTTGCATTCCGTCTATAATGTAAGCACTGGATTTACCCCTAAGGATATGCAGCTCAACTTGATTGTCATGTTCATCAAATAGAATAATGGTATCATCAAAAAAATTCTTGTACTCTCTATAAAAAAGGCTTGGAATTCCATGTAGTGACTACAAACATAAAATTAAAAAATAATCACTAAAGAACTGAAAAATAACTTTTAATACAAAAGTCTAAATAAATCATAAATGCAACTGAATCAAGTAAAGATCTCATTAAAGGGGATTCAAATACTGAAAAGGGGTCGATGTTCAAGTAGAATCCTCTAGCATGCAATTTTTGGATAGGTGCCACATTGGTGTTAGCCATTGACACAATGCTTACTACTGGAAGAATTGGAAATGAGTAAAATAATGAAAAAAAAACTTGGTGCAGAACAATAAATGAAGTAAAAAAATAGTAATGCAGATCAGTAATAAATAGGATTATTTCAAAGAAAACTTTACTGCTTATGCCAAAGTAACATGGATAATAATGTTACATATCTTGAAGTGTAGAAAACTTATATGGATTTATATTGTGAAGGAAACCGACTGAATTCACGTTAAGTTGTAAGGGACACCAAAGGTTTTTAAATAAACTCATAAAATTAAAGAAAAGTATTTGTATACAGAAAGTGTAAATTTTACCAAGCAAAATAGTTGAGTAAATAACACTGCAAATAAAACATGATTATATCTATTTGATATCATGAACATACATAATACTTAGACCTAAGACAACTACTTGATTCTGAAAAATGTGAACTGTAATAATAAAAAAAAGGCAAGACTTCATTATCCTTTATTGCACTCAATGTAAAACTACTGGTGGATTATCTGTTACAGCAGATAAGCATTATGTTAAGTTTAGAAATTGCTACTGGTCAGAACTCCAATTGGTTAGAAGCACATCAGAAAAGGTAATGATTAGCATAGAGCAGTGCAAAAATCAATTGAAGTTGAAAAGGCTGGGAAGTTCAACAAAAGAGCAAGATAAGATTTATGAATAAATAAATGTTAAAAAAAGATAAGAGTACTTAATAAAAAGGATTTAAAAACATTGACGCATAAATATAATGAACTCCAACATGTCATCTAAAAATGTTGTATTAAACCTTTACTCATGTAATACTAATAGTTAGAGTTATTTGTGTTGTGAAAAATATATTAACTATAATAACTGGTATGTAAAAATAAATATACCTTATTAAGAAAATTAAAACTAGAGAGTGAACTCATTAGAGTTCCAACTTGAACGTGTAACCAAAACTATTTTATACAAAAAAACTATATTTTGGATAAAATCAAGATGAGTTTCTCTTAAATATAAAGATTAGGTAATGTGGTAAAGCTACCTATATAGCAAGAGATGTAAAAAAAATGTATTTCATTTTAACTGTGCATTATAAACACATGTTAATGCGATAAACTATATATAATGAAATTTAATGCAAAATCATAGACTGCAACAAAAACATTGATATGAAAAGGTATATAAGAATATAAGAATAAAACAAAAAAAATACTTATAGAGCTAAGAATAAACTAATAAAACTACAGAAAGATGTGACATGTGCGAATAAATGGGTAAGTTCAAAGGAATACACAAAATGGAGTAAGTTCAAAGGAATATACAAAATGGAGTTTTATTATCTACATAAAGTAAAAACTAATATCACTCCTCTAATCAAGGTAACGTGCAAAAATGAAAAAAAAGACAAAAGTAGAATATTTGTCAAACATCATAATAATCATGTAAGTGGATAAAGCATATAATTATTAATTTTGTGGTCTAAATATGATAAGAGTAAAAGTTATTAATATATTAAAGCACTGAGAGGTTTAACTACTATAAAGTATTTGCATAAGAAAAATTAATAACAGTTATTTAGGATTGATAGAAAATCAAATCAATGCTATAGAAATGAGAGATAAACATGTATAATTTTTTAACCATTAAACATAGATATACTTAATAATTCCATTTCAAGAAAGTACTCATAAATAAGACCTCCATTAAAATGAATACCTTTAAAAAAAATAATTATACCTCAGAAAGAACCCATTAACTGTTTTACATTTATAAGGACATAAATTACACTTCAAAAAAAAATACATAAATGGTTGTCACTGCTAAACCTTTCAATGTCAAAGAATCTTTTATTCATGTGTAAATTATAAAGTCATAAAACACAATGGTAAACATATATGGCTCAGAAAGAGCATGAAGAATTTTACATATGAGATTAAGGTATTGCAATATAGTGATAGAACAATTTATATCATTAGCTGCTAACTTAATTTTAATTATAAGGAAAATCGGGACAACTTGTATCCAAAATACATGATAGAATTATATATATATATATATATATATATATATAGAGAGAGAGAGAGAGAGAGAATTTAAACAAAAAATAAATAACAACATATATATCAAAATTCGGTAAAAAACATGGTCTAATATGCAAAACATGATAAAAAAAATCACAATAAATAAACACTGAAAAGAAAATTACAACTACATAAGTAGACTATTACAAATTAAGTAAACTGGTAGATCTAAAAGCATTGTAAGTTATGTCTCGCCGATCTTCACATACATTATAGACTCGTCCAAATTACTAACAGAAAATTTGAGTAGAGTACCACTCTTGAAACCATATATGGTGGCAAAATTCTTCCAACCCCTAGTCAAGTACAGCTGAAACTTCTTGATTTTACCCCACCTTAAACCCATTCGGTAGGAATGCCCATTCTGAAAAACAACTAAAACAGAACTACGCCTGCTAGGGAATTGGTGGACGAAATTGTGATTCCTTTGTTATTGCATTTTGTAAAATTCATTGCTTTTTCAACTATGTGTGGACACAACTCCGTTCAACTTAACCAGCAAGTGTACTGGGTCATCCAAGTAATACCTTACGTGAGTAAGGGTCGATCCCACAGAGATTGTTGGTATGAAGCAAGCTATGGTCACCTTATAAATCTCAGTTAGGCAGATTAAATAGTTATGGGTTTCGAAAATCAATAATAAATAGAAAATAAAAAGGGATAGAAATACTTATGTAAATTAATAGTGGAAATTTCAGATAGGCGTGTGGAGATGCTAGAATCATTTCGAAACTCTACTTTCTTATTGCTTTCATCCAATCATTCTTACTCTTTTCCATGGCAAGCTGTATGTAGGGCATCACCATCATCAATGGCTACTTTTAATCCTCTCGGGAAAATGGTCCTATGCGCTGTCACTGCACGGCTAATCGTCTGGAAGCATCACCCTTGTTGATGGCTACATCCCATCCTCTCAGTGAAAATGGTCCAAATGCTCTGTCACAGCACGGCTAATCATCTGTCGGTTCTCAATCAGGTTGGAGTAGAATCCCTTGATTCTTTTGCGTTTGTCATCACGCCCAGCCTTCAGGAGTTTGAAGCTCTTCACAGTTATTCAATACCGGAATCCTACTCGGAATACCACAGACAAGGTTAGAATTTCCAGATCCCCATGAATGCCACCATCTATCTAGCTTATACCACGAAGATTCTGTTGGGGAATCTAAGAGATATGCACCCGGCCTAAGGTAGAACGGAAGTGGTTGTCAGTCACGTACGTTCATAGGTGAGAATGATGATGAGTGTCACAGATCATCACATTCATCAAAGTGTTGTGCAACGTATATCTTGGAATAAGAATAAAAGAGAATTGAATAGAAAGTAATAGTAATTGCATTGAAACTTGAGGTACAGCAGAGCTCCACACCCTTAATCTATGGTGTGCAGAAACTCCACCGTTGAAAATACATAAGTGAAAGGTTCAGGCATGGCCGAATGGCCAGCCCCCTCAATGATCAAAAGACCGAATGATCAAAGACTAAACAGTCAAAAGATTAAACTAATACATTAGTAAAAAGTCTTATTTATACTAAACTAGCTACTAGGGTTTACATGAGTAAGTAATTGATGCATAAATCCACTTCCGGGGCCCACTTGGTGTATGCTTGGGCTGAGCTTGATCTATCCACGAGCTGAGGCTTTTCTTGGAGTTGAACTCCAAGTTATAACGTGTTTTGGGCATTCAACTCCGGATCATGACGTGTTTCTGGCGTTTAACTCCAGACAACAGCATGTACTTGCCGTTCAACGCCAATTTACGTCATCAATTGCCGAATAAAGTATGGACTATTATATATTGCTGGAAAGCTCTGGATGTCTACTTTCCAACGTCGTTGAGAGCGCGCCATATGAAGTTCTATAGCTCTAGAAAATCCATTTTGAGTGCAAGGAGGTCAGATTCCAACAGCATCAGCAGTCCTTTTGTGAGCCTTTTTCAGAGTTTTGCTCAAGTCCCTCAATTTCAGCCAGAAATTACCTAAAATCACAGAAAAACACACAAACTCATAGTAAAGTCAAGAAATGTGAATTTAACATAAAAACTAATGAAAACATCCCTAAAAGTAGCTTGAACTTACTAAAAACTACCTAAAAACAATGCCGAAAAGCGTATAAATTATCCGCTCATCACAACACCAAACATAAATTGTTGCTTGTCCCCAAGAAACTGAAAATCAGATAGGATAAAAAGAAATGAATATACTATAAATTCCAAAATATCAATGAATATTAATTATAATTAGATGAGCGGGACTTGTAGCTTTTTGCTTCTGAACAGTTTTGGCATCTCACTTTTTCCTTTGAAGTTTAGAATGATTGGCTTCTCTAGGAACTTAGATTTTCGGATAGTGTTATTGACTTTCCTAGTTAAGCATGTTGATTCTTGAACACAGCTACTTGTGAGTCTTGGCCGGGCCCTAAGCATTTTGTTTTCCAGTATTACCACCGGATACATAAATGCCACAGACACATAACTGGGTGAACCTTTTCAGATTGTGACTCAGCTTTGCTAGAGTCCTCAGTAGAGGTGTCCAGAGCTCTTAAGCACACCCTTTTGCCTTGGATCACGACTTTAACCACTCAGTCTCAAGCTTTTCACTTGGACCTTCATGACACAAGCACATGGTTAGGGACAGCTTGATTTAGCCGCTTAGGCCTGGATTTTATTTCTTTGGGCCCTCCTATCCATTGATGCTCAAAGCCTTGGATCCTTTTTACCCTTGTCTTTTGGTTTTAAGGGCTATTGGCTTTTTCTGCTTGCTTTTTCTTTTTCTTTCTATTTTTTTTTGCCTTTTTTTTTTCGCAAGCTTTTGTTTTTCACTGCTTTTTCTTGCTTCAAGAATCAAATTTATGATTTTTTCAGATTGTCAATAACATTTCTCTTTGTTCATCATTCTTTCAAGAGCCAACAATTTTAACATTCATAAACAACAAGATCAAAATTTATGCACTGTTCAAGCATTCATTCAGAAAACAAAAAGTATTGTCACCACATCAATATAATTAAATTAAATTTAAGGATAAATTCGAAATTTATGTACTTCTTGTTCTTTTGAATTAAAACATTTTTCATTTAAGAGAGGTGAAGGATTAATGGATTTTATTCATAACTTTAAGACATTGTTACTACATACTAATGATCATGAAGTAGAGACACAAAACATAGATAAACATAACATAGAAACCGAAAAACAGAAAGAAATAAGAACAAGGAATGAATCCACCTTTAGTGGCATCTTCTTCTTGAAGGACCAACAATGTTCTTAAGCTCTTCTATGTCCCTTCCTTGCCTTTGTTGCTCCTCCCTCATTGCTCTTTGATCTTCTCTTATTTCTTGGAGAATGATGGAGTGCTCATGATGTTTCACCCTTAATTGTTCCACATTGTGGCTCAAATCTTCTAAGGAGGAGTTGAGTTGTTCCCAATAGTTGTTGGGAGGAAAGTGCATCCCTTGAGGCATCTCAGGGATTTCTTGATGATGAGCTTCCTCATGCATCTCTTGAGAACCGTGGAGGGTCTCTCTTGCTTACTCCATCCTCTTCTTGGTGATGGGCTTATCCTCTTCAATGGAGATGTCTCCTTCTATGATAACTCCAGCTGAGTAACATAGATGGCAAATAAGGTGAGGAAAAGCTAGCCTTGCCATGGTGGAGGGCTTGTCGGCTATTTTGTAGATTTCATTGGAGATGACCTCATGAACTTCTACTTCCTCTCCAATCATGATGCTATGAATCATGATGGCCCGATCCACAGTAACTTCAGATCGGTTGCTAGTGGGAATGATGGAGCGTTGAATGAACTCCAACCATCCTCTAGCTACAGGCTTGAGGTCCAGTCTTCTTAGTTGGACTGGCTTGCCTTTGGAGTCTCTCTTCCATTGAGCTCCTTCCACACATATGTCCATAAGGACTTGGTCCAACCTTTGATTAAAGTTGACCCTTCTAGTGTAGGGGCGTACATCTCCTTGCATCATTGGCAAGTGGAACGCCAACCTCACATTCTCCGGACTAAAATCTAAGTATTTCCCCCGAACCATTGTGAGATAATTCTTTGGACTCGGGTTCATACTTTGATCATGGTTCCTAGTGATCCATGCATTGGCATAGAACTCTTGAACCATTAAGATTCCGACTTGTTGCATGGGGTTGGTTAGGACTTCCCAACCTCTTCTTCGGATTTCATGTCGGATCTCCGGATACTCATTTTTCTTGAGCTTGAAAGGGACCTCAGGGATCACCTTCTTCTTTGCTACAACATCATAGAAGTGGCCTTGATGGCTCTTGGAGATGAATCTTTCCATCTCCCATGACTCGGAGGTGGAAGCTTTTGTCTTCCCTTTTCCTTTTCTAGAGGATTCTCCGGCCTTAGGTGCCATTGATGGTAATGGAAAACAAAAAGCTTATGCTTTTACCACACCAAACTTAAAATATTGCTCGCCCTCAAGAAAGAGAAGAAAGAAGAGAAGAAGAAGAAGAAGAAAATAGAGGAGAGTGAGGGGAGATGGATTCGGCCAAGGTATAGTAGAGGGTGTAGTGTTGTGTGAAAAATGAAGTATAATGGAAGGGTATATATAGGGAGAGGGGAGAGGGTAGGTTCGGCTATTTAGGGTGGGATTGGGTGGGAAAATGTTTTTGAATTTTGAAGGTAGGTGGGGTTTATGGGGAAGAGTGGATGGATGTGAGTGGTGAATAAGTGATTGGGAAGAGAGATTGAGGTGATTGGTGAAGGGTTTTTGGGAAGTGTGACATGGGGAAGAGTAAAATAGGATTAGGAGGTAAGGTGGGAATATAGTAGGTGGGGATCCTGTGGGGTCCACAGATCCTGAGGTGATCTTGTGGGGTCCACAGATCCTGAGGTGTCAAGGAATTCCATCACTGCACCAAATAGGCATGTAAAATGTCTTTGCACACCATTCTGGCGTTTAAACGCCGAGTGGTGCACATTCTGGGCGTTCAACGCCCATATGTAACATGTTTCTGGCGTTGAACGCCAGTTTCATGCTTGTTACTGGCGTTCAGCGCCAGCTTTTCCTCTAGGCACATTCCTGGCGTTCAAACGCCAGAATGTTGCTTGTTTCTAGCGTTCAGCGCCAAATTCATGCTCTGTGCTGGCGTTGAATGCCAGCCAGATGCTCCTTACTGGCGTTGAACGCCAGCCTGTGCTTATTCCAGGGTGTGATTTTTCTTCTGCTATTTTTGATTCTGTTTTTAATTTTTATATTTTTTCGTGACTCCACATGATCATGTACCTAACAAAACACAAAATAATAATAAAATAGAATAAAATAAAAATTAGATAAAATTGGGTTGCCTCCCAACAAGCGCTTCTTTAATGTCAATAGCTTGACAGTGGCTCTCATGGAGCCACAAGGTGATCAGGTCAATATTGTATAGTCCCAACACCAAACTTAGAGTTTGGATATGGGGTCTTAACACCAAACTTAGAGTTTGGTTGTGGCCTCCCAACACCAAACTTAGAGTTTGATTGTGGGGACTCTTCTTGACTCTGAACTGAGAGAAGCTCTTCATGCTTGCTCTCTTTTGTCACAGAGGGATGGCCATGTGCCTTAAACACAAGGTAGTCCCCATTCAATTGAAGGACTAATTCACCTCTGTTGACATCTATCACAGCTCATGCTGTGGCTAGGAAAGGTCTTCCAAGGATGACGCAATCATCCTCTTCCTTCCTAGTGTCTAAGATTATGAAATCAGCAGGGATGTAAAGGCCTTCAACCTTTACTAGCACGTCCTCTACTAATCCATAAGCTTGTCTCAATGATTCGTCTGCCAGTTGTAATGAGAACAAGGCAGGTTGTACCTCAATGATCCCCAGCTTCTCCATTACAGAGAGTGGCATAAGATTTATCCCTGACCCCAGATCACACAAAGCTTTTGCAAAGGTCATGGTGCCTATGGTACAAGGTATCAAAAACTTGCCAGGATCTTGTTTCTTTTGAGGTAGAATTTGCTGAATCCAGGTATCCAGTTCACTAATGAGCAAGGGAGGTTCACTTTCCCAAGTCTCATTACCAAACAATTTGGCATTCAGCTTCATGATAGCTCCTAAATATTGAGCAACTTGCTCTCCAATCACATCTTCATCCTCTTTAGAGGAAGAATAATATTCAGAGCTCATGAATGGCAGAAGGAGATTTAATGGAATCTCTATGGTCTCTATATGAGCCTCAGATTCCTTTGGATCCTTAATAGGAAACTCCTTCTGGCTTGAGGGACGTCCCAGGAGGTCTTCCTCACTAGGATTTTTGTCCTCCTCCTCCCTTGTGCATTCGGCCATATTGATTATATCAATGGCTTTGCACTCTCCTTTTGGATTCTCTTCTGTATTGCTTGGGAGAATACTGGGAGGAGTTTCAATGACTTTCTTACTCAGCTGGCCCACTTGTACCTCCAGATTTCTAATGGAGGATCTTGTTTCACTCATGAAACTAAAAGTGGCCTTTGACATATCAGAGATTAGATTGGCTAAATTAGAAGTTTTTTGTTTAGAATTCTCTGTCTGTTGCTGAGAAGATGATGGAAAAGGCTTGCTATTGCTCAGCCTATTGCGTCCACCATTGTTAAAGCCTTGTTGAGGCTTTTGTTGATCATTCCATGAGAAATTTGGATGATTTCTCCATGATGAGTTATAGGTGTTTCCATAAGGTTCACCCATGTAATTAACCTCTGCCATGGCAGGGTTTTCAGGATCATAAGCTTCTTCAGAAGCTGCCTCCTTAGTACTGTTGGATGCATGTTGCCATCCATTCAGATTTTGAGAGATCATGTTGATCTGTTGAGTCAACACTTTGTTCTGAGCCAATATGGCATTCAGAGCATCAATTTCAAGAACTCATTTCTTCTGAGGTATCCCATTATTCACGGAATTCCTCTCAGAAGTGTACATGAATTGGTTGTTTGCAACCATATCAATGAGTTCTTGAGCCTCTTCAGGCATTTTCTTTAGGTGAATAGATCCACCTGCAGAATGGTCCAATGACATTTTCGAAAATTCAGATAGACCATAATAGAATATATCTAATATGGTCCATTCTGAAAACATGTCAGATGGACATCTTTTGGTCAGCTGCTTGTATCTTTTCCAAGCTTCATAGAGGGATTCACCATCTTTTTGTTTGAAGGTTTGTACATCCACTCTCAGCTTGCTCAGCTTTTGAGGAGGAAAGAATTTATCCAAGAAGGCAGTGACCAGCTTATCCCAGGAGTCCAGGCTATCCTTGGGTTGTGAATCCAACCATATTCTAGTTCTGTCTCTTAAAGCAAAAGGGAAAAGCATGAGTCTGTAGATTTCAGGATCAACTCCATTCGTCTTTACAATCTCACAGATCTGCAAGAACTCAGTTAAAAACTGATAAGGATCTTCAGATGGAAGTCCATAAAACTTGCAGTTTTGTTGCATTAAGGCAACTAGCTGAGGTTTCAACTCAAAGTTGTTGGCTCCAATGGCAGGAATGGAGATGCTTCTTCCATCAAATTTGGATGTTGGCTTTGTAAAGTCACCAAGCATTCTCCTTGCATTATTATTATTTTCGGCTGCCATCTCCTTCTCTTGTTCGAAAATTTCTGAAAGGTTGTTTCTGGATTGTTGTAATTTAGTTTCTCTTAGTTTCCTTTTCAGAGTCCTTTCAGGTTCAGGATCAATTTCAACAAGAGTGCCTTTTTCCATGTTCCTGCTCATATGAAAGAGAAGAAAACAAGAAAAGAAGAGGAATCCTCTATGTCACAGTATAGAGATTCCTTTATGTTAGTAGGAAAAGAAAGGGGAGAAGAATGTAGAAGAGTGGATTCGGATATTTAGATGGAGAGAGGTGAAGAGAAGTGTTAGTAATTAAATAATTGAATAGAACAAGAAAAGAGAGGGAGAATTTCGAAAATAATTTTAAAAACGGGTTAGTAATTTTCGAAAATTAAAGATAAAATATAATTAAAATTAAAATTTAGAACAAAAAGAATTTTTGAAAAAGAGGTGAGATATTTTTGAAAATTAGAGAGGGAAAAGTAGTTAGGTGGTTTTGAAAAAGATAAGAAGCAAACAAAAAGTCAAATAGTTAGTTGAAAAAGATATTAAAATCAAATTTTAAAAAGATAAGAAGATAAGAAGTTAGATAAGATATTTTAAAATCAAATTTTGAAAAAAATAAAATTTTGAAAAAGATAAGATATAAAAGATAAGATAAAATATGTTTGAAAAAGATTTAATTTTTTTTAAATTAAAATTAATTACTTAACTAACAAGTAACTACAAGATATGATTCTAGAACTTAAAGATTGAACCTTTCTTAACAAGCAAGTAACAAACTTCAAATTTTTGAATCAATCACATTAATTGTTAGCTAATTTTCGAAAATTTGATATAAAGGTAAGAAAAAGATTTTGAAAATATTTAGAAAAAAGATTTTTTGAAATTTTCGAAAAATAGAAAAAAAATGAAAAGGATATAATTTTTGAAAAAGATTTTGAAAAGATAAGATTTTTAAAATTGAAAATTTGACTTGACTTGTAAGAAACAACTAATTTTGAAAATTTTTGACTAAGTCAACTCAAATTTTCGAAAATTTAGAGATAAATAAGGAAAAGATATTTTTTTTTGAAATTTTAATTATGAGAGAGAAAAACAAAATTATGACCCAAAACTTAAAAATTTTGGATCAAAACACATGATGCATGCAACAACACTACGAATGTCAAGATGAACACCAAGAATACTTTGAAGATCATGATGAACATCAAGAACATATTTTTCAAAAATTTTTGATGCAAAGAAAACATGCAAGACACCAAACTTAGAAATCTTTAATGCATGGACTCTAACAAACGAAAAATGCATATGAAAAACAACAAACAACACAAAACAAGAAATCAGCAAGATCAAACAAGAAGACTTGTCAAGAACAACTTGAAGATCATGAAGAACACCATGAATATATGAATTTTCGAAAGATGCAAGAAAAAATTTTAAAAGCATGCAATTGACACCAAACTTAAAAATTGACTCAAGACTCAAACAAGAAACACAAAATATTTTTGATTTTTATGATTTTATGATTTTTTTGTATTTTTATTATATTTTCGAAAAAGAAAAGAAAAATTTTGAAAAAGATTTTTGAAAAATTTTTGAAAAGAAAATTACCTAATCTGAGCAACAAGATGAACCGTCAGTTGTCCATACTCGAACAATCCCCGGCAACGGCGCCAAAAACTTGGTGGACGAAATTGTGATTCCTTTGTTATTGCATTTTGTAAAATTCATTGCTTTTTCAACTATGTGTGGACACAACTCCGTTCAACTTAACCATCAAGTGTACTGGGTCATCCAAGTAATACCTTACGTGAGTAAGGGTCGATCCCACAGAGATTGTTGGTATGAAGCAAGCTATGGTCACCTTGTAAATCTCAGTTAGGCAGATTAAATAGTTATGGGTTTCGAAAATCAATAATAAATAGAAAATAAAAAGGGATAGAAATACTTATGTAAATCAATAGTGGGAATTTCAGATAGGCGTGTGGAGATGCTAGAATCCTTTCGAATCTCTACTTTCTTATTGCTTTCATCCAATCCTTCTTACTCGTTTCCATGGCAAGCTGTATGTAGGGTATCACCATCATCAATGGCTACTTTTAATCCTCTCGGGAAAATGGTCCTATGCGCTGTCACTGCACGGCTAATCGTCTCGAGGCATCACCCTTGTTGATGGCTACATCCCATCCTCTCAGTGAAAATGGTCCAAATGCTCTGTCACAGTACGGCTAATCATCTGTCGGTTCTCAATCAGGTTGGAGTAGAATCCCTTGATTCTTTTGCGTTTGTCATCACGCCCAGCCTTCAGAAGTTTGAAGCTCGTCACAGTCATTCAATACCGGAATCCTACTCGGAATACCACAGACAAGGTTAGACTTTCCGGATCCCCATGAATGCCGCCATCTATCTAGCTTATACCACGAAGATTCTGTTGGGGAATCTAAGAGATATGTGCCCGGCCTAAGGTAGAACGGAAGTGGTTGTCAGTCACACACGTTCATAGTGAGAATGATGATGAGTGTCACTGGTGCACGAAATTGCAATAACACTTTTGCAATCCCGCACAACTAACCAGCAAGTGCACTGGGTCGTCCAAGTAATACCTTGCGTGAGCAAGGGTCGATCCCACGGAGATTGTCGGCTTGAAGCAAGCTATGGTTATTTTGTAAATCTTAGTCAGGATATCAGAAGTTATCAGGATTGATTGTAAGAAGCAAAAGAACATGTAATGGTTACTTGTATTGCAGTAATGGAGAATGGGTTGAGGTTTGGAGATGCTCCATCTTCCGAATCTCTGCTTTCCTACTGTCTTCTTCATCAAACACGCATGTCTCCTTCCATGGCAAGCTCGTGTAGGGTCTCACTGTTGTCAGCAGCTACCTCCCATCGCGCAGTGAAAGCTAATGCACACACTCTGTCACAGTGCTGCCAATCACCGGTTTGGTTCCCTCCCCTACCGGAATAGAATCACTCTTTGCGTCTGTCACTAACGCCCAGTAGGTTATAGGTTTGAAGCACGTCACAGTCATTCAATCATTGAATCCTACTCAGAATACCACAGACAGGTTTAGACCTTCCGGATTCTCTTGAATGCTGCCATCAGATCCTGCTTATACCACGAAGATTCCGATTAAAGAACCCAAGAGATAACTACTCAATCTAAGATAGAACAGAGGTGGTTGTCAGGCACGTGTTCATAGTTGAGAATGATGATGATTGTCACGGATCATCACATTCATCCGGATTAAGAACAAGTGTTATCTTAGAATGGAAGCAAGCATGATTGAATAAGAAACAGTAGTAATTGCATTAATCCATCAAGACACAGCAGAGCTCCACACCCCCAACCATGGGGTTTAGAGACTCATACTGTGGAAAGAAACGTGTACAAAATGTTATGAGATCATCCGGTACTGATTACAATGTAAAAAGGTCCTATAAGTAGTAAACTAGTATCCTAAGGTCTACAGAAATGAGTAAATGACATAAAAATCCACTTCCTGGCCCACTTGGTGTGCTTGGGCTGAGCAATGAAGGAAATTCGTGTGGAGACCTTTTCTGGAGTTAAACGCCAGTTCTCATGCCAGTTTGGGCGTTTAACTCCAACTTTTATTCCAGTTCCGGCGTTTAACGCTGGAATTTCTGAGGCCGGATTGCTACGCGGGTTTGGGCCATCAAATCTTGGACAAAGTATGAACTATTATATATTGCTGGAAAGCCCTGGATGTCTACTTTCCAATGCCGTTGAGAGCGCGCCAATTGGGCTTCTGTAGCGCCAGAAAATCCACTTCGAGTGCAGGGAGGTCAGAATCCAACAGCATCTGCAGTCCTTTTCAGTCTCTGGATCAGATTTTTGCTCAGGACCCTCAATTTCAGTCAGAAAATACCTGAAATCACAGAAAAACACACAAACTCATAGTAAAGTCCAGAAAAGTGAATTTTAATTAAAAACTAATAAAAATATACTAAAAACTAACTAAAAGATACTAAAATCATACTAAAAACAATGCCAAAAAGTGTACAAATTATCCGCTCATCACAACACCAAACTTAAATTGTTGCTTGTCCCCAAGCAACTGAAAATCAAAATAGGATAAAAGAAGAGAATATACTATAGACTCCAAAATATCAAAGAAACATAGTTCCAATTAGATGAGCGGGACTAGTAGCTTTTTGCCTCCGAACTGTTTTGGCATCTCACTCTATCCTTTGAAGTTCAGAATGATTGGCATCTATAAGAACTCAGAACTCAGATAGTGTTATTGATTCTCCTAGTTAAGTATATTGATTCTTGAACATAGCCAGTGTATGAGTCTTGGCTGTGGCCCAAAGCACTCTGTCTTCCAGTATTACCACCGGATACATACATGCCACAGACACATAATTGGGTGAACCTTCTTAGATTGTGACTCAGCTTTGCTAAAGTCCCCAATTAGAGGTGTCCAGGGTTCTTAAGCACACTCTTGTTGCCTTGGATCACAACTTTATTTCCTTCTCTTTTTTTTTTTTCTTTTCTTTTTCTTTTTTTTTTCGAAATTTTTTTTTTCACTGCTTTTCTTGCTTCAAGAATCAATTTTGATGATTTTTCAGATCCTCAATAACAGTTCTCTTTCTCCTCATTCTTTCAAGAGCCAACAATTTTAACATTCTTAAAACAACAAATTCAAAAGACATATGTACTGTTCAAGCATTCATTCAGAAAACAAAAAGTATTGTCACCACATCAAACTAATTCAACTAGTTTCAGAGATAAATTTTGAAACCCTGTACTTCTTGTTCTTTTGTGATTAAAGCATTTTTCTTTTAAGAGAGGTGATGGATTCATAAGACATTTATAACTTTAAGGCATAACTTTAATTTTATTAATTATGGATTAAAAACAAGACTCAAAAATAGATATAGAATGAGACTAGAAAAACGAAAAACAGAGGCTCCTAATGATAGAGGTTTTCACAGAGTTAGGACTCAACAACCTTGCTTTTGAGAAGTGGATGCTCCCTCAGCTTGAGAGGAGAGCTTTTGGCGCTTCAGTTCCTTGATTTCACGCCCCTGCTTCTCTTGTTCCTTCAGCAATTTGCAGATCATGCAGTTCTGATTCTGCTGTTCTTCCTTCAGTTGCTCCATAGTCTCTTGCAGCTTGTTGATGGATGCTTCTAGGCTAGCCCAGTAGCCAATTTCAGGGAATTCAGGGAGGAACTCACGCGCCATCCTCTTGATGGAGTTGTCTTGCACTTGTCCTTCCATTGACTTCTTGGTGATTGGGTGTTCAATGGGTATGAACTCATCTACTCCATCTTCACCCCAGCCTCTTTACAGAGCAAGGAGATCAAGCTTGGGTAGGCCAGTTTGGCTTCAGTGGAATTCTTGTTTGCAATTGTGTAGATCTCACAAGCAATCACATGATGCACCTCCACTGCTTTTCCAAGCATAATGCAGTGAATCATCACTGCTCTCTTGATGGTGACCTCAGAACGGTTGCTAGTGGGCAATATGGAATGCCCAATAAAGTCTAGCCAACCTCTTGCAATTGGTTTGAGGTCTCCCCTCTTGAGTTGGTTTGGGACACCCTTAGAATTGGTTATCCACTTAGTTCCAGGGAGGCATATGTCCTCTAGAACTTGATCCAACCCCTTATCTACTCTCACCATCCTCCTATTAAAGGAATCAGGATCATCTTGCAGTTGAGGTAACTTGAAGATTTCTTATTTTGTCCAGATGGAAGTATATAACTTTCCCTCTGACCATGGTTCTGTGGGTATGGTAAGCGGTTCCAGTCATTCTTTGCTTATCTGTTAGCCACAGATTTGAATAGAATTCCTGAACCATGTTCCTTCCAACCTTTGTCTCAGGATTGGTCAGAACTTCCCAACCTCTGTTTCGAATTTGCTCTTGGATCTCCGGATATTCATCTTCTTTCAGATCAAATCTAACTTCCGGGATCACTGACCTCAGACCCATTATTTTGTGATAATGGTCTTCATGTTCTTTGGTTAAGAACTTCTCTTCATTCCAAAGATTCTTTGGATTAGTCTCTTTCCTTCCTCTTGAGTTGGTTTGTTTTCCCTTGGGAGCCATGATATTGATGAATCTTGGCTTAGTGATCACGGAAAAGCACACCAAACTTAGAGGTTTTGCTTGTCCTCAAGCAAAAAGAAAAGAAAGAAGATAGAGAGAGAGAGGAGGAGGAGAAAATTCGAATGGTGTGAGGAAGGAAGGGTGTGGAACGTTCATTTATAGAGTGGGGGGAGGAGAATTTCGAAAACAAAAGAGAGATTGAAAGGAAATTAGAAAAGATATGAAAATATTTGAGAAAAGAGTGAGTTTTTGAAGAAGATTTGAGATTATTTGAAATAGATTTGAAAAATGTTTTGATTTGTGAAGATTGAAAGTGAATAATGAAAGGTTGAAGTGTGATTTTGTAGAAAAGTATGGGTGAGAAAAGGAAAGTTTGAAAAAATCTGATTTGAAAACAAAAATGTGGTCCCCCCACCTTTCTGGCGTTAAACGCCCAGAATGGTACCCATTCTGGCGTTTAACGCCCACTTGGCACCCTTTTTGGGCGTTTAACGCCCAGCCAGGTACCCTGGCTGGCGTTAAACGCCAGAAAGCCTTCCTCACTGGGCGTTTTTCTGAACGTCCAGTGATACTGCACACCTGGCGTTAAACGCCCAGAATGGTGCCCATTCTGGCGTTTAACGCCCAAAATGCCCCTTACTGGCGTTTTTTCGCCAGTAAGCTCATTTTCTCTGCTTTTTGAGCTGAATCCTTCTGTAACTCTGTGAATTCCTTCATTTTTGATACTTGCCTCTGTAAGAACTAATCATACAACTTCCTGATGACTGGGTTGCCTCCCAGCAAGCGCTTCTTTTACTGTCTTTAGCTGGACTTTCACTGAGAATCACTCAAGTCTCAGTTTTGAGCATTCCTGCTCAAAATTTCCTTCAAGATAGTGTTTGATTCTCTGTCCATTAACAATGAACTTCTTGTCAGAATCAATATCCTGAAGCTCAACATATCCATATGGTGATACTCCTGTAATCACATACGGACCCCTCCACCGGGACTTGAGTTTTCCTGGAAACAGTTTGAGCCTGGAGTTGAAGAGCAGAACTTTTTGTCCTGGCTCAAAGACTCTGGTTGACAATCTCTTGTCATGCCACTTCTTTGCCTTTTCCTTATAAATTTTTGCATTTTCAAAGGCATTGAGTCTGAACTCCTCTAGCTCATTCAGCTGGAGCAGTCTTTTCTCACCAGCTAACTGTGCATCCATGTTTAGGAATCTGGTTGCCCAGTAGGCTTTATGTTCCAGTTCCACAGGCAAATGACAGGCCTTCCCATACACCAATTGGTATGGAGAGGTTCCTATAGGAGTCTTGAATGCTGTTCTGTATGCCCACAGAGCATCATCCAAGCTCTTTGCCCAATCCTTTCTTCGGGCCATTACAGTCCGTTCCAGGATTCTTTTTAGCTCTCTGTTAGAGACTTCAGCTTGCCCATTTGTCTGTGGATGATACGGAGTTGCCACTTTATGGCTGATTCCATATCTAACCATAGCAGAGTATAGCTGTTTTTGCAGAAATGAGTGCCCCCATCACTGATTAGCACTCTGGGGACGCCAAACCTGCTGAAAATGTTTTCTGGAGGAATTTCAGCACAGTCTTCGTATCATTAGTGGGTGTAGCAATTGCTTCTACCCATTTAGATACATAGTCCACTGCCACCAGAATGTAAGTGTTTGAGTATGAAGGTGGGAATGGTCCCATGAAATCAATTCCCCATACATCAAATAATTCTATCTCTAATATTCCTTGTTGAGGCATGGCATATCCGTGAGGCAGGTTACCAGCTCTTTGGCAACTGTCACAGTTACGCACAAACTCTCGGAATCTTATAGAGAGTAGGCCAGTAGAAGCCGCACTGGAGAACTTTAGTGGCTGTTCGCTCACTTCCAAAATGTCCTCCATACTGTGATCCATGGCAGTGCCATAGGATCCTTCGTGCTTCTTCTCTGGGTATACACCTGCGGATCACTCCGTCAGCACATCTCTTAAAGAGATATGGTTCATCCCAAAGGTAGTACTTGGCATCTGAAATTAATTTCTTTCTTTGCACACTGCTGTACTCCTTGGGTATGAACCTTACAGCTTATAATTTGCATGTCTGCAAACCATGGAGCTTCCTAGATGGCAAAGAGTTGCTCATCTGGGAAAGTCTCAGAGATCTCAGTAGAAGGGAGGGACGCCCCAGCTACTGGTTCTATTCTGGACAGATGATCAGCTACTTGATTCTCTGTCCCTTTTCTGTCTCTTATTTCTATATCAAACTCTTGCAGAAGCAATACCCATCTGATAAGCCTGGGTTTTGAATCCTGCTTTGTGAGTAAGTATTTAAGAGCAGCATGGTCAGTGTACACAATCACCTTTGATCCCACTAAGTAGGATCTAAACTTGTCAATGGCATAAACCACTGCAAGCAACTCTTTTTCTGTGGTTGTGTAATTCTTCTGTGCATCATTTAGAACACGGCTAGCATAATAAATGACATGCAGAAGTTTGTTATGCCTCTGTCCCAACACTGCACCAATGGCATGATCACTGGCATCACACATTAATTCAAATGGTAATGCCCAATCTGGTGCAGAGATGACTGGTGCTGTGACCAGCTTAGCTTTCAGGGTCTCAAATGCCTGCAAACACTGTGTGTCAAACACAAATGGTGTGTCAGCAGCCAACAGGTTACTCAGAGGTTTAGCAATTTTCGAAAAATCCTTGATAAACCTTCTGTAGAATCCTGCATGTCCCAGAAAGCTTCTGATTGCCTTAACATTGGCAGGTGGTGATAATTTTTCAATTACCTCTACCTTTGCCTTATCCACCTCTATTCCCCTGCTTGAAATTTTGTGCCCAAGGACAATTCCTTCAGTCACCATAAAGTGACATTTCTCCCAGTTAAAACCAGGTTAGTCTCTTGGCATCTTTTCAGGACAAGTGATAGGTGGTTAAGACAGGAGCTGAATGAGTCTCCATACACTGAGAAGTCATCCATGAAGACTTCCAGAAATTTCTCTACCATATCTGAGAAGATAGAGAGCATGCACCTCTGAAAGGTTGCAGGTGCATTGCACAGACCAAAAGGCATCCTCCTGTAGGCAAACACGCCAGAAGGGCAGGTGAATGCTGTTTTCTCTTGGTCCTGGGGATCTACTGCAATTTGGTTGTAGCCTGAGTAGCCATCCAAAAAGCAGTAGTAATCATGACCAGCTAGTCTTTCTAGCATTTAGTCTATGAATGGTAAAGGAAAATGATCCTTTCTGGTGGCTGTATTGAGTCTTCTGTAGTCAATACACATGCGCCACCCTGTGACTGTCCTTGTAGGAACCAGTTCATTTTTTTCATTATGAACCACTGTCATGCCTCCCTTTTTGGGAACAACTTGGACAGGGCTCACCCAGGGGCTGTCAGAAATAGGATAAATGATCCCAGCCTCCAGTAATTTAGTGACCTCTTTCTGCACCACCTCCTTCATGGCAGGATTTAGCCTCCTCTGTGGTTGGACCACTGGTTTGGCATTATCCTCCAATAGGATCTTGTGCATACATCTAGCTGGGCTAATGCCCTTAAGATCACTTATGGACCACCCAAGAGCTGTCTTGTGCGTCCTCAGCACTTGAATCAGTGCTTTCTCTTCCTGTGAATTTAAAGCAGAGCTTATAATCACTGGAAAAGTGTCACCCTCTCCCAGAAATGCATATTTCAGGGATGATGGTAGTGGTTTGAGTTCAGGCTTAGGAGGCTTACCCTCCTCCTGAGGAATTTTCGAAAATTCCTTTGCCTCCTCTGGCTCTTCCTGATCAGTTTGAGCATCTTTGAAGATGTCCTCAAGCTCTGATTCTAGGCTTTCAGCCATATTGATCTCTTCTACCAGAGAGTCAATAATGTCAGCATCCATGCAGTCCTCTGGTGAGTCTGGATGCTGCATAGCTTTTACAGCATTCAACTTGAACTCATCCTCATTGACTCTCAAGGTTACTTCCCCCTTTTGTACATCAATGAGAGTTCGTCCAGTTGCTAGGAAAGGTCTTCCTAGAATGAGAGTTGCATTTTTATGCTCCTCCATTTCCAGCACCACAAAGTCAGTTGGAAAGGCAAATGGCCCAACTTTGACAATCATGTCCTCTATTATGCCTGATGGGTGTTTGATGGAGCCATCAGCAAGTTGGAGGCATATCCTGGTTGGTTTGACTTCTCCAATCAACCCAAGCTTTCTGATAGTGGATGCAGGTATTAAATTAATACTTGCTCCAAGATCACATAAGGCTACCTTGGTGTAAGTGCCTTCCAATGTGCATGGTATCAGAAAGCTTCCAGGATCTTGAAGCTTTTCTGGTAAGCTTTTTAGAATGACTGCACTGCATTCTTCAGTGAGAAACACTTTTTCAGTTTCTCTCCAATCCTTCTTATGACTTAAGATCTCTTTCATGAACTTAGCATAAGAAGGTATTTGCTCAAGTGCCTCTGCAAAAGGAATCTTTATTTCAAGAGTCCTTAAATAGTCTGCAAAGCGGGCAAATTGTTTATCCTGTTCCGCTTTGCGGAGTTTCTGAGGATAAGGCATCTTGGCTTGATATTCCTCAACCTTAGATGCTGCAGGTTTATTCCTTACAGAAGTGGTTGAAGAAGCCTTGTAAGGGGGATAATCATCAGAACTCTCAGGTGCCTGATTCTCCTTGGGCGTTTGAACGCCAGGAGTGGATGAAGTTTGGGCGTTAAATGCCAACTTCTCCCCCTTTTCTGGCGTTTGAACGCCAGAACTGGGCAGGGAATGGGCGTTTAACGCCAGCTTTCCTCCCTGTTCTGGCGTTTGAACGCCAGTATTGGGCAAGGAATGGGCGTTTAACGCCAACTTTCCTTCCCTTTCTGGCGTTTGAACGCCAATAATATTCCTCTCTGGGCTCTTACTGTCCTCAGAGGGATTTTGAACAGTGGCTTGGTCATCCTCTGTCAACTGTTCCTTAATTGACTTCTTGCTCTTTTGAGCAGTGGCATTCAGTGTTTTCCCACTCCTAAGTTGAACTGCTTGACATTCTTCTGTTATTTGTTTAGATATTTGCTGTTTTGCTTGATTCAACTGCAGTTCTATGCTCTTGTTAGCAACCTTAGTATCATGGAGCATTTCTTTAAATTCTGCTAACTGTTCTGTCATCAGGAGTAATTGTTGATTAAGCTCATTCATCTGTTCTTGAGGATCAGGATCATTGACTACTGCCATGACTTCCTCTTTTGGAAAGAACTCATTGCTAGAATATAAGTATTGGTTTCTAGCAACAGTGTCTATAAGCTCTTGAGCTTCTTCAATTGTCTTCCTCATGTGTATAGATCCACCAGCTGAGTGGTCTAAAGACATCTGAGCTTTTTCTGTGAGCCCATAGTAGAAGATGTCTAACTGTACCCACTCTGAAAACATTTTAGAGGGGCATTTTCTAAGCATACCTCTATACCTCTCCCAGGCATTATAAAGGGATTCATTATCCTCTTGTTTAAAGCCTTGGATGTCCAGCCTTAGCTGTGTCATCCTTTTTGGAGGGTAAAAGTGATTCAGGAATTTGTCTGATAACTGTTTCCATGTTTTTATGCTTGCTGTGGGTTGGTTGTTCAACCACCTTCTTGCTTGATCTTTTACAGCAAATGGAAACAGTAACAGTCTGTAGACATCCTGATCTACCTCTTTATCATGTACTGTGTCAGCAATTTGTAAGAACTGTGCCAGAAACTCAGTAGGTTCTTCCTCTGGAAGACCGGAATACTGGCAATTTTGCTGCACTATGATAATGAGTTGAGGGTTTAGCTCAAAGCTGCTTGCTTTGATGGGGGGTATACAGATGCTACTCCCATATGCAGCTGTACTGGGGTTGGCATAGGACCCCAGAGTCCTCTTGGACTGGTTAATTCCACTTAAGTCCATAATGGACAAAAGGGAAATGATGATAATTGCAAAGAGATAAATTTTGTTCTTTTTTTTTTTTTTTTGAAATAACCGAAAAATAAAAATAAAACAAAAAGGAAATTTAAAATAAAAATTCGAAAATCAAAAGGAAAATAGAATAAAATTTCGAAAATAAAAAAAAGGAAAATAAGATCAAAGCAAATTGGGAACTGAATCAATTAGTAAAAAAAAGATTTTGAAAATAGCAATTAGAAAGATATGATTGAAAAGTTTTTATGGAAAAGATTTGATTTTTGAAAAGAGGAAAGAGAAAAACACAAAATGACACCAAACTTAAAATTTTAAAAAATCAAACACTACTTTTTTCGAAAATTTTAAAGAGAAAAACACAAAGAGGACACCAAACTTAGAACTTTTATGAATCAAAAAGGGACTAAGAACATGCAAAAATCGAAAATTAAAAGAAAAACAAAAGCATGCAATTGACACCAAACTTAAAATATGAAACTAGACTCAACTAAAAGACTCTAAACCAACAAAAATAAAACAGTCCTAATCTAAGCAACAAAATAAACCGTCAGTTGTCCAAACTCGAACAATCCCCGGCAACGGCGCCAAAAACTTGGTGCACGAAATTGCAATAACACTTTTGCAATCCCGCACAACTAACCAGCAAGTGCACTGGGTCGTCCAAGTAATACCTTGCGTGAGCAAGCGTCGATCCCACGGAGATTGTCGGCTTGAAGCAAGCTATGGTTATTTTGTAAATCTTAGTCAGGATATCAGAAGTTATCAGGATTGATTGTAAGAAGCAAAAGAACATGTAATGGTTACTTGTATTGCAGTAATGGAGAATGGGTTGAGGTTTGGAGATGCTCCATCTTCCGAATCTCTGCTTTCCTACTGTCTTCTTCATCAAACACGCATGTCTCCTTCCATGGCAAGCTCGTGTAGGGTCTCACTGTTGTCAGCAGCTACCTCCCATCCGCGCAGTGAAAGCTAATGCACACACTCTGTCACAGTGCTGCCAATCACCGGTTTGGTTCCCTCCCCTACCGGAATAGAATCACTCTTTTGCGTCTGTCACTAACGCCCAGTAGGTTATAGGTTTGAAGCACGTCACAGTCATTCAATCATTGAATCCTACTCAGAATACCACAGACAAGGTTTAGACCTTCCGGATTCTCTTGAATGCTGCCATCAGATCCTGCTTATACCACGAAGATTCCGATTAAAGAACCCAAGAGATAACTACTCAATCTAAGATAGAACAGAGGTGGTTGTCAGGCACGTGTTCATAGTTGAGAATGATGATGATTGTCACGGATCATCACATTCATCCGGATTAAGAACAAGTGTTATCTTAGAATGGAAGCAAGCATGATTGAATAAGAAACAGTAGTAATTGCATTAATCCATCAAGACACAGCAGAGCTCCACACCCCAACCATGGGGTTTAGAGACTCATACTGTGGAAAGAAACGTGTACAAAATGTTATGAGATCATCCGGTACTGATTACAATGTAAAAAGGTCCTATAAGTAGTAAACTAGTATCCTAAGGTCTACAGAAATGAGTAAATGACATAAAAATCCACTTCCTGGCCCACTTGGTGTGTGCTTGGGCTGAGCAATGAAGGAAATTCGTGTGGAGACCTTTTCTGGAGTTAAACGCCAGTTCTCATGCCAGTTTGGGCGTTTAACTCCAACTTTTATTCCAGTTCCGGCGTTTAACGCTGGAATTTCTGAGGCCGGATTGCTACGCGGGTTTGGGCCATCAAATCTTGGACAAAGTATGAACTATTATATATTGCTGGAAAGCCCTGGATGTCTACTTTCCAATGCCGTTGAGAGCGCGCCAATTGGGCTTCTGTAGCGCCAGAAAATCCACTTCGAGTGCAGGGAGGTCAGAATCCAACAGCATCTGCAGTCCTTTTCAGTCTCTGGATCAGATTTTTGCTCAGGACCCTCAATTTCAGTCAGAAAATACCTGAAATCACAGAAAAACACACAAACTCATAGTAAAGTCCAGAAAAGTGAATTTTAATTAAAAACTAATAAAAATATACTAAAAACTAACTAAAAGATACTAAAATCATACTAAAAACAATGCCAAAAAGTGTACAAATTATCCGCTCATCAGTCACGGATCATCACATTCATCAAAGTGTTGTGCAACGTATATCTTGGAATAAGAATAAAAGAGAATTGAATAGAAAGTAATAGTAATTGTATAGAAACTTGAGGTATAGCAGAGCTCCACACCCTTAATCTATGGTGTGCAGAAACTCCACCGTTGAAAATATATAAGTGAAAGGTTCAGGCATGGCCGAATGGCCAGCCCCCTCAATGATCAAAAGACCGAATGATCAAAGACTAAACAGTCAAAAGAATAAACTGTCAAAAGATGACTAATACATTAGTAAAAAGTCTTATTTATACTAAACTAGCTACTAGGGTTTACATGAGTAAGTAATTGATGCATAAATCCACTTCCGGGGCCCACTTGGTGTATGCTTGGGCTGAGCTTGATCTATCCATGAGCTGAGGCTTTTCTTGGAGTTGAACTCCAAGTTATAACGTGTTTTGGGCGTTCAACTCCGGATCATGACGTGTTTCTGGCGTTTAACTCCAGACAGCAGCATGTACTTGGCGTTCAACGCCAAGTTACGTCGTCAATTTCCAAATAAAGTATGGACTATTATATATTGCTGGAAAGCTCTGGATGTCTACTTTCCAACGGCGTTGAGAGTGCGCCATTCGGAGTATTGGGGAAAGATATTTATAGACCTTTGAAATTAATGAACTGCAGAAACTTCATAAGAAAGCCTCCTAAATTCTACAGTTAAAATTAAATATAATTTAAGATAGCATGGGCAAGAAAATATACCTTTTGATCCATTGAGAGATTTTTGCATGATTTGTCAGGTAAATTGGGGGACGAAATTGTGATTCCTTTGTTATTGTATTTTGTAAAATTCATTGCTTTTTCAACTATGTGTGGACACAACTCTGTTCAACTTAACCAGCAAGTGTACTGAGTCATCCAAGTAATACCTTACGTGAGTAAGGGTCGATCCCACAGAGATTGTTGGTATGAAGCAAGCTATGGTCACCTTGTAAATCTCAGTTAGGCAGATTAAATTGGTTTATGGATTTTCGAATAATTAATAATAAATAGAAAATAAAAAGGGATAGAAATACTTATGTAAATCAATAGTAGAAATTTCAGATAGGCGTGTGGAGATGTTGGAATCCTTTCGAATCTCTACTTTCTTATTGCTTTCATCCAATCCTTCTTACTCCTTTCCATGGCAAGCTGTATGTAGGGCATCACCATCATCAATGGCTACTTTTAATCCTCTCGGGAAAATGGTCCTATGCGCTGTCACTGCACGGCTAATCGTCTGGAGGCATCACCCTTGTTGATAGCTACATCCCATCCTCTCAGTGAAAATGGTCCAAATACTCTGTCACAGCACGGCTAATCATCTGTCAGTTCTTAATCAGGTTGGAGTAGAATCCATTGATTCTTTTGCGTTTGTCATCACGCCCAGCCTTCAGGAGTTTGAAGCTCGTCACAGTCATTCAATACCGGAATCCTACTCGGAATACCACAGACAAGGTTAGACTTTCCGGATTCCCGGGATCCTACTCGGAATACCACAGACAAGGTTAGACTTTCCGGATCCCCATGAATGCCGCCATCTATCTAGCTTATACCACGAAGATTCTGTTGGGGAATCTAAGAGATATGCGCCCGGTCTAAGGTAGAACGGAAGTGGTTGTCAGTCACGTGCGTTCATAAGTGAGAATGATGATGAGTCTCACGGATCATCACATTCATCAAAGTGTTGTGCAACGTATATCTTGGAATAAGAATAAAAGAGAATTGAATAGAAAGTAATAGTAATTGTATTGAAACTTGAGGTACAGCAGAGCTCCACACCCTTAATCTATGGTGTGCAGAAACTCCACCGTTGAAAATACATAAGTGAAAGGTTCAGGCATGGCCGAATGGCCAGTCCCCTAAAACGTGATCAATAGCCTCTTAAGATGAAGAATAAAACAAAACTGAGACCAAAGATGAAATGTGGTCAAAAAGACGACTAATACATTAGTAAAAAGTCTTTTTTATACTAAACTAGCTACTAGGGTTTACATGAGTAAGTAATTGATGCATAAATCCACTTCCGGGGCCCACTTGGTGTATGCTTGGGCTGAGCTTGATCTATCCACGAGCTGAGGCTTTTCTTGGAGTTGAACTCCAAGTTATAACGTGTTTTGGGCGTTCAACTCCGGATCATGACGTGTTTCTGGCGTTTAACTCCAGACAGCAGCATGTAGTTGGCGTTCAACGCCAAGTTACGTAGTCAATTTCCGAATAAAGTATGGACTATTATATATTGCTGGAAAGCTATGGATGTCTACTTTTCAACGCCGTTGAGAGCGTGCCATTTGTAGTTCTGTAGCTCCAGAAAATCCATTTTGAGTGCAGGGAGGTCAGATTCCAACAGCATCAGCAGTCCTTTTGTCAACCTTTTTCAGAGTTTTGCTCAAGTCCCTCAATTTCAGCCAGAAATTACCTGAAATCACAGAAAAACACACAAACTCATAGTAAAGTCAAGAAATGTGAATTTAACATAAAAACTAATGAAAACATCCCTAAAAGTAGCTTGAACTTACTAAAAACTACCTAAAAACAATGCCAAAAAGCGTATAAATTATCCGCTCTTCACAACACCAAACTTAAATTGTTGCTTGTCCCCAAGCAACTGAAAATCAAATAGGATAAAAAGAAAAGAATATACTATAAATTCCAAAATATCAATGAATATTAATTCTAATTAGATGAGCAGGACTTGTAGCTTTTTTCTTCTGAACAAATTTGGCATCCCACTTTTTCCTTTGAAGTTTAGAATGATTGGCTTCTCTAGGAACTCAGAATTTTAGATAGTGTTATTGATTTTCCTAGTTAAGCATGTTGATTCTTGATCACAGCTACTTATGAGTCTTTGCCGTGGCCCTAAGCACTTTGTTTTCCAGTATTACCACCAGATACATAAATGTCACAGACACATGACTGGGTGAACCTTTTCAGATTGTGACTCAGCTTTGCTAGAGTCCCCAGTTAGAGGTGTCTAGAGCTCTTAAGCACACTCTTTTTGCTTTGGATCATGACTTTAACCACTCAGTCTCAAGCTTTTTCACTTGGATCTTCATGACACAAGCACATGGTTAGGGACAGCTTGATTTAGCCACTTAGGCTTGGATTTTATTTCCTTGGGCCCTCCTATCCATTGATGCTCAAAGCCTTGGATCTTTTTTACCCTTGCCTTTTGGTTTTAAGGGCTATTGGCTTTTTCTGCTTGCTTTTTCTTTTTCTTTCTAATATTTTTTTCGCCATATTTATTTATTTATTTATTTATTTATTTATTTTTCGCAAGCTTCTTCTTTTTCACTGCTTTTTCTTGCTTCAAGAATCAATTTCATGATTTTTCAGATCATCAATAACATTTTTCTTTGTTCATCATTCTTTCAAGAGCCAATAGTTTTAACATTCATAACCAACAAGATCAAAAGACATATTCACTGTTCAAGCATTCATTCAGAAAACAAAAAGTATTGTCACCACATCAATATAATTAAACTAAATTCAAGGATAAATTCGAAATTCATGTACTTCTTGTTCTTTTGAATTAAAGCATATTTCATTTAAGAGAGGTGAAGGATTAATGGATTTTATTCCTAGCTTTAAGACATGGTTACTACATACTAATGATCATGAAGTAGAGACACAAAACATAGATAAACATAACATAGAAACCGAAAAAAAAAATAGAAAGAAATAAGAACAAGGAATGAGTCCACCTTAGTGGCGTCTTCTTCTTGAAGGACCAACAATGTCCTTAAGCTCTTCTATGTCCCTTCCTTGCCTTTGTTGCTCCTCCCTCATTGCTCTTTGATCTTCTCTTATTTCTTGGAGAATGATGGAGTGCTCATGATGTTCCACCTTTAATTGTTCAACATTGTGGCTCAAATCTTCTAAGGAAGTGTTGAGTTGTTCCCAATAGTTGTTGGGAGGAAAGTGCATCCCTTGAGGCATCTCAGGGATTTCTTGATGATGAGCTTCCTCATGCATCTCTTGAGAACCGTGGAGGGTCTCTCTTGCTTGCTCCATCCTCTTCTTGGTGATGGGCTTATCCTCTTCAATGGAGATGTCTCCTTCTATGATAACTCCATCTGAGTAACATAGATGGCAAATAAGGTGAGGAAAAGCTAGCCTTGCCTTGGTGGAGGGCTTTTCGGCTATTTTGTAGAATTTATTGGAGATGACTTCATGAATTTCTACTTCCTCTCCAATCATGATGCTATGAATCATGATGGCCCGATCCACAGTAACTTCAGATCGGTTGCTAGTGGGAATGATGGAGCGTTGGATGAACTCCAACCATCCTCTAGCCACAGGCTTGAGGTCCAGTCTTCTTAGTTGAACTGGCTTGCCTTTGGAGTCTCTCTTCCATTGAGCTCCTTCCACACATATGTCCGTAAGGACTTGGTCCAACCTTTGATTAAAGTTGACCCTTCTAGTGTAGGGGCGTTCATCTCCTTGCATCATGGGCAAGTGGAACGCCAACCTCACATTCTCGGGCTAAAATCTAAGTATTTCCCCCGAACCATTGTGAGATAATTCTTTGGACTCGGGTTCATACTTTGATCATGGTTCCTAGTGATCCATGCATTGGCATAGAACTCTTGAACCATTAAGATTCCGACTTGTTGCATGGGGTTGGTTAGGACTTCCCAACCTCTTCTTCGGATTTTATGTCAGATTTCCGGATACTCATTTTTCTTGAGCTTGAAAGGGACCTCAGGGATCACCTTCTTCTTTGCCACAACATCATAGAAGTGGTCTTGATGGCTCTTGGAGATGAATCTTTCCATCTCCCATGACTCGGAGGTGAAAGCTTTTGTCTTCCCTTTTCCTTTTCTAGATGATTCTCCGGCCTTAGGTGCCATTGATGGTAATGGAAAAACAAAAAGCTTATGCTTTTACCACACCAAACTTAAAATATTGCTCGCCCTCGAGCAAGAGAAGAAAGAAGAGAAGAAGAAGAAGAAGAAAATAGAGGAGAGTGAGGGGAGATGGATTCGGCCAAGGTATAGTAGAGGGGGTAGTGTTGTGTGAAAATGAAGTAAAATGGAAGGGTATATATAGGGAGAGGGGAGCGTGAAGTTTCGGCCATATAGGGTGGGATTGGGTGGGAAAATGTTTTTGAATTTTGAAGGTAGGTGGGGTTTATGGGGAAGAGTGGATGGATGTGAGTGGTGAATAAGTGATTGGGAAGAGAGATTGAGGTGATTGGTGAAGGGTTTTTGGGAAGTGTGACATGGGGAAAAGTAAAATAGGATTAGGAGGTAAGGTGGGAATATAGTAGGTGGGGATCCTGTGGGGTCCACAGATCCTGAGGTGATCTTGTGGGGTCCACAGATCCTGAGGTGTCAAGGAATTCCATCCCTGCACCAAATAGGCATGTAAAATGCCTTCGCACACCATTCTGGCGTTTAAACGCCGAGTGGTGCACGTTCTGGGCGTTCAACGCCCATGTAAAGCATGTTTCTGGCGTTGAACGCCAGTTTCATGCTTGTTACTGGCGTTCAGCGCCAGCTTTTCTTCTAGGCGCATTCCTGGTGTTCAGCGCCAGAATGTTGCTTGTTTCTGGCGTTCAGTGCCAGTTTCATGCTCTGTTCTGGCATTGAACGCCAGCCAGATGCTCCTTACTGGCGTTGAACGCCAGCCTGTGCTTCCTCCAGGGTGTGATTTTTCTTCTGCTGTTTTTGATTCTGTTTTTAATTTTTATATTTTTTTCGTGACTCCACATGATCATGTACCTAATAAAACACAAAATAACAAAAAAAATAAAAATTAGATAAATAAAATTGGGTTGCCTCCCAACAAGCGCTTCTTTAATGTCAATAGCTTGACAGTGGCTCTCATGGAGCCACAAGGTGATCAGGTCAATGTTGTATAGTCCCAACACCAAAATTAGAGTTTGGATATGGGGTCTTAACACCAAACTTAGAGTTTGGTTGTGGCCTCCCAACACCAAACTTAGAGTTTGACTGTGGGGGCTCTTCTTGACCCTGAACTGAGAGAAGCTCTTCATGCTTACTCTCTTTTGTCACAGAGGGATGGCCATATGCCTTAAACACAAGGTATTCCCCATTCAATTGAAGAACTAATTTACCTCTGTTGACATCTATCACAGCTCCTGCTGTGGCTAGGAAAGGTCTTCCAAGGATGATGCATTCATCCTCTTCCTTCCTAGTGTCTAAGATTATGAAATCAGCAGGGATGTAAAGGCCTTCAACCTTTACTAACACGTCCTCCACTATTCCATAAGCTTGTCTCAATGACTTTTCTGCCAATTGTAAAGAGAACAAGGCAGGTTGTACCTCAATGATCCCCAGCTTCTCCATTACAGAGAGTGGCATAAGATTTATCCCTGACTCCAGATCACACAGAGCTTTTGCAAAGGTCATGGTGCCTATGGTACAAGGTATCAAAAACTTGCCAGGATCTTGTTTCTTTTGAGGTAGAGTTTTCTGAATCCAGGCGTCTAGTTCACCAATGAGCAAGGGAGGTTCACTTTCCCAAGTCTCATTGCCAAACAACTTGGCATTCAGCTTCATGATAGCTCCTAAATATTGAGCAACTTGCTCTCCAGTCACATCTTCATCCTCTTCAGAGGAAGAATAGTCTTCAGAGCTCATGAATGGCAGAAGGAGATTTAATGGAATCTCTATGGTCTCTATATGAGCCTCAGATTCCTTTGGATCCTTAATAGGAAACTCCTTCTTGCTTGAGGGACGTCCCAGGAGGTCTTCCTCACTAGGATTTTTGTCCTCCTCCTCCCTTGTGCATTCGGCCATATTGATTATATCAATGGCCTTGCACTCTCCTTTTGGATTCTCTTCTGTATTACTTGGGAGAATCCTGGGAGGAGTTTCAATGACTTTCTTACTCAGCTGGCCCACTTGTGCCTCCAGATTTCTGATGGAGGATCTTGTTTCACTTATGAAACTAAAAGTGGCCTTTGACAGATCAGAGACTAGATTGGCTAAATTAGAGGTGTTTTGTTCAGAATTCTCTGTCTGTTACTGAGAAGATGATGGAAAAGGCTTGCCATTGCTCAGCCTATTGCGTCCACCATTGTTAAAGCCTTGTTGAGGCTTTTGTTGATCCTTCCATGAGAAATTTGGATGATTTCTCCATGATGAGTTATAGGTGTTTCCATAAGGTTCACCCATGTAATTAACCTTTGCCATGGCAGGGTTCTCAGGATCATAAGCTTCTTCAGAAGCTGCCTCTTTAGTACTGTTGGATGCATGTTGCCATCCATTCAGATTTTGAGAGATCATGTTGACTTGTTGAGTCAACACTTTGTTCTGAGCCAATATGGCATTCAGAGCATCAATTTCAAGAACTCCTTTCTTCTGAGGTATCCCATTATTCACGGAATTCCTCTCAAAAGTGTACATGAATTGGTTGTTTGCAACCATATCAATGAGTTTTTGAGCCTCTTCAGGCGTTTTCTTTAGGTGAATAGATCCACCTGCAGAATGGTCCAATGACATTTTCAAAAATTCAGATAGACCATAATAGAACATATCTAATATGGTCCATTCTGAAAACATGTCAGATGGACACCTTTTGGTCAGCTGCTTGTATCTTTCCCAAGCTTCATAGAAGGATTCACCATCTTTTTGTTTAAAGGTTTGAACATCGACTCTAAGCTTGCTCAGCTTTTGAAGAGGAAAGAATTTATCCAAGAAAGCTGTGACCAGCTTATCCCAAGAGTCCAGGCTATCCTTAGGTTGTGAATCCAACCATATTCTAGCTCTGTCTCTTACAGCAAAAGGGAAAAGCATGAGTCTGTAGATTTCAGGATCAACTCCATTCATCTTTACAGTCTCACAAATCTGCAAGAACTCAGTTAAAAACTGATAAGGATCTTCAGATGGAAGTCCATAAAACTTGCAGTTTTGTTGCATTAAAGCAACTAGTTGAGGCTTAAGCTCAAAATTATTGGCTCCAATGGCAGGAATGGAGATGCTTCTTCCATCAAATTTGGACGTTGGCTTTGTGAAGTCACCAAGCATTCTCCTTGCATTATTATTATTTTCGGCTGCCATCTCCTTCTCTTGTTCAAAAATTTCTGAAAGGTTGTTTCTGGATTGTTGTAATTTAGTTTCTCTTAGTTTCCTTTTCAGAGTCCTTTCAGGTTCAGGATCAATTTCAACAAGAGTGCCTTTTTCCCTGTTCCTGCTCATATGAAAGAGAAGAAAACAAGAAAAGAAGAGGAATCCTCTATGTCACAGTATAGAGATTCCTTTATGTTAGTAGAAGAAGAAAGGGGAGAAGAATGTAGAAGAGTGGGCTCGGATTTTTAGATGAAGAGAGGTGAAGAGAAGTGTTAGTAATTAAATAGTTACATAGAAGAAAAGAAGAGGAAGAGAATTCGAAAATAATTTTAAAAAGGGGTTAGTGATTTTCGAAAATTAGAGATAAGAAATAAGATTAAATTTAAATTAAAACTAATTAATTAATTAAAAAGAATTTTGAAAAGGGTGAGATATTTTTGAAAATTGAAGAGAGAAAAGTAGTTAGATGGTTTTGAAAAAGATAAGAGACAAACAAAAAGTCAAAGAGTTAGTTAAAAAAATATTAAAATCAAATTTGAAAAGATTAGAAGATAAGAAGTTAGATAAGATATTTTGAAATCAAATTTTGAAAAAGATAAAATTTTTGAAAAAGATAAGATAAAAGATAAAAAGATATGTTTGAAAAAGATTTAATTTTTAAAATTACTTAACTAACAAGAAACTAAAAGATATGATTTTAGAACTTAAAGATTGAACCTTTCTTAACAAGAAAGTAACAAACTTCAAATTTTTTAATCAATCACATTAAATGTTAGTGTAATTTCGAAAATATGATATAAAGATAAGAAAAATATTTTGAAAATAATTTGAAAAAGATTTTTGAAATTTTCGAAAAAGAGGAAAAATTGGAAAAGGTATGATTTTTGAAAAAGATTTTGAAAAGATAAGATTTTTAAATTTTTGAAAATTTGACTTGACTTGTAAGAAACAACTAATTTTAAAAATTTTGACCAAGTCAACCCAAAATTTTGAAAATTTGGAGAGAAAAAAGGAAAAGATATATTTTTGATTTTTTGAATTTTTCAATTATGAGAGAGAAAAACACAAAATGACCCAAAACATGAAAATTTTGGATCAAACACATGATGCATGCAAGAACACTATGAATGTCAAGATGAACACCAAGAACACTTTGAAGATCATGATGAACATCAAGAACATAATTTTGAAAAATTTTGATGCAAAGAAAACATGCAAGACACCAAACTTAGAAATCTTTAATGTATGGACTCTAATAAACGAAAAATGCACATGAAAAACAACAAACAACACAAAACAAGAAAACATCAAGATCAAACAAGAGGACTTGTCAAGAATACTTGAAGATCATGAAGAACACCATGAATGCATGAATTTTCGAAAAATGCAAGAAAAAAATTTTTAAAAACATGCAATTGACACCAAACTTAAAAATTGACTCAAGACTTAAACAAGAACACAAAATATTTTTGGTTTTTTTTATGATTTATTAATTTTTTTGAATTTTTATTAAATTTTTTTTCGAAAATAAAGTTTGGAAAAACGAAAAAGAAAAGAAAAAGTTTGAAAAAGATTTTTGAAAAGAAAATTACCTAATCTGAGCAACAAGATGAACCGTCAGTTGTCCATACTCGAACAATCCTCGGCAACGGCGCCAAAAACTTGGTGGACGAAATTGTGATTCCTTTGTTATTGTATTTTGTAAAATTCATTGCTTTTTCAACTATGTGTGGACACAACTCCGTTCAACTTAACCAGCAAGTGTACTGGGTCATCCAAGTAATACCTTACGTGAGTAAGGGTCGATCCCACAGAGATTGTTGGTATGAAGCAAGCTATGGTCACCTTGTAAATCTCAGTTAGGCAGATTAAATTGGTTTATGGATTTTCGAATAATTAATAATAAATAGAAAATAAAAAGGGATAGAAATACTTATGTAAATCAATAGTGGGAATTTCAGATAGGCGTGTGGAGATGCTGGAATCCTTTCGAATCTCTACTTTCTTATTGCTTTCATCCAATCCTTCTTACTCCTTTCCATGGCAAGCTGTATGTAGGGCATCACCATCATCAATGGCTACTTTTAATCCTCTCGGGAAAATGGTCCTATGCGCTGTCACTGCACGGCTAATCGTCTGGAGGCATCACCCTTGTTGATAGCTACATCCCATCCTCTCAGTGAAAATGGTCCAAATGCTCTGTCACAGCACGACTAATCATCTGTCAGTTCTCAATCAGGTTGGAGTAGAATCCATTGATTCTTTTGCGTTTGTCATCACGCCCAGCCTTCAGGAGTTTGAAGCTCGTCACAGTCATTCAATACCGGAATCCTACTCGGAATACCACAGACAAGGTTAGACTTTCCGGATTCCCGGGATCCTACTCGGAATACCACAGACAAGGTTAGACTTTTCGGATCCCCATGAATGCCGCCATATATCTAGCTTATACCACGAAGATTCTGTTGGGGAATCTAAGAGATATGCGCCCGGCCTAAGGTATAACGGAAGTGGTTGTCAGTCACGCGCGTTCATAAGTGAGAATGATGATGAGTGTCACGGATCATCACATTCATCAAAGTGTTGTGCAACGTATATCTTGGAATAAGAATAAAAGAGAATTGAATAGAAAGTAATAGTAATTGTATTGAAACTTGAGGTACAGCAGAGCTCCACACCCTTAATCTATGGTGTGCAAAAACTCCACCGTTGAAAATACATAAGTGAAAGGTTCAGGCATGGCCGAAGGGCCAGCTCCCTAAAACGTGATCAATAGCCTCTTAAGATGAAGAATAAAACAAAACTGAGACCAAAGATGAAACGTGGTCAAAAAGACGACTAATACATTAGTAAAAAGTCTTATTTATACTAAAGTAGCTACTAGGGTTTACATGAGTAAGTAATTGATGCATAAATCCACTTCCGGGGCCCACTTGGTGTATGCTTGGGCTGAGCTTGATCTATCCACGAGCTGAGGCTTTTATTGGAGTTGAACTCCAAGTTATAACGTGTTTTGGGCGTTCAACTCCGGATCATGACGTGTTTCTGGCATTTAACTCCAGACAGCAGCATGTACTTGGCGTTCAACGCCAAGTTACGTCGTCAATTTCCGAATAAAGTATGAACTATTATATATTGCTGGAAAGCTCTGGATGTCTACTTTCCAACTCCATTGAGAGCGCGCCATTTGTAGTTCTGTAGCTCCAGAAAATCCATTTTGAGTGTAGGGAGGTCAGATTCCAACAACATCAGCAGTCCTTTTGTCAGCCTTTTTCAGAGTTTTGCTCAAGTCCCTCAATTTCAGCTAGAAATTACCTGAAATCATAGAAAAACACACAAACTCATAGTAAAGTCAAGAAATGTGAATTTAACATAAAAACTAATGAAAACATCCCTAAAAGTAGCTTGAACTTACTAAAAACTACCTAAAAACAATGCCAAAAAGCGTATAAATTATCTGCTCATCATAAATCACAGTGTAATGAAAGCTATAATTGGACATAGATATTGGCTATTGAGTAAAAGAATATAAATATAGAGAGAGGATTAGAAACTGCATATCACTCCTATTTTGACTCTTTATCCAACTCTGTCAGTGAGTGATTCTCCACATTTATATATTGCAACATTGTGCAAACCTCTTCTACCTTTGTTTAATTAATAAATATTATATCCAAATATTAAATGGAACATTTTTAGCTTATTTGAAATCCTTATTTAATGAATAATAAAATAGACAAAAAAATGTTATGCTTAAAGTAACCTCTGATGATAAGCAAAAGTGTGTAATGTTAGGCATGAAATAACTCTGCACGATTATAAATGGGACTTTTTTAATATTCTCATTTTTTTAAATTGTACATGAGGAAGTAAATTGCATTTACATGACAACTAAAGTAATACTTAGTAAAATATATAAAGGATATTGAAGGTAGACTAAACTAAACGTGAAAAATAAACTTCAGCAAATGAAATAATATATAAAAATCTATAAAGAAACATTGATTATCAACTACAACATCTATTAACATATATATACTAAAATAAAATCCATACATTTATTAATAAGGTAAGGACACAAATAAAAAATATTAATACGAAGTTCAAGATACATTTATATTGAGAGTTAATTTTTCTGCTATGGAAGAAATATAATTAAATCTAACAGATGTATATACATAATAATAGATATATGCATGTGAAGAGTATTAACAATAAAATATCATTTAATACAGAAATATAAAGGAACATCTAATTAATCGTTAATACTTTAAAGTACATTAGAATATTGCCAACCTACATGTAATATCAAATGAAAAACAATAGACAACATTGACACATGCGTAGAAAACTTAAATACAACAAAGTCATGCTAAATTAGCATGGTGACAGAGCCACATACATACTTTATTCAAAGCAAAACCTAAAAACATACATTTATTTAATGGAAATTAATTACAATGCAGATGGCTAAAACATGAGAGATCCTTGAATCTAGTCAACGTGCTCTTTGCCGACAGAGATAGTAGGCTCCTTTGTAATTCTTCTGGATTTAGAGCATGAAGAGTTATCCAGATCGAGAAACACTTCAGATAGATTTTTTGAACACTCTAACGACGTTATAGAACGCTTAGGGGTAACAATATCTTGAGTAGAATCAAGATTTATGATTTCACATGACTGGGAGCTATTGTTCTACAAAAATGAAAATATAATCAGACACATATTTGATATACACTACAAGAAAACCGGCAGATAGCAGCGCTTATTCAGTAGCGGTTAATATTAGACCGTTGTTAAATACAATATGCCAGCAGTTCTTGTTGCGGTTTTAGCATACGCTACCAAATGATCACATTTTGCAGCGTTTTTCTGGTAACCGCTGCAAAATGTACTGTTTTGTAGCGGTTTATGTAGTGGTTTGAGTAGACGCTGCTAAATAATCTCATTTTGCAGCGGTTTTCCTATAACCCCTACTAATTGTCCAGTTGTTGAAAACATCGATATTCGTTTTGCAGCTGTTTTTTTCGAACCGCTGCAATATTTTTTTTAACTTGGATTTTTTTTGTATAAACATTATTGCCTTCTTATAATTGTTCTAATCGTCGCTATTTTTTTTAATGAGAAAATAAGGTTCAAATACTGCAACTTAATTAGTGCATTAAAAAAATTTTCATTTTGTGTTACATAAAAAAATTCATTACTTAAAAATAAAGTTAAACATGAATAACTAAAACCGAATTCACGAATCATGTTTTCTATTGTAGTAGCAGCAATTTTGAGTTTGTATTTAACCATAACTGGTAACATAAAAATCAAGTAAACGTCGGAATTCACTAACTCAAAACAAAGTTCAATAGAGCATAAAAATCATAGTTACTAAAATAGACAAACAAGTTTTGAGTCAAAATTTCTCATCAACATCGTATTGACCTGGCCAGAAATACTCTGTCAAAAAAGTGCTGCATGAACGTGATAACGGATCTGATAAGTCATCTCCAAACCATGGCAGCTTGTTCAAATCGAAACCCCTTTTTGCAGCAGGTATGGCATCTTCTCTGTGTTGGGTGTTTAAAGTTTCATTGTCTTCTTCTGGAACCCTATTAAGCTCAACATCCCTAGAGATGTCATATCCACTAGAGGAGATAGCATCTAAATCATCTTCTGAATCAGTGTCTGCTCCGTCTAGAGTGTTAGCAACTTATTGAATATATGAACATGCAACCAACACCATATAAATCTAGTTAAAAGATAATGATAACTTCCAAGTCATTCTAGTAATTAAGGAAAGAAAATTTTGGAATTATGGGAAGAGGACTTTCAAAATTAACAGATACAAAATTAACTATTACCGTCTCCTTCGTCAGTAGTTTGGACAAATTTCTTGGAAAGAAGCTCTCTAATAGCACGTTCTATATACTTCAATTCCTCTTTTGAAGCAATCTCCAACTCAACACCATGCAAGTTATTAATGCGCATCTGCACCATAATAAAATGTATAGTTGATAGTCTATTTTGTAAAACATATTGTGTCTCTGTAATTCACTTTCTGTGCTAGAAATTTATTTCCAACCTTTAATTCAGCAAGTATGTCTTCAGATGTTCTACCAGCTACAAATGTCACAAAAACATAGCCAAATTTCTCCTCGTACCTTGATCCCCATTCATGAAGTTCCTACAAAATTTAGCATTAACGGAACAACTATAACTGGTTAAATGTCATAAGCATATAGCAACTTAAAAAACTTATTTTTCAAATAATGTTTAACTCAAGTGTTTAAGGGTACGGCTAATGAACATACCTGCACAGTAGCTTCATTCGCCATTTCCAAGTATTCATTAGAACAAGATCGACCTGATAAAGCCTCAAACCAAGACCTAACATTCAACTTATGGGACCAGATGTCTCTGGCAACCGTAATTGCATGTTCCAATGAAGAGAATGGAGAGGCCATAGCCATTTTGTTAGCAAACATTGTGCCTGCACAGCATGATGAGAAATCCTTCGTTTTCATTTCTCCTGCTACAACACCATTTTATGTTAACTATATTTTTCAATGATAATAATTTTGTAATTCAAGATAATTTACTCGATGTCGAAATTTTCTTTATTGGATGTTAAGATCAATAACAATGATGATGAGAAGAACAAAGCGTTGACAACTAACTTTTAAAAGCAAAAATCGTTGGAAGAAATGAGGAACTGGTGGTATTCATGAAAATCAACCTGAAATGAAAACTTAATTCAAATACGAAAACACAAATAGTAATGTAACCAGCAAACTGCGTACATCATAAACACTGTTAAACTTATCAAACAAACACGGATACTCTACAAATGCTGCACATGTTTTGCCATATTTTCATAATGCCACATAATCTATGTTATCAGAGACATCTGCTACTGGGTCTTCTATATCATCTTTCCTTGTCAACTGTAAATCACTGATGTCACCTGCTGCTGACATGTTCAACCCGGGCTGAGGAGAAAAAGTAGCTTCAACATCCTCATTCTCTCCTCCCATGTCATACAAGTCTCGTGGTTTTACATGAACCACTACACTCCATTCTTGATCTACTTCATCACGTACATAGTACACGAGCTGAGCTTCTGATGCCAATATGTACGGTTCATCATCTTCTCGATCACCGGTGTGAATTGGATGAGCGAAATTAACGCTGGTAAGGCCCAGATGGTCATCTTTCATTCCTCTGCTCGTAGTTGTATCAGCCCAAATACATTTGAACAAAACCACTGTGAAATGGCAGCTGTAGTTCAATTTGATGATGTCCACAATTTTTCCATAATATGGAACACTACCAACAGCCACTCTGTTGTCACGCATGCTGGCATAACTTCTTGTATTGGATGAGACATAAACTCCACTATTTTGTGTTTTCAGCCCGTCTTCCTTTGTGATAGTTCTAAATTTGTACCCATTGACGTTGTATGCCCCAAACCGTCTCGCCTGAAGCATGGGACCACATGCCAGCAACTTCATTTCTTTCGAATGTACGGTACTGTCCATTGGAACCTAGCACCATAAAATAGAGTTTGTTCGTATTAAAAGTTGGGTTTCACAAGAAATAATTCTAGGGCACAAATAAGTTGGTCAGCTTAAATTTCTATGAACCTCACACTTGAACCGGCGAGGAAATTCTGCATGCACAACACGGTCTATCCTAGAGTGCGACCTTGTTTGATCCCGTAATTTTCGCTTGGTTTCTGACCTAAATTTACTTTACGACATAACAAGAAATTAGTCCAATGACTAAGTGTTTGAAATTGGTTATAATCGTGCTTAATGATGTGATGTGCATACTTACCAATAAATGGAGCGACGGCCTCGCAATTGACTAGCACATGACGATGTGCCTGATCTCTTTCCATTGGTGTCAGTGCAAAATGTGATACAGCCCCTGAAGCTTTTCCAATTACAGTGAACATAGTACATCCTGTATTGTTTGTAATATCAACAGGTCGATCATCAATTCGCGCTGGACAGTTGATTCTAGTCTCAGTATTATCCAAATATCTGGAGCAGAATGTCAAAATATCCTCAGATAAATAGCCCTTTGCAATTGAGCCTTCAGCTTGTGCCCTGTTACGCACGTATTGCTTCAATCGTCCCAAGTACCTTTTACATAAATACGACATAACGTTGAGTATATACGTAACAAAATTGGAAACAGAATTCTTAAATGCATTTATTAGCACGCTAACCTTTCTATTGGATACATCCACTGATAATGTACCGGACCACCAATTTTTAGTTCATTAACCAGGTGCACCGTAAGGTGAACCATGACAGTGAAGAAGGATGGAGGAAATATCATTTTCATCTGACACATAGTTTGCACAACATGATCCTGAAGGGCACCAAGTTGCATAGGATTTACAGCTTTTTCACAGAGTTCTCGGAAAAATGAGGACAGAGAAGCAATCACATTCGATACCAGACTTGGCAATGCATTCTTCACCAAAATTGGAAGTAATTGTTTCATTAGAATGTGGCAGGCGTGACTCTTCAACCCATACAACTTGCGCTGCCGGATGTCAACACAACGAGCAATATTGTTTTGAGTAACCATCGGAAAAGACCACGCTCTGTAAAGTCTTCAGGAATACATCCTTCTGTGGATTCGACATTGTGAAGATTGCTGAAGGATATTTACCACCTTTGTCCGACCACAATTCAGGCCTTATGCCCATGCTTTGTAAATCTCTGCGAGCTTTAAGATTATCTTTTGATTTGACACTGTCGTTTAAAATAGTGTAGACCAGATTGTCACAAATGTTCTTCTTTATGTGCATCACGTCAAGGTTATGACGCATCATGTAATCCTTCCAGTACGGGAATTCAAAGAACACACTCCTCTTTTTCCAAACCGAGTCATCTTGATCTGCATCTTCACCAATGCGTCTTCTTTTGGCTGTCAGAGTTGGGTTCTTCCCAAACGATACTTGCAAGTTAGACTGCTGCCTTAAGACATCTGTTCCAGAAAACTTCTTCGGTGGATCCCTGGTTTCAGCTTGTCCGTCAAATCTTTTCCGGTCTACTCTATATTTATGGCCCTAATTCAAGAAGCGGCGATGGCCCGTGTAACACCATTTTCGACTGAATGTTAGTCGCTGAGCCTTAGCGTCAATGTTACACGTGGGACAAGCTAACCCACTGTACGTGTTCCACCCAGATAAATTTTCCAACCCTAGAAAATCGCTAATAGTCCACATTAGCGCCACACGCATCTTGAAAGTGGTCCCCTTATTAGCATCATAAGTTTCAACGCCATCCCAGAGTTGCTTCAACTTATCCACTAGGGGCTCCAAAAAAACATCAATGTCATTACCCGGCATTTTAGGACCAGGAATAATCATAGATAGTATAAAAGATGTCTGTTTCATGCATAGCCAAGGAGGAAAATTGTACCGAATAAGAATCACCGGCCAAATGAAATACGTCGTACTCATATTTCTGAAAGGATTAAAACCGTCACTTGCTAAGGCTAAGCGAACACTGCAAGCATCGTTGGAAAAGTCAGGATACTTTGCATCAAAGTCTTTCCATGCTTCAGCATCCCTTGGATGCCTCAAGTACCCATCGTTATTATCTACCTCTTTATGCCATAACATGTCAGATGAAGTTTTGCTACACATGAATAACCGTTGCAGTCGTGGTATAAGAGGAAAGTAACGGAGAGTCTTCGCTGGGAGAGGCTTTCCAATTTTTCTAACAGGTATTTTTAGTTTCGTAACAGAACCCTTTCGCGTCTTCTGCTTCCATCGTGAAGTCCCACACTTCTTGCATTTCGTCGCGTTTTCATCCTCACCCCGATACAACATGCAATCATTCGGGCATGCATCTACTTTTTTGTACTCAATACCTAACTTTCGGATAGTTTTCTTGGCTTCATACAAAGTGGACGGGAATTTGGCTTGCTCAAATGCATCCCGCAATAAGTCCAGAATCATCGACATAGCCTTGTCACTCACACCATACATACACTTAATGTGATAAAGCTTCACTAGGAAAGATAATTTTAAGTATTTCGAGCAGCCGGGATATAACTCCTCCGCTCCATCCGCAAGAAGATCGGCAAAATCCTGTGCTTCGCGACTTCGACCATCATACAAGTGCGGCAACTCTATATCATCGTCTTCTACAGGATCCGCTGTTGTGGTCTCGTCACTTCCAGGAGGCATTGTGAAGTTAAATGCATCGTGTACCATTTGAATATATGGATTCGCCTCGGGGGTAGGGTTCTCAACTATCGGTGTGCAACTAGAGCTCTCCTCAGCTGGTTTCTCACCATGACACAACCACAAAGTATAGCCAACGGGAAACGACTTCATCAACAGGTGGTCGTACGCATCCTCTCTTGTTTGCAAAAATTGAAACCCACATTGAGGGCATGGACACTTTATCATGTTATCCGACGATGCATTCGCAAATGCAAAGTCTAGGAACATATTCAGTCCTTGTCTATATTCTATGCTATCTCGTGGCTTAAGAATCCAGGTTTTGTCCATATCTATTATACACCAAATATAGGTATGGTAAAATACATGTGCAACTACGAACATTTAAATTTATACTAAAATGTGCAGTAAATGTAGTATATAAAACTAATATAAAATAAGACTAGGGGTGGCAAAATGGGTCGGCCCGCCCCAACCCGCCCCGCCCCGCCTGGACCTGTCCCATAAACGGGAGGACCGGCCCGCCCCGCCAACTAAAATGGGTTCAAAATGCTACCCCGCCTCGCTTTATGGCGGATTGACGGGTTGGCGGGCTAACCTGCTTGACTCTTTTTTTTGAAAAAAAATATTCATTAAGATTAACCAAAAAATAATAATTAAAAAAATAAATACAAATAAAAAATAGTCAAATTATAATATAATTTTCTTCCTAGTTTTTTTAAAATTTTTAACTTTAATAAAATTGTTCAAAATAATATTTGCCAATAGAATCATCTTTATTTTAAAAGATAATTCACATAATTTGAGCATATATACGAAATTGTAAAATAAAATAAATAAAGTTAATAAATAAAAGAAGAATAAAAAACAAAAAATAAAAAAGTGTTTAAAAATTCAATAATTATTAATTTCATAATAGTAATCACTCTATTATTTAATTAAAAAAAAACAAAAAATAAAAAGTCTTCGGCCTGGCGGACCGGCCCGTCCCACCCCGCCAAAACCCGCCACTTTGGCGGTGCGGGTTTGGGGGTTTTTTTATTTGGCGGGCTCCAAATCCTAGCCCGACCCGCCCTTTTTAGCGGGTTTAGCGGATCGGCCCGACGGGCTCGAACCGTTTTGCCACCCCTATATAAGACAAAAGATACGCCACATAAATACAGTTATAATATGACGATAAAATTTACGCCAATTACTATTTGGCAAAAACTAACAACAAGATTTTTTAGATATAATACTCATTCATATAAGTTCATTCATGAAGTACCTCACGAAAATCATTAGTCCAACATATGAACATAACTCGTTACGCACCTTATGTCTGTAGGTAAAAGATGCAAAAAAAAAAAGTAGTCTGAACTGTGTATCAAATAGAAGTCAAAAGTTAGTAAACGAAAAATTACGGTAAAAAAAACTATTCTTTTCATCCAGACATTTTCAAAAAATTTTAGCATAAAAAATATTGTAAGATGATTATTTTCATAAAAAATAATTAATATTTAAATTATATTAAATATTTTATTTTGACGTACAACACACTTAAAAATAGAAAAAAAGATATCAACCATTTAAAATATATGTGGTTTATAGGGTTTTTTTAAGTTAAATAAACTAGACAAAGAGATCAACAATATATAACATATTTTATACAACACACTTAAGAATAGAAAAAATAAAGATAAACAATATACAAGATACACAAAAGTAATTTATTATTTTTTCATTATACAGAACATGATTAATCGAAAAAATATTCACTGAAATCGGAATTCAAAAATTTTAAGTATAAAATGTCTACAAGCATTAAATAATTAACCTAAGATTACTCTAGCCATATTCAAACAGACAATGGATTTCTTTTTTATTGTTTAATTAAATGAACGCGGGAAATTAAAAAAAATCTGGATTGTTTAAAAATTGCAAGTAAAATATTTAACCGGCCGAGATCCGGTTCGGGCGAACTGAACCGTGATCTGGCAGTCTCATAATATCAAGGCCTTTCTTTTTCTTTTCAGCCCACATCATGTAACCCTAAGTAGAGTTACTCCAAGAGAAATGAAGAGAACCAAGGTTCAGTGTCGCCAACACGTAAAGGCCTCCGCCAACACTCCTCCAACGCGTTGCACTTCACCTGCGACCAGCAATATCCGCGTGCCGCCGCCTGTGGTCCTCAAGTCGCTGACTTTCCCTCCGTCGCACCCATACTTTCCTTCCATTAAGCCGCCGTTGTTGTGACCGCGAAGCAGCCGTCCCTCACCAGATCTGTCGCAAGCTCGGTTCGTTCCTCAGTGTGAAGGTCCTTTGCTACATCTACTTGCCGTGGTCACGCGGTGGCTCTCTATCCCCTCCATCAACGGTGACATTTGGTCGAGCTTCCAGGTAATTTTGTCAATTTACTTAGCTGTATTTGCATGCTTGTGTTTAATTGATCTTTGAAGTTGTTTAATTCACCTAATACCCATGCTTTTTTAGTTTTAGATTTGATGTTTATGTAATTCTATTTTCAATGATACCCTAAGTCTGGTTCCTTGATAAAACATGTATGTGATTTGATTTCAATTGAACAAAAGGAGAAAACACGTTAGGCTTGAGCAGTAATCGAAAAGATTTAGTGTGGAGCATAGCAAATATTTTTTAAAACAATACGGAGCTAATAGGATAAAACAATACGAATGAGTAAAATTTGTTTAAAAGATATATTACTGGGATTTTTACTTACTAGAAAAATTAAGAAAATCGAAAATTTGAGTTTTCAAGCTGGAGAGGAGATTAGGATGTAACACTGAAAAGGGTTGTTACCTGGATGAAAGTGTAGTTGGAAATTGATGATCCTCACATAAGTCTGGTGTTGGTTCCTAATTTTTCAAAAGAAGAAGAGTGGAGATTTATGAGTTTACAATTATATGGGCTGAAATATGTTAATATATATGTGACCAAACACCTTTAAAATATAACTAATCTTCAAATTTGTTTTAAAGATAACAAATTAAAAATCTGTTTTGCCATCAGTAATCGGATTTACAGTCACTTATCTAACAAAATGCATTTGTTCAGATACAAATAATTAGGTAAAAGGATAAAGTAATTATTTAAAAGATATACAGTTATTAGAAATATGAACGGGCAACTCAAATCCCATAAATTAAAATTTTAAATTTGAAATCAAATAAGGTTGTTGAGTACATGGCAGAAATCTGTTTGAAACTGAAGTTGTTAGGATTTCAAAATTACTCCCAATATTTTAGCAGTCACTCTCTAGCGTCTTGTTAACAAACTCTGCGTCTCCTTCACCCCGAGGCACTTTATAATTGATATTTCGGATACTTTTTTCACCAATACTAAGCTTACTCCTCTGCACAGTAATCATGTCTTCTTAATCATTGAGAAGAAGGTTCTTAAACTTAGTTAAAGGGTTGAAGTTAATCTTGAATAGTGGTTGTTGGCTCCTTATTTTCTGCTCAGTCGCCCAAGATCAATGTATTGTACCCCTTTCTTCTTTTTGTGCGTTCTTATTTTTTTATTCCTGGCGTTTGTATCTTTCTGAATTTCATTCTTAGGTTGCTGAGGATTTTTCCTATGTAATTGATTTTCTTTTAATTTTGCATTTGGTTTTTGATGACATGTCATCATATCATGTTTTTCTATGCTTTTTCTTTGTTTTTTTTATAGGTTTTATGCACTTTCTTGAGTTACAAGTAAGCCATTTGGGTAGAAATTCATGTTTCCTTAGATTCAATCAACCATGGATGAATTGATGCATTTTCATGAGTTTTTATGCAATAATTGCTTATATATCAAGAAGAAGAATAACTCTCATGATTATGGCATAGCTTTGATACAATTGTTGATTGATGATAGGAGGAATAAAGCTTGGAAGAAGGTTGCAAGAATGGGCTTGAAAAGAGGGATTCACGTTTGAGCTAACGTTTGCCTCAAACGTTAACTCAAACGTGAGAAGTAGCTGAAGAACACCCCTGGATGTCGCCAACGTTTGTGCCAACGTTTGCCTCAAACGTTGAGGCAAACGTTGGCTGAAAAAGAAGCAGGGGAAGAGGCCAACGTTTGCGCCAACGTTTGCCTCAACGTTTGAGGTCAAACGTTGGTGCCTCACAGCCTGAAGGGGTATAATTCCAACAAGAATAACTTGAGCTACAGAGCTCCAAATGAGGTGATTCAAAAAGCAATGGAAAGTAGGAATCAAGAGCTTTCCAAGCATATATGGCACTGCATGGTGGACACTAAAATTGAGGGAGAAAACTGCCCCGAAAGTGCATAAACGAACATGGTGTCAACCTGCAGTAAGGCCAGCTGACCTCTGCACCTTCGACGGAGTATAACTCGAGCTGTGGAGCTCCAAATAATGCGCTTTCAACGGCATTGGAAAGTAGACATTCAGAGCTTTCCAACAATATATAATAGTATGGGGTGGACAATGCTTTTGAGCCTCCAGAATCTGGCGTTTTTGACCACGTTTGAGGCAAACGTCGCCTCAAACGTTGACACCAAAGCCAGCGACCATGTCCCCTTCAAAGGAGCATAACTTGAGTTGTAGTTGTCCAATTGATGTGCTTTTAGTTGCGTTGGAAAGCTGACATTCAGAGCTTTCCAACCATATTTAATAGTCTATAATGGGCATGCAATTGGCAACATTGACAAGAGGACAAAGAAGCGTTCCAAAAACTCACCTGGGAGGAGCCATGTTTGAGCTCACGTTTGACCTCAAACGTGAACTCAAACGTGAGTGACAGCAAAATGGGTTCTGCATGAGGCTAGCACATGAGGACGTTTGATTCAACGTTTACCTCAAGCGTTGACTCAAACGTAAATACTCCAAGGCCCAAATTGCAAGCGAATTTCTTCTCAAAACCAAGGCCATCCGGATCCATCTTCAACCCAATTTCACTCCAAAGCAAGCAAAGCCCAATTGACATCACTCAAAGGCACAAGAAACAATTTGATCAGGAATTTCATTTTCTTTGTAATTTGCTTTTAATTTTATTTTTCATTTTGTAAAAGCCTATATAAAGGCAGTGGTTTCACTTCACTAGGAAGGCTGGCTCTGTTAGAGCATTAGGAGTAGGATAGAGAGCTTTCTCTTAGTTTTCCTTCCTGTTTTAAATCTTGGATTGAAATTGGAGAAATTCTGTTTCAGTTTCTATCTGAGATCTCTCTGTTTTTATTTTGCTGCATAATTCAAGGAATTGTGATTTGAATCAAGGCTCTCTTTACTGCTTCCATCTCTATTTCTTTTTCAAATTGTTTCTCTGTTGGATCAAGGAAGGAATTGAGATCTAGACTTGTTTTCTAGTCTCATTGATTTCCTGAGATCCTCACTTGTCTCTTTAGATTTCATAATTGAATTGAGTTTTCTTGCTGATTTACTTCTTTGCTACAATTTCCTTCTCTGCAATTTTTACTTTCTGTTGCACTGCCTCCAATTTATTTTTCCTGCAAGTTTAATTTTCTGCAATTGATCTGAGTTCTAATTTATTGCTTTTTTTAATTTCCAGCACCCACTCCCCTTTACATTCACTGCAATTTACATTTCTTGTCATTTAAGATTCTTGTCAATTTACATTTCTTGCTCTTTACGTTTCTTTTCATTTACTTTCTGCACTTTAATTTTCCTTGCAATTTCCATTCTGTTGGTTACTCTTCACATAATCCATCAATGTTAGCTTGACTAAACTAATCACCCACTAAAGTTGCTTGATCCATCAATCCATGTGGAATCGACCTCACTCTTGTGAGTTATTACTACTTGATGCGACCCGGTATACTTGCCGGTTGGATTTGTGTGTTGGAAATTCGTTTTTCCACAAAAACACCATCAAGTTTTTGGCGCCGTTGCCGGAGATTGATTAGATCAACAATGATTAAGTGGGTGAGAAGTCTAGATCAAGCATTTTCTTTGTTTTTGTTCTCTGTTCTAAGTTGAAACCAAGGTGTTTGAGTTATTGCCTCACTAAGAAATTCTGTCTCTGTGACATGAATTTCAATTTCCATTGATGTTGCATTTTACAAAATACAAATGGAGTTCAACTCATCTTATGGTCAAACAAAATTTTACGGGATATTGCCCACCATCACCACCCTCTAATGGTGGCTGGGAATATCACCAAGAATTAACAGAGTCTGAGCACTCCAATTCATGGAGATTTGCTTCAGAGACACAAGATGAGCAAGAGAATCATATGGGATACTTCCCACCACCACAAAATGATTCAAGTCATTATTCTAATGGTGGCTGGAAGTATCACCAAGGAATGAAAGAGCATTCACCCTCACGTCCCAGTTTCTCATTTGAAAGTTCTTCATCACTAGATTATGCCTCAACACAAAGTTTTCTCCAAAATCCATGCAAGTCATCCCATCAATCACACAACTCATTCCACACCCCTCAACACAGCTTCACCACAACATATCCACGTCACCAAAATTACTCTCAACCTTCATCTCTTGAACCACCAGATGAGGATTACCTTCAAGCCATTGAAATACATAGAAAACTCGTGGAAAGATACACACAACCCCAATCCTGGAAAGAAATCATCCTTAAGAAGATGAATGAGCCCTTAGAGCAAACAAGGAGGAACTTAGAACCATCAAACAGAGAGGATGAAGACCAATTGGTGGGTGAGGAAATGGAAAAGCAAGATGAGGAAGCCTCTGTGGCAAGTGAAATTTCAGTGAAAAAGGAAAAGGTGGTGGAAGTATTTGGACATGAGCCAAGGATTCTACATTCACAAGAGCCACTTGAGGCGACAATGAAACACAAAGATTCCCTCCCAGAGGCATTAATGGAAAATCATGAAGAAGAAAGGGAGGAAGACATTCAAGAGAAGTCACACTCAACTGAAGTAGAGAAGTACATGAAGGAAAAGCTCATGGAACCACCAATGCAAGAGGCTCTTGATAAAGAAATCACTCCAACAATCACACAGCAACCAAAAATTGGATTCAAGGAAGTGAAGGCAATTAACAAAAGTACCAAGAAGAGGATTGTGACCAAGATATCAAGGACAACATTCAAGAAAAGGTCAACTGCAAACAATCCTCCCCCTGATCAAGCAAGCAAGCTCAACCAAGCCAATTTCAAAAGAAAGCTTGCTGAGAGGAAACCAAGAAAGGGGACAATAGCTGAAACTTCTCATCCCTTGAAGTCATTCCTCTTAATAAACTGGAAGAAGAGGAAGAAAGTGAAGAACAGGTAGACAGTAGGTACATTTCTTTTCCCTTGCTTTGTTTAAATTTCAATAAATTGGCATATGATCACATTCTATGTTTGGTGTTGCCCTGCAACAAATTATTTTCAATTCCTTTGGATGATTGCATCAATTCTACATGAAAGTGTCACACTAAGATTCTAAGTTTGGTGTGCCACTTCTTTTCTATGTAACTCATCCAGCAACATCACTTGTCTGCATAATCATATTGCCTTTGCATTGTTATTTTTCTTTTGTTTTGACATTTCATTTGCATTCTCTTTGTTTTAGTCACTTTTTTTTTATTCTTTTGTTTTCTTTTATTAATTGTTCTTGTTAATACATCACCAAGAGATCCTTATTCATGGCAAATCTTGGCTTGGTAATTGTATTCAACAAATAACAGTTTCTCTTGTTTAGTTTTAATTCAAATAAATTGACATATGGTTGCATTCTAAGTTTGGTGTTGCTATGCAACAAAATTTGGTTCCAATTCTTACAAGATACTTGCATTAATTCCAAGTGAAAGCGTCACACTAAGTTTGGTGTGCCACTTATCTTTTATGCAATGTATTGTGCACACCTTCTTATCTATGCAATCAAAATGTCTATGTCTCTTGTGCCTTGATTATTATCTTTAATTTTGCTTGCTTAGAACACATGTACTACTAACTTTTCATTGTGTAAGACATTCATGATCCATCTTAGCCCCATAGCCATTGTTCTAATTGTTGCTTGAGGATGAGCAAGTATTTTGAGTTGGCAAGGGAAAGAGGAAGAATGGGAGGAAAATGACAACAGTAGAGGAGATGAACTACAAGGTTGTAAAGTTCCTTTTCCTCTCATTTGTTTCAAGCACTATAAACTGCATGATTGTCTTTACCTTCTCTGTATGCATGTGTGTGTGAAAAGGCATAGTTTGATTTCTAAATTGCAACATGGTGTTGTGGCATTATGATTACCAACTTGAGTTTTGTGAATTCAAAAGCAATAAAGTATCATGATCATAAACAAACAAGGATTTAAAGAAGAGTTTAGCATGTGCATAAAAGTACTGGAAAGCTAGTATGTTTGACTGTTGCTTGATTACTGGTGGACGAAATTGTGATCCATATTCTTTAAGTTGTAATCATTGTAAAATTATGGAATTTGAAATTGGCACGAGTGAACACAACTCCGTTCAACTAACCAGCAAGTGTACTGGGTCGTCCAAGTAATAAACCTTACGCGAGTAAGGGTCGATCCCACAGAGATTGTTGGTATGAAGCAAGCTATGGTCACCTTGTAAATCTCAGTCAGGCAGATTAAATTGGTTTATGGTTTCGAAAATAGAAATAAGAAAATAGAAGAATTAAAAAGGGATAGAGATACTTATGCAGATTCATTGGTGGGAATTTCAGATAAGCATATGGAGATACTGTATGGCTCAAGGACGCCTGCTCTCCTACTGCTTCAACTCAATCCTTCTTATTCCTTTCCATGGCAAGCTGTGTATAGGGGTTCACCGTTCGACGATGGCTACTTTTAATCCTCTCGGGAAAATGGTCCTCTGCGGCTGTCACTCGCATGGCTAATCGTCTGGAGGCATCACCTGGCCGAAGGCTACATCCCATCCTCGCAGTGAAAACTACGCTCACGCGCTCTGTCACAGCACGGCTAATCACTGGTTGGTTCCCGCGCCTACTGGAATAGAATCCCTTGATTCTTTTGCGTTTGTCATCACGCCCAGCACTTGCAAGTCTGAAGCACGTCACAGTCATTCATTACCGGAATCCTACTCGAAATATCACAGACAAGGTTAGACTTTCCAGACTCCCAGGATCCTACTCGGAATACCACGAAGATTCTGTTGGGGAATCTAAGAGATACACATTCAAGCTCTGTTGCATGTAGAACGGAAGTGGTTGTCAATCACACGCGTTCATAGGTGAGAATGGTGATGAGCGTCACATAATCATCACCTTCATCATGTTCTTGGGTGCGAATGAATATCTTGGAATAAGAATAAGAGAGAATTGAATGAAAGAAAATAGAATTGCATCAATACTTGAGGTACAGCAGAGCTCCACACCCTTAATCTATGGTGTGCAGAAACTCCACCGTTGAAAATACATAAGTAAGAGGTTCAGGCATGGCCGAATGGTCAGCCCCCCTAAAACGTGATCAATAGCCTCTTAGGATGAAGAATAAAACAAAGCTGAGACCAAAGATGTAACGTGGTCAAAAAGACATCTAATACAATATTTAAATGTTCTATTTATAATAAACTAGCTCCTAGGGTTTACATGGGTAAGTATTTGATGCATAAATCTACTTCCGGGGCCCACTTGGAGTATGATTGGGCTGAGCTTGATCAATCCACGAGCTGAGGCTTCTCTTGGAGTTGAACTCCGAGTTATGACGTGTTTTGGGCGTTCAACTCCGGATCATGACGTTTTTCTGGCGTTTAACTCCAGACAGCAGCATGAACTTGGCGTTCAACGCCAAGTTACGTCGTCAATTTCCGAATAAAGTATGGACTATTATATATTGCTGGAAAGCCCTGGATGTCTACTTTCCAACGCCATTGAGAGCGCGCCATTTGGAGTTCTGTAGCTCCAGAAAATCCATTTCGAGTGCAGGGAGGTCAGATTCCAACAGCATCAGCAGTCCTTTTTGTCAGCCTTTTTCAGAGTTTTGCTCAAGTCCCTCAATTTCAGCCAGAATTTACCTGAAATCACAGAAAAACACATAAACTCATAGTAAAGTCCAGAAATGTGAATTTAACATAAAAACTAATGAAAACATCCCTAAAAGTAGCTTGAACTTACTAAAAACTACCTAAAAACAATGCCAAAAAGCGTATAAATTATCCGCTCATCACAACACCAAACTTAAATTGTTGCTTGTCCCCAAGCAACTGAAAATCAAATAGGATAAAAAGAAGAGAATATACTATAAATTCCAGAATATCAATGAATATTAATTATAATTAGATGAGCGGGACTTGTAGCTTTTTGCTTCTGAACAGTTTTGGCATCTCACTTTTTCCTTTGAAGTTTAGAATGATTGGCTTCTCTAGGAACTTAGAATTTCAGATAGTGTTATTGACTTTCCTAGTTAAGCATGTTGATTCTTGAACACAGCTACTTATGAGTCTTGGCCGTGGCCCTAAGCACTTTGTTTTCCAGTATTACCACCGGATACATAAATGCCACAGACACATAACTGGGTGAACCTTTTCAGATTGTGACTCAGCTTTGCTAGAGTCCCCAGTTAGTGGTGTCCAGAGCTCTTAAGCACACTCTTTTGCTTTGGATCACGACTTTAACCACTCAGTCTCAAGCTTTTCACTTGGACCTTCATGACACAAGCACATGGTTAGGGACAGCTTGATTTAGCCGCTTAGGCCTGGATTTTATTTCCTTGGGCCCTCCTATCCATTGATGCTCAAAGCCTTGGATCCTTTTTACCCTTGCCTTTTGGTTTTAAGGGCTCGTGGCTTTTTCTATTGCTCCTTCTCTTTTTTTTTTTTTTTTTTGAAATTTTTCGCAAGCTTTCTTTTTCACTGCTTTTTCTTGCTTCAAGAATCAATTTCATGATTTTTCAGATCCTCAATAACATTTCTCTTTGTTCATCATTCTTTCAAGAGCCAACAATTTTAACATTCATAAACAACAAGATCAAAAGACATATGCACTGTTCAAGCATTCATTCAGAAAACAAAAGTATTGTCACCACATCAATATAATTAAATTAAATTCAAGGATAAATTCGAAATTCATGTACTTCTTGTTCTTTTGAATTAAAACATTTTTTATTTAAGAGAGGTGAAGGATTAATGGAATCTATTCATAGCTTTAAGACATAGTTACTAACTACTAATGATCATGTAATAAAGACACAAACATTAGATAGACATGAAGCATAAAAACCGAAAAAGCAGAGAAAATAAGAACAAGGAATGAGTCCACCTGAGTGAGGGTGGCGCCTTCTTGAAGGTCCAATGGTGCTTTTTGAGCTCCTTTATGTCTCTTCCTTGCTTCAACAAGAGTGCCTTTTTCTTTATTCATGCTCATATGAAAGAGAAGAGAAAAAGAAAAGGAAGAGGAATCTTCTATGTTACAGTATAGAGATTCCTTTATGTTAGTAGAAAAAGAAAGGGGATAAGGAAAGGAGAATGGTTCGGATTTTTAGATGAAGAGAAGTGAAGAGAAGTGTTAGTAAATAGTTAATTAAATAAAATAAGAAAAGAGAGGGAGAATTTTCGAAAATAATTTTGAAAAAGGGGTTAGTAATTTTTGAAAATTAAAGATAAGATAAGATTAAAATTAAAATTTAAAACAAAAAGAATTTTTGAAAAAGAGGTGAGATATTTTCGAAAATTGAAGAGGGAAAAGTAGTTAGGTGGTTTTGAAAAAGATAAGAAACAAACAAAAAGTTAATTAGTTAGTTGAAAAAGATATTAAAATCAATTTTGAAAAGATAAGAAGATAAGAAGTTAGAAAAGATATTTTAAAATCAAATTTTTTTTTAAAAAGATAAAATTTTCAAAAAGATATGATATAAAAGATATGATTAAAAAGATATGATTTAAAAAGATATGGTTTTGAAAAGATAAGATTTAAAAAGATATTTTTGAAAAGATATGAATTTTAAAATCACAATTAATGACTTGACTCACAAGAAATCACAAGATATGATTCTAGAACTTAAAATTTGAATCTTTCTTAACAAGAAAGTAACAAACTTGAAATTTTTGAATCAAAACATTAATTTTTGATGCAATTTTCGAAAATATGATGTAAAGATAAGAAAAAAGATTTTGAAAATATTTTGAAAAAGATTTTTGAAATTTTCGAAAATGATGAAAAAAATGGAAAAGATATGATTTTTGAAAAAGATTTTAAAAAGATAAGATTTAAAAAGATAAGATATTTTTTTATTTTTGAATTTTTTTTTTGATGCGAGAGAAAAACACAAAAATGACCCAAAACATGAAAATTTTGGATCAAAACACAAGATGCATGCAAGAACACTATGAATGTCAAGATGAACACCAAGAACACTTTGAAGATCATGATGAACATCAAGAACATAATTTTGAAAAAAATTTTGATGCAAAGAAAACATGCAAGACACCAAACTTAGAAATCTTTAATGCATGGACTCTAACAAACGAAAAATGCATATGAAAAATAACAAACAACACAAAACAAGAAATCATCAAGATCAAACAAGAAGACTTGTCAAGAACAACTTGAAGATCATGAAGAACACTATGAATGCATGGAATTTTGAAAAATGCAAGAAAAATTTTTTAAAGCATGCAATTGACACCAAACTTAAAAGTTGACTCAAGACTCAAACAAGAAACACAAAATATTTTTGATTTTTATGATTTTATGATTTTTTTTGTATTTTTATTATTTCTTTTTCGAAAATTATATTAAAAAAAACGAAAATAATAAAAAAATATTTTTGAAAGATTTTAGAAAACTTTTTGAAAAGAAAATTACCTAATCTGAGCAACAAGATGAACCGTAAGTTGTCCATACTCGAACAATCCCCGGCAACGGCGCCAAAAACTTGGTGGACGAAATTGTGATCCATATTCTTTAAGTTGTAATCATTGTAAAATTATGGAATTTGAAATTGGCACGAGTGAACACAACTCCGTTCAACTAACCAGCAAGTGTACTGGGTCGTCCAAGTAATAAACCTTACGCGAGTAAGGGTCGATCCCACAGAGATTGTTGGTATGAAGCAAGCTATGGTCACCTTGTAAATCTCAGTCAGGCAGATTAAATCGGTTTATGGTTTCGAAAATAGAAATAAGAAAATAGAAGAATTAAAAAGGGATAGAGATACTTATGCAGATTCATTGGTGGAAATTTCAGATAAGCATATGGAGATACTGTATGGCTCAAGGACGCCTGCTCTCCTACTGCTTCAACTCAATCCTTCTTATTCCTTTCCATGGCAAGCTGTGTATAGGGGTTCACCGTTCGACGATGGCTACTTTTAATCCTCTCGGGAAAATGGTCCTCTGCGGCTGTCACTCGCATGGCTAATCGTCTGGAGGCATCACCTGGCCGAAGGCTACATCCCATCCTCGCAGTGAAAACTACGCTCACGCGCTCTGTCACAGCACGGCTAATCACTGGTTGGTTCCCGCGCCTACTGGAATAGAATCCCTTGATTCTTTTGCGTTTGTCATCACGCCCAGCACTTGCAAGTCTGAAGCACGTCACAGTCATTCATTACCGGAATCCTACTCGAAATACCACAGACAAGGTTAGACTTTCCAGACTCCCAGGATCCTACTCGGAATACCACAGACAAGGTGAGACTTTCTGGATCCTCATGAATGCCGCCATCTATCTAGCTTATACCACGAAGATTCTATTGGGGAATCTAAGAGATACACATTCAAGCTCTGTTGCATGTAGAACGGAAGTGGTTGTCAATCACACGCGTTCATAGGTGAGAATGGTGATGAGCGTCACATAATCATCACCTTCATCATGTTCTTGGGTGTGAATGAATATCTTGGAATAAGAATAAGAGAGAATTGAATGAAAGAAAATAGAATTGCATCAATACTTGAGGTACAGCAGAGCTCCACACCCTTAATCTATGGTGTGCAGAAACTCCACCGTTGAAAATACATAAGTAAGAGGTTCAGGCATGGCCGAATGGCCAGCCCCCCTAAAACGTGATCAATAGCCTCTTAGGATGAAGAATAAAACAAAGCTGAGACCAAAGATGTAACGTGGTCAAAAAGACATCTAATACAATAGTTAAATGTTCTATTTATAATAAACTAGCTCCTAGGGTTTACATGGGTAAGTATTTGATGCATAAATCCACTTCCGGGGCCCACTTGGTGTATGATTGGGCTGAGCTTGATCAATCCACGAGCTGAGGCTTCTCTTGGAGTTGAACTCCGAGTTATGACGTGTTTTGGGTGTTCAACTCCGGATCATGACGTTTTTCTGGCGTTTAACTCCAGACAGCAGCATGAACTTGGCGTTCAACGCCAAGTTACGTCGTCAATTTCCGAATAAAGTATGGACTATTATATATTGCTGGAAAGCCCTGGATGTCTACTTTCCAACGCCATTGAGAGCGCGCCATTTGGAGTTCTGTAGCTCCAGAAAATCCATTTCGAGTGCAGGGAGGTCAGATTCCAACAGCATCAGCAGTCCTTTTTGTCAGCCTTTTTCAGAGTTTTGCTCAAGTCCCTCAATTTCAGCCAGAATTTACCTGAAATCACAGAAAAACACATAAACTCATATTAAAGTCCAGAAATGTGAATTTAACATAAAAACTAATGAAAACATCCCTAAAAGTAGCTTGAACTTACTAAAAACTACCTAAAAACAATGCCAAAAAGCGTATAAATTATCTGCTCATCAATTACATTGGATTTTATTTAATTGAAGTTTTCATCTAGGACATTTTGTGAAATCTTTTGAAAATCATGAAAACCTTGAAGAAGCAAATGCAAAAATAAAGCAAGAAAAGAAAAAGGGAAAGAATGAGAAAGCTGAAGGCTCTGAGTACCAATGGCAATTTATTTGCTAAGTGCTTGTGGTGTTTATGTATCAGGCCAAATGCTTGAAAACAAAACACTTAGAAGTCAAGGCTAGGCTCAAGTGCAAAAGCACTCCCTCAAAACTCAAGGTTCTGAGCATCAATGATTATAGAGTCAAGAAAAGAAACAAATGAGCTTAATGAAGTCCTCTAATTAAATGCTTGTGGTGCTTATGTATCAAGTGGTAATACTTGAAAACAAAGCATTTAGAAGTCGTAGTTTTGTTATTAACTCATGGGGCAAAGCACCCAAAAGGAGAAGCAAAAAAAATCAAAAGCTTGTTTCGAGGAAGAATTATAAGAAAAAGATTTCATAAATTGAGCTAGATAGAAGCATCAATCATTTACATTTCTTTTGTGATTGTAGCTTGCTTAGAAAACTAGCTTACCATGAACATTGAGTTGCTATTCTTCTCACCTTGGTTTGTCAATCTTTATTGCATGATTCTTTTCTTGCTTGGGGACAAGCAAGGTTTAAGTTTGGTGTTGTGATGACATGTCATCATATCATATTTTTCTATGCTTTTTCTTTGTTTTTTTATAGGTTTTATGCACTTTCTTGAGTTACAAGTAAGCCATTTGGGTAGAAATTCATGTTTCCTTAGATTCAATCAACCATGGATGAATTGATGCATTTTCATGAGTTTTTATGCAATAATTGCTTATATATCAAGAAGAAGAATAACTTTCATGATTATGGCATAGCTTTGATACAATTGTTGATTGATGATAGGAGGAATAAAGCTTTGAAGAAGGTTGCAAGAATGGGCTTGAAAAGAGGGATTCACGTTTGAGCTAACGTTTGCCTCAAACGTTAACTCAAACGTGAGAAGTAGCTGAAGAACACCCCTGGATGTCGCCAACGTTTGTGCCAACGTTTGCCTCAAACGTTGAGACAAACGTTGGCTGAAAAAGAAGCAGGGGAAGAGGCCAACGTTTGCGCCAACGTTTGCCTCAACGTTTCAGGTCAAACGTTGGTGCCTCACAGCCTGAAGGGGTATACTTCCAACAAGAATAACTTGATCTACAGAGCTCCAAATGAGGTGATTCAAAAATCAATGGAAAGTAGGAATCAAGAGCTTTCCAAGCATATATGGCACTGCATGGTGGATGATGAGCGGATAATTTGTACGCTTTTTGGCATTGTTTTTAGTATGTTTTTAGTAGTTTTAGTTGAGTTCTTAATATATTTTTATTAGTTTTTAGTTGAAATTCACTTTTCTGGACTTTACTATGAGTTTGTGTGTTTTTCTGTCATTTCAGGTATTTTCTGGCTGAAATTGAGGGACCTGAGCAAAAATCTGATTCAGAGACTGAAAAGGACTGCAGATGCTGTTGGATTCTGACCTCCCTGCACTCGAAGTGGATTTTCTAGAGCTACATAAGCCCAATTGGCGCGATCTCAACGGCGTTGAAAAGTAGACATCCTGGGCTTTCCAGCAATATATGATAGTCCATACTTTGCCCAAGATTTGATGGCCCAAACCGGCGTTCAAAGTCACCTACAGAAATTCCAGCGTTAAACGCCGGAACTGGCACCTAATTGGGAGTTAAACGCCCAAACTGGCATAAAAGCTGGCGTTTAACTCCAAGAGAAGTCTCTACACGAAAATGCTTCATTGCTCAGCCCAAGCACACACCAAGTGGGCCCGAAAGTGGATTTTTATGTCATTTACTCATCTCTGTACACCCTAGGCTACTAGTTTTCTATAAGTAGGACCTTTTACTATTGTAATAGAGATATAGAGAGTCTTTTGATCATGTTTTGATGATTGAACTCACTTTGGGAGGCTGGCCATTCGGCCATGCCTAGACCTTGTTCTTATGTATTTTCAACGGTGGAGTTTCTACACACCATAGATTAAGGTGTGGAGCTCTGCTGTACCTCGAGTGTTAATGCAATTACTATTGTTCTTCTATTCAATTCCGCTTGTTCTTTGTCCAAGATATCACTTGTTCTTCAATCTGATGAAGGTGATGATTGACACTCATCATCATTCTCACCTATGAACAAGGTGACTGACAACCATTCTTGTTCTACAAGCATCTGAGGCTTAGTGAATATCTCTTGGATTTCTGATTGCATGATGCATGGTTGATCGCCTGACAACCGAGTGCTCGCCTGACAAACGAGCCAACCATTCCGTGAGATCAGAGTCTTCGTGGTATAGGCAAGAACTGATGGCGGCATTCAAGAGAATCCGGAAGGTCTAACCTTGTCTGTGGTATCTGAGTAGGATTCAATGATTGAATGACTGTGACGTGCTTCAAACTTGTAACCTGCTGGGCGTTAGTGACAGACGCAAAAGAGGGATTCTATTCCAGTAGGAGCGGGAACCAACCGGTGATTGGCCGTACTGTGACAGAGTGCGTGAGCATTAGCTTTCACTGCGAGGATGGGAGGTAGCCACTGACAACGGTGAAACCCTACATGAGCTTGCCATGAAAAGGAGTAAGAAGGACTGGATGAAGGCAGTAGGAAAGCAGAGAGACGGAAGGGAAGGCACCTTCATACGCTTGTCTGAAGCTCTCACCAATGATATACATAAGTATCTCTATCTTTATCTTTTATGTTATTTTCGTTCATCACCATATCCATTTGAGTCTGCCTGACTGAGATTTACAAGATGACCATAGCTTGCTTCATACCACCAATCTCCGTGGGATCGACCCTTACTCGCGTAAGGTTTATTACTTGGACGACCCAGTGCACTTGCTGGTTAGTTGTGCGAAGTTGTGTTTATGCCATGGTATTGAGCACCAAGTCTTTGGAGCCATTACTAGGGATTATTTATGTTTTGAAAAGTATTGATCACAATTTCGTGCACCAAGTTTTTGGCGCCGTTGCCGGGGATTGTGTTTGTGTATGGACAACTGACGGTTCATCTTGTTGCTTAGATTAGGCATTTATTTTTTTTCGAAATTCTTGAAGATGAATTCTAGAGTTTCATGATGATTTGTTGAAATCTGGCTGGCTGTAAAGCCATGTCTAATTTCATTGGACCGAGGTTTCAACTTATCATCACAAGAGCTTGTTAATCTTGCTTTTGGAGCATTGATCTGCTAAGGCTTGGCTGGCCTTTGGCCATGTCTAGTGTTTTGGACCGAAGCTTTCTTTGAAAGCTTGGCTGGCTGTGAAGCCATGTCTAATTCCTGGACCGGAGTCTTAGACTAGCATTGCACTGATTCCTGGAATTCTCATTAAGAATTTTGATATCTTTTTCCAATTAATTTTCGAAAAACACAAAAAAAAAAAATAAAAAATTAGAAAATCATAAAAATCAAAAATATTTCTTGCTTGAGTCTAGTGTCTCATCTTAAGTTTGGTGTCAATTGCATGCATTCATTCTTGTGTCTTAAGGATCTTCAAGTAATTCTTGATGATTTCTTACTCTGATCTTTGAATTCTCTTGACTTGAGTGTTTTTGTGTCTCATGTAGTGTCAGTAGTATACAAACTGCTAAGTTTGGTGTCTTGCATGCATTGTTATTTGATTCTTGTTGCATTTTGATTATTAAAAATCCAAAAATATTTTTTATTTGTGTCTTTTCAAGTCAATAATACAGAGAATTGAAGATTCAGAACATACTGCAGAGGAATTATACAGAAAAAGCTGGGCATTCAAAAATGCCCAGTGAAGAAGGCAGACTGGCATTTAAACGCCAGCCAGGGTACCTGGTTGGGCGTTTAACGCCCAAAAAGGGTGCATTTTGGGCGTTAAACGCCAGAATGGATACCATTCTGGGCGTTTAACGCCAGGATGGTGCTAGGGGGAAGATTTTGTTTTCAAAATCAATTTTTTTCAAGTTTTCAAAGTTTTTCAAAATCAAATCTTTTTCAAATCATATCTTTTCAATCAAATGTTTTCAAAATCAATTTCTTTCCTTCTTCAAAGATACTTACTAACAATTAATGATTTGATTGAACATTTTTTGCCTTTTCTGTTGAGGAAGGTTTTATGCTTGAATCATATCTTTTCTTGTTAGGAAAGTCATTAATTTTTAAAATCAAATCTTTTCAAAATTGTTTTCAAATCAAATCTTTTTAAAATGTTTTTCAAATCATATCTTTTTTAAAATTGTTTTCAAATCATATCTTTTCATCACATCTTTTTAAAACCAATCATATCTTCTTAACTACATCTTTTTCAAAATAGTTTTCAATCAAATCTTTTTGATTTCTAATTTGAAAATCTTTTTCAAAAAAAAAAAACACTTGGTTTCTTTTCCACTTTGATTTTCGAAAATCAATTAATGTTTTTCAAAAATGTTTTCAAAATATTTTAATTAATTTTCGAAAATCTTCTTCCCTCCTTCTCACATCCTTCTATTTATGGAGTACCACTCCTTCTCAATGCACAATTCGAACCTTATCTAAGTAAAGTTCGAATTCTTCTTCTCCTTCTTCTTTCTATTTCTCTTTTCCTCTGACACCTCAAGGAATCTCTATACTGTGACATAGAGGATTCCACAATTTCTTGTTCTCTTCTCTTTCATATGAGCAGGAGCAGAGACAAAGGCATTCTTGTTGAAGCTGACCCTGAACCCGAAAGGACCTTGAAGAGAAAGCTAAGAGAAGCCAAAGCACAACTCTCTTTAGAGGACCTGACCGAATTCTTCAAAGAAGAAGAAGACATGGCAGCCGAAAACAACAATAATGCAAACAATGCAAGGAAGGTGCTGGGTGACTTTACTGCACCTACTCCTGATTTTTATGGGAGAAGCATCTCTATCCCTGCCATTGGAGCAAACAACTTTGAGCTTAAACCTCAATTAGTTTCTCTAATGCAACAGAATTGCAAGTTCCATGGACTTCCAATGGAAGATCCTCATCAGTTTTTAGCTGAATTCTTGCAAATCTGTGACACAGTCAAGACTAATGGGGTTGACCCTGAGGTCTATAGACTGATGCTATTCCCTTTTGCTGTAAGAGACAGAGCTAGGATATGGTTGGACTCTCAACCTAAAGAAAGCCTGGACTCTTGGGAAAAGCTAGTCAATGCCTTCTTGGCAAAGTTCTTTCCACCACAAAGATGGAGTAAGCTTAGAGTGGAAGTCCAAACCTTCAGACAGAAGGATGGAGAATCCCTCTATGAAGCTTGGGAAAGATACAAATAATTAATCAGAAAATGTCCTTCTGACATGCTTTCTGAATGGAGCATCATAGGTATTTTCTATGATGGTCTCTCTGAACTGTCCAAGATGTCTTTGGATAGCTCTGCTGGAGGATCTCTTCATCTGAAGAAGACGCCTACAGAGGCTCAAGAGCTAATTGAGATGGTTGCAAATAACCAATTCATGTACACTTCTGAAAGGAATTCTGTGAACAATGGGACTAGTCAGAAGAAAGGAGTTCTTGAGATTGACACTCTGAACGCCATTTTGGCTCAGAATAAAATATTGACTCAACAAGTCAATTTGATTTCTCAAAGTCTGTCTGGAATGCAAAATGCACCAAGCAGTACTAAGGAGGCTTCATCTGAGGAAGAAGCTTATGATCCTGAGAACCCTTCAATGGAAGAGGTGAATTACCTAGGAGAACCCTATGGTAACACCTATAATTCTTCATGGAAAAATCACCCAAATCTCTCATGGAAGAATCAAGAGAGACCTCAACAAGGTTTCAATAATAATGGTGGAAGAAATAGGTTTAACAATGGCAAACCTTTTCCATCATCTTCTCAGCAACAGACAGAGAATCCTAAGCAGAACCCCTCTGACTTAGCAACCATGGTCTCTGATCTAATTAAAACCACTCAGAGTTTCATGAATGAAACAAGGTCCTCCATTAGAAATTTGGAAGGACAAGTGGGACAGCTGAGCAAGAAAGTTACTGAACTCCCTCCTAGTACTCTCCCAAGCAACACAGAAGAAAATCCAAAAGGAGAGTGCAAAGCCATAACCATGGCCGAATCTGGAGAGGAAAGAGAGGAAGTGGACGCCACTGAGGAAGACCTCAATGGGCGTGCACTGACCTCCTCTGAGTCCCCCAATGAGGAACCATGGGAATCTGAGGCTCAAAATGAGACCATAGAGATTCCATTGGACTTACTTCTGCCATTCATGAGCTCTGATGAGTATTCTTCCTCTGAAGAGGATGAGTATGTCACTGAAGAGCAAGTTGCTAAATACCTTGGAGCAATCATGAAACTAAATGACAAGTTATTTGGAAATGAGACTTGGGAGGATGAACCTCCTTTGCTCACCAAAGAGCTGGATGACTTGTCTAGGCAGAAATTACCTCAAAAGAGACAAGATCCTGGGACGTTTTCCAAACCTTGTACCATAGGCACCATGACCTTCAAGAAGGCTCTGTGTGACTTAGGGTCAAGTGTAAACCTCATGCCTCTCTCAGTAATGGAGAAGCTAGGGATCTTTGAGGTACAAGCTGCAAGAATCTCACTAGAGATGGCAGACAACTCAAGAAAACAAGCTCATGGACTTGTGTAGAATGTTTTGGTAAAGGTTGAAGACCATTACATTCCTACTGATTTCATAGTCCTAGAGACTGGGAAGTGCATGGATGAATCTATCATCCTTGGCAGACCTTTCCTAGCCACAGCAAAGGCTGTGATTGATGTTGATGGAGGTGAACTGATCATTCAAGTGAATGAAGAATCCTTTGTGTTTAAGGCTCAAGGATATCCCTCTGTCACCATAGAGATGAAGCATGAAGAGCTTCTCTCAAATCAGAGTTAAGAAGAGCCCCCACAGTCAAACTCTAAGTTTGGTGTTGGGAGGCCACAACCAAACTCTAAGTTTGGTGTTGAACCCCCACATTCAAACTCTAAGTTTGGTGTTGGGAGGTTCCAACATTGCTCTGAGTATCTGTGAGGCTCCATGAGAGCCCTCTGTCAAGCTACTGACATTAAAGAAGCGCTTGTTGGGAGGCAACCCAATGATTATAATTTATATAGTTTCTTTTGTTATTTTATATTTTTTGTAGGTTGATGATCATAAGAAGTCACAAAATCCATTGAAAAAGCAAAAACAAAATGAAAAACAGGAAGAAAAACAGCACACCCTGGAGGAAGATGTTGCTGGCGTTCAAACGCCAGTAAACCTAGCAGTTGGGCGTTTAACGCCCAGTCTGGCACCATTCTGGGCGTTTAACGCCAGAAAGGGGCACCAGACTGGCGTTAAACGCCAGAAAAGGGCAAGAACCTGGCGTTAAACGCCAGGAATGGGCACCAGCCCGGCGTTTAACGCCAGAAATAGCTCAAAACGTGATTTTGAGCAACATTTGGTGCAGGGATGACTTTTCCTTGACACCACAGGATCTGTGGACCCTACAGGATCCCCACCAACCCCACCACCACTCTCTCTCTTCTTCCCCCATTCACCAATCACCTCAATACCTCTTCCCCAAAACCCCTCACCTATCAAATCCCATCTTTCTCTTCACCACTCACATCCATCCTTCATAAAACCCCACCAACCTCACCCTTCAAATTCAAAACACTTTCCCTCCCAAACCCACCCATAATGGCCGAACCCCATCTCCCCTCTCTCCTATAAATACCCTTCTTCATTCCTTCATTTTCACACAACCTAAACACCACTACCCCCTCCTTGGCCGAATACATAAGCCTTCTCCTTCTCCCTCATTTCTTCTTCTTCTACTCTCTTCTTTCTTCTTTTGCTCGAGGACGAGCAAACCTTTTAAGTTTGGTGTGGTAAAAGCGTTGCTTTTTCGTTTTCCATAACCATTTATGGCATCCAAGGCCGGAGAAACCTCTAGAAAGAGGAAAGGGAAGGCAAAAGCTTCCACCTCCGAGTCATGGGAGATGGATAGGTTCATCTCAAGGGTGCATCAAGACCACTTCTATGAAGTTGTGGCCTTGAAGAAGGTGATCCCTGAGGTCCCCTTTTCACTCAAAAAGGGTGAATATCCGGAGATCCGCCATGAGATCCAAAGAAGAGGTTGGGAAGTACTTACCAACCCCATTCAACAAGTTGGAATCTTGATGGTTCAAGAGTTCTATGCCAATGCATGGATCACCAAGAGCCATGATCAAAGTATGAACCCGGATCCAAAGAATTATCTTACTATGGTTCGGGGGAAATACTTGGATTTTAGTCCGGAAAGTGTGAGGGTGGCGTTCAACTTGCCTATGATGCAAGGAGATGAACATCCTTACACAAGAAGGGTCAACTTTGACCAAAGGTTGGACCAAGTCCTCACAATCATATGTGAAGAGGGCGCACAATGGAAGAGAGATTCAAGAGGCAAGCCGGTTCAATTGAGAAGGCATGACCTCAAACCCGTGGCTAGAGGATGGTTGGAGTTTATCCAACGCTCAATCATTCCCACTAGCAACCGGTCCGAAGTTACTTTAGACCGGGCCATCATGATCCATAGCATCATGATTGGAGAAGAAGTGGAAGTTCATGAGGTTATAGCCCAAGAACTCTACAAGGTGGCGGATAAGCCCTCTACCTTGGCAAGGTTAGCCTTTCCTCACCTCATTTGTCACCTCTGTTATTCAGTTGGAGTTGACATAGAGGGAGACATCACCATTGATGAGGATAAGCCCATTACCAAGAAAAGGATGGAGCACACAAGAGACCCCTCTCATCATGAGATCCCTGAGATGCCTCAAGGGATGCACTTTCCTCCACAAAACTATTGGGAGCAACTAAACACCTCCCTAGGAGAATTGAGTTCCAACATGGGACAACTAAGGGTGGAGCACCAAGAACACTCCATTCTCCTCCATGAAATAAGAGAAGATCAAAGAATCATGAGAGAGGAGCAACAAAGGCAAGGAAGAGACATTGAGGAGCTCAAGCACTCCATAGGACCTTCAAGAGGAAGGAAGAGCCGCCATCACTAAGGTGGACCTGTTCCTTGATTTCCTTGTTCTTTATTCTTCTGTTTTTCGAATTTTAGTGCTTATGTTTATCCATGTTTGTGTCTTATGATCATTAGTGTCTTAGTGTCTATGCCTTAAAAGTTATGAATGTCCTATGAATCCATCACCTCTCTTGAATAAAAACGTGCTTAATTGAAAAGGAAAAGAATTGCATGAATTTTGAATTTTATAACAGTTTAATTATTTTGATGTGGTGGCAACACTTTTGTTCTCTGAGTGTATGCTTGAACAGTGCATATGTCTTTTGAATTTGTGGTTCATGAATGTTGGCTCTTGAAAGAATGATGAAAAAGGAGACATGTTACTGAGGATCTGAAAAATCATAAAAATGATTCTTGAAGCAAGAAAAAGCAGTGAACACAAAAAAGAAAAAAAAAGAGAAGCAAAAAGCAAACGAAAAAAAAAAGAGAAAGAAGAAAAGAGAAAGAGAAAGAAAGAAATAAAGTTGTGATCCAAGGCAATAAGAGTGTGCTTAAGAACCCTGGACACCTCTAATTGGGGACTCTAGCAAAGCTGAGTCACAATCTGAAAAGGTTCACCCAATTATGTGTCTGTGGCATGTATGTACCCGGTGGTAATACTGGAAGACAGAGTACTTTGGGCCACAGCCAAGACTCAATAAAGTAGCTGTGTTCAAGAATCATCATACTTAACTAGGAGAATCAATAACACTATCTGGATTCTGAGTTCCTAAAGAAGCCAATCATTCTGAGTTCCAAAGGATAAAGTGAGATGCCAAAACTATTCAGAGGCAAAAAGCTAAAAGCCCCGCTCATCTAATTAATACTGATATTCATAGATGTTTTTGGAGTTCATTGCATATTCTCTTCTTTTTTATCTTATTTGATCTTTAGTTGCTTGGGGACAAGCAACAATTTAAGTTTGGTGTTGTGATGAGCGGATAATTTGTACGCTTTTTGGCATTGTTTTTAGTATGTTTTTAGTAGTTTTAGTTGAGTTCTTAATATATTTTTATTAGTTTTTAGTTGAAATTCACTTTTCTGGACTTTACTAGGAGTTTGTGTGTTTTTCTGTGATTTCAGGTATTTTCTGGCTGAAATTGAGGGACCTGAGCAAAAATCTGATTCAGAGACTGAAAAGGACTGCAGATGCTGTTGGATTCTGACCTCCCTGCACTCGAAGTGGATTTTCTGGAGCTACAGAAGCCCAATTGGCGCGCTCTCAACGGCGTTGGAAAGTAGACATCCTGGGCTTTCCAGCAATATATGATAGTCCATACTTTGCCCAAGATTTGATGGCCCAAACCGGCGTTCAAAGTCACCTACAGAAATTCCAGCGTTAAACGCCGGAACTGGCACCTAATTGGGAGTTAAACGCCCAAACTGGCATAAAAGCTGGCGTTTAACTCCAAGAGAAGTCTCTACACGAAAATGCTTCATTGCTCAGCCCAAGCACACACCAAGTGGGCCCGGAAGTGGATTTTTATGTCATTTACTCATCTCTGTACACCCTAGGCTACTAGTTTTCTATAAGTAGGACCTTTTACTATTGTAATAGAGATATAGAGAGTCTTTTGATCATGTTTTGATGATTGAACTCACTTTGGGAGGCTGGCCATTCGGCCATGCCTAGACCTTGTTCTTATGTATTTTCAACGGTGGAGTTTCTACACACCATAGATTAAGGTGTGGAGCTCTGCTGTACCTCGAGTGTTAATGCAATTACTATTGTTCTTCTATTCAATTCCGCTTGTTCTTTGTCCAAGATATCACTTGTTCTTCAATCTGATGAAGGTGATGATTGACACTCATCATCATTCTCACCTATGAACAAGGTGACTGACAACCATTCTTGTTCTACAAGCATCTGAGGCTTAGTGAATATCTCTTGGATTTCTGATTGCATGATGCATGGTTGATCGCCTGACAACCGAGTGCTCGCCTGACAAACGAGCCAACCATTCCGTGAGATCAGAGTCTTCGTGGTATAGGCAAGAACTGATGGCGGCATTCAAGAGAATCCGGAAGGTCTAACCTTGTCTGTGGTATTCTGAGTAGGATTCAATGATTGAATGACTGTGACGTGCTTCAAACTTGTAACCTGCTGGGTGTTAGTAACAGACGCAAAAGAGGGATTCTATTCCAGTAGGAGCGGGAACCAACCGGTGATTGGCCGTACTGTGACAGAGTGCGTGAGCATTAGCTTTCACTGCGAGGATGGGAGGTAGCCACTGACAACGGTGAAACCCTACATGAGCTTGCCATGGAAAGGAGTAAGAAGGACTGGATGAAGGCAGTAGGAAAGCAGAGAGACGGAAGGGAAGGCACCTTCATACGCTTGTCTGAAGCTCTCACCAATGATATACATAAGTATCTCTATCTTTATCTTTTATGTTATTTTCGTTCATCACCATATCCATTTGAGTCTGCCTGACTGAGATTTACAAGATGACCATAGCTTGCTTCATACCACCAATCTCCGTGGGATCGACCCTTACTCGCGTAAGGTTTATTACTTGGACGACCCAGTGCACTTGCTGGTTAGTTGTGCGAAGTTGTGTTTATGCCATGGTATTGAGCACCAAGTCTTTGGAGCCATTACTAGGGATTATTTATGTTTTGAAAAGTATTGATCACAATTTCGTGCACCAGTGGACACTAAAATTGAGGGAGAAAACTGCTCTGAAAGTGCATAAACGAACATGGTGTCAACCTGCAGTAAGGCCAGCTGACCTCTGCACCTTCGACGGAGTATAACTCGAGTTGTGGAACTCCAAATGATGCGCTTTCAACGGCATTAGAAAGTAGACATTCAGGGCTTTCCAACAATATATAATAGTATGGGGTGGACAATGCTTTTGAGCCTCCAGAATCTGGCATTTTCGACCACGTTTGAGGCAAACGTCGCCTCAAACGTTGACACCAAAGCCAGCGACCATGTCCCCTTCAAAGGAGCATAACTTGAGTTGTAGATGTCCAATTGATATGCTTTTAATTGCGTTCGAAAGCTGACATTCAGAGCTTTCCAACCATATATAATAGTCTATTATGGGCATGCAATTGGCAACATTGACAAGAGGACAAAGAAGCGTTCCAAAAACTCACCTGGGAGGAGCCATGTTTGAGCTCACGTTTGACCTCAAACGTGAACTCAAACGTGAGTGACAGCAAAATGGGTTCTGCATGAGGCTAGCACATGAGGACGTTTGATTCAACATTTACCTCAAGCGTTGACTCAAACGTAAATACTCCAAGGCCCAAATTGCAAGCGAATTTCTTCTTAAAACCAAGGCCATCCGGATCCATCTTCAACCCAATTTCACTCCAAAGCAAGCAAAGCCCAATTGACATCACTCAAAGGCACAAGAAACAATTTGATCAGGAATTTCATTTTCTTTGTAATTTGCTTTTAATTTCATTTTTCATTTTGTAAAAGCCTATATAAAGGCAGTGGTTTCACTTCACTAGGAAGGCTGGCTCTGTTAGAGCATTAGGAGTAGGATAGAGAGCTTTCTCTTAGTTTTCCTTCCTGTTTTAAATCTTGGATTAAAATTGGAGAAATTCTATTTCAGTTTCTATCTGAGATCTCTCTGTTTTTATTTTGCTGCATAATTCAAGGAATTGTGATTTGAATCAAGGCTCTCTTTACTGCTTCCATCTCTATTTCTTTTTCAAATTGTTTCTCTGTTGGATCAAGGAAGGAATTGAGATCTAGACTTGTTTTCTAGTCTCATTGATTTCCTGAGATCCTCACTTGTCTCTTTAGATTTCATAATTGAATTGAGTTTTCTTGCTGATTTACTTCTTTGCTACAATTTCCTTCTCTGCAATTTTTACTTTCTGTTGCACTGCCTCCAATTTATTTTTCCTGCAAGTTTAATTTTCTGCAATTGATCTGAGTTCTAATTTATTGCTTTTTTTAATTTCCAGCACCCACTCCCCTTTACATTCACTGCAATTTACATTTCTTGTCATTTAAGATTCTTGTCAATTTACATTTCTTGCTCTTTACGTTTCTTTTCATTTACTTTCTGCACTTTAATTTTCCTTGCAATTTCCATTCTGTTGGTTACTCTTCACATAATCCATCAATGTTAGCTTGACTAAACTAATCACCCACTAAAGTTGCTTGATCCATCAATCCCTGTGGAATCGACCTCACTCTTGTGAGTTATTACTACTTGATGCGACCCGGTATACTTGCCGGTTGGATTTGTGTGTTGGAAATTCGTTTTTCCACAAAAACACCATCAAGTTTTTGGCGCCGTTGCCGGGGATTGATTAGATCAACAATGATTAAGTGAGTGAGAAGTCTAGATCAAGCATTTTCTTTGTTTTTGTTCTCTGTTCTAAGTTGAAACCAAGGTGTTTGAGTTATTGCCTCACTAAGAAATTCTGTCTCTGTGACATGAATTTCAATTTCCATTGATGTTGCGTTTTACAAAATACAAATGGAGTTCAACTCATCTTATGGTCAAACAAAATTTTACGGGATATTGCCCACCATCACCACCCTCTAATGGTGGCTGGGAATATCACCAAGAATTAACAGAGTCTGAGCACTCCAATTCATGGAGATTTGCTTCAGAGACACAAGATGAGCAAGAGAATCATATGGGATACTTCCCACCACCACAAAATGATTCAAGTCATTATTCTAATGGTGGCTGGAAGTATCACCAAGGAATGAAAGAGCATTCACCCTCACGTCCCAGTTTCTCATATGAAAGTTCTTCATCACTAGATTATGCCTCAACACAAAGTTTTCTCCAAAATCCATGCAAGTCATAACATCAATCACACAACTCATTCCACACCCCTCAACACAGCTTCACCACAACATATCCACGTCACCAAAATTACTCTCAACCTTCATCTCTTGAACCACCAGATGAGGATTACCTTCAAGCCATTGAAATACATAGAAAACTCGTGGAAAGATACACACAACCCCAATCCTGGAAAGAAATCATCCTCAAGAAGATGAATGAGCCCTTAGAGCAAACAAGGAGGAACTTAGAACCATCAAACAGAGAGGATGAAGACCAATTGGTGGGTGAGGAAATGGAAAAGCAAGATGAGGAAGCCTCTGTGGCAAGTGAAATTTCAGTGAAAAAGGAAAAGGTGGTGGAAGTATTTGGACATGAGCCAAGGATTCTACATTCACAAGAGCCACTTGAGGCGACAATGAAACACAAAGATTCCCTCCCAGAGGCATTAATGGAAAATCATGAAGAAGAAAGGGAGGAAGACATTCAAGAGAAGTCACACTCAACTGAAGTAGAGAAGTACATGAAGGAAAAGCTCATGGAACCACCAATGCAAGAGGCTCTTGATAAAGAAATCACTCCAACAATCACACAGCAACCAAAAATTGGATTCAAGGAAGTGAAGGCAATTAACAAAAGCACCAAGAAGAGGATTGTGACCAAGATATCAAGGACAACATTCAAGAAAAGGTCAACTGCAAACAATCCTCCCCCTGATCAAGCAAGCAAGCTCAACCAAGCCAATTTCAAAAGAAAGCTTGCTGAGAGGAAACCAAGAAAGGGGACAATAGCTGAAACTTCTCATCCCTTGAAGTCATTCCTCTTAATAAACTGGAAGAAGAGGAAGAAAGTGAAGAACAGGTAGACAGTAGGTACATTTCTTTTCCCTTGCTTTGTTTAAATTTCAATAAATTGGCATATGATCACATTCTATGTTTGGTGTTGCCCTGCAACAAATTATTTTCAATTCCTTTGGATGATTGCATCAATTCTACATGAAAGTGTCACACTAAGATTCTAAGTTTGGTGTGCCACTTCTTTTCTATGTAACTCATCCAGCAATATCACTTGTCTGCCATGTCATTCTGTGTATCATGTGGATTGTGCGTAAGAATTGCTACTTTGCGTTATTTTTATCAAGCTATCATGCTATTCTTGATTTTGAATTGCAATTTGTTCGGATATCTGAAAAATTGTTGATATTTTGCTGCTGGGATCTCGTGTGTGTAAGATGCATTTTGATCAACTGATTTTGTTTTTCATACTTAGTTCTTTTTGCGGTTCCACTAATCTGGGTTTGTGTTTATATATTTAGGAACAATATATTATTTTATAATTGCTATTCATTCATCCATTGCCTCCTGGATTTGATTGCTCTTGATTTATCTTTTCATATTCATTTTTTATTTAAGTGCATTGCTGCAATTTAGTTGAGCTTGAGATCTGCAATTTTACTGTTCCCTTTGTAAGTTATGGTCTAATTGCGTGTTTCTTAAATTTTGACCACATAAAAATTATAAGCTAATTATAAGATTTGTTATTCTTTGGTTGGATTTGCTTGTTCCCTTGGTTTGGATTTGGAGGATTAATAGGAGCAGACCTTCAACCTGTATTGAATATGTTTTTTACAATAAAAAAGGCCTATATATATATTATCCCGTGATTTTGTTCACCAAATATATAAAAATTGTGGTTTTAAAAATGGAGTTTCTAACAACCAGTTTTTAAACTGGATTATTACTTAAAAAAGCTGAATTTGAAATGGGTTTTTAAAAAAGTATCGGTTAAAACAGGATTTTTGGTTAAAAACCCAGTTTTAATATATATATATATATATATATATATATATATATGTCTTATTTTATAGGAAAAAAATGAGTGGTATACGCCTGATAAACCACTATTTTATGGTTTATCTTATGCTCAATTGAGTGGTTTTTATCAACTCTTTACTCACTTATTCATACAATTCGCATGTTTTACATTTTCCTTCCTGATTTTGTGCTATGATTGAAAACATGCTTCTTTGATCTTATATTCACTTATTATTAATCCTCTCTTATTACCATTAGATGCCTTGATATGTGTGTTAAGTGTTTTCAGATATTATAAGGCAGGAATGGCTTGGAGGATGGAAAGGAAGCATGCAAAAGTGGAAGGAATGCAAGAAGTTGGAGAAATTGCTAAGCTGTCCAGCCTGACCTCTTCGCACTCAAACGGCTATAACTTTAGCTATAGAGGTCCAAATGACGCGGTTCCAGTTGTGTTGGAAAGCTAACGTCCGGGGCTTCGATTTGATATATAATTTGCCATAGCTGCCCCAACGCCAGGTGACGCGAACGCGTGGGTCACGCGGACGCGTGACTTGGCAGGAACGCAACCCGCGCGGCCGTGTGGACGACGCGCCCGCGTCACTCTTCTGCGACCTGTATGGACCAGAAAGCGCTGGAAGTGATTTCTGGGCTGCTTTTGACCCAGTTTTCAGCCCAGAACACACAGATTAGAGGCTATAAAGCGGGGGAATGCATGCATTCATAATTATTCACTCATAATTCGCAATTTTAGTTTTAGATGTAGTTTTTAGTGAGAGAGGTTCTCTCCTCTCTCTCTTAGGATTAGGATTTAGGACTTCTCTTAGCTTGTAAGAGTAACTCTCGATCCAGGTTTTTATGTTCCTTTGTTTTTAAGCTTCCCTTTCACTTTATTTATTTTTTCCAGCATTTGAGTTAATTATTTACTTTTATAATTTAATTTATGAATTATTCCATGTCACAGATTATTGTTTGAATTAATTATAATTGAGGTATTTTCAGTTTATGATTGCTTGCTTTTATTTACGTTACCATTGCTTCCGATCTGAAGATATTTTATTCCAGCAATTTACTTTTTCCCCCTTTTGGTCTTGGTTAAGAAATCAGTAACTCAACAGTTATCAAACTCAGCGTAAGTGATAATCGTTATCTTGCTAATTGAACTGAACTTCAATAATCCCAACTATTTCTTAGGAAATAAATAGGATTCGAAGGTCAAACTAATTAGTCCCTTGACTTATCTTTGCTTCAAAGGTTAACTAAGTGGAATTAAGATACAACTTTCATTATTGTTGAGAGGGATAATTAAGTTGGACTTCTAATTTCTCTCACCTTGCCAAAAGTTGCTTTACAGTATTTATTTATTTTAATTGCCATTTATTTTACATGCCATTTATATTACTTATTCCTCATTCTTGAAACTCCGAATTCACAATCTCCATAGCTAGTAATAAGAACATACCTCCTTGCAGTTCCTTGAGAAGACGACCCGAGATTTGAATACTCGGTTAACAATTTTTAAAGGGGTTTGTTACTTGTGACACCCAAACGTTTGTACGAAGGAATTTCTGTCGGTTTAGAGACTATATCTACAACGCGACTGTTTTTATGAACTTCTTTACTGGCAAAAATCCTAACGTCAAAATGGCGCCGTTGCCGGGGAATTGCAAACGTGTGCCTTATTATTGGTTATTGTAAATATTTTTCTGAAAAAAAAATTTTAATTAAATTAAAAATATTTTTCTTTTACTTGTTTATTTGTTTTCTCTTTTTTTCCCCCCTTATTTCTGATATCTACTATGAATTCTCACCCCTCTCGCTTTGAGTTTGGTTCTAACTTTGTTGAAGGAAATAGAAACCACAGCAGGAATATGCATCAAGGTCAGACCAATCATGGATGGATGGAGCCAAGAGGATCTAATCAACCCTTTAGGCAACAATACCCTCCAAGATATCATGGACAATGACCATTCTACAATGCGTACCCAGCTGAAAGATATGGTGGACAACCTTATAACTACCAACAAGCCCCACCCCGTGCCTGTAGACCATCCTTTCAACATGACCTCGAACCACCATACTCACAAGCTTCTTTTCGCCATTCGCCACCATACGATCCTTATCCGCCCCAATGCCAATCCAATTACCCCCAAGAACCACCACTTCCCCATACACAGTACCCATATCCATCAAAGTCAGAATCACAGGGTAGCCTCAAAGAATCACTAAAATAATGTACTACAGTCCTTCATCAACTGGAGCAAGCAATGGTGGAGAGGCTAAAACAATTGTCTTCCGAACGCTCAGCCCCTCAACAGACCCCCATGGCTTTATGCAGAGAATCCAATGAAGAAAGCAGTACAAAGGAGATGCAGGAAGCTCCAGTGAACAGCATAGAGCATAGCTTCGTATTAGAACAAGTAGAGAAATCTATCATTGTAGAAGAGGAAGAGTCGGTTGTCATGGAAAACTCCGTCAAGGATGCTACAATTGACGCTGAGGAGGATTTTGCACCGCCTCCAATGTAAATATCTTATGAAGAACTGAACGGAATAACCCAGGACACAGGTTTCCTTGATGATGATGATCACGAGACTTATTCTCTTAGTGACGACCTTGCATCCGCAAGTGATTTCTCTGAGACAGAAGAATCTTTCCCGAGTGAATATGAAGATGATGTTAAGGTAGATTTTTCTCAACCTCTAATATACGACTTGAGCGATGATGAGGGAGAAATTGAAGACTCTGATCAAGAGATGGTTGAAGTGGAAGAATTCACAGAAGACCACAAGGGAGTAGAGCTTACAGAACCACTAAAAACACCTATCCCAAGGCCAATACCACCCAATACAAACCTCAAGTGGGTAAAATCCTTAGCTTTTATCTTTACTTTTCCACTTGAATATGGTTTACTTGAAACAGATGGCCAGCTTAGAGCTCTTTGTGGCTTTAAGAGCAAAAGGGAAATGACTCGCACTCAGAGCTGGTATGCAAGGTTTAATAAGGTTCTACGCTTCACCTCGAAGTACACGGATTGGTATCGTGCTCAATTGCATGGATCACGGAGAACGTTTGGTTACCATGGTGAGATTCTACTCTTTAAACCACCCGGATGGAAACAGGTAGATCAAGACGGACGCGGATTTAAAGGCAAGGCTTGGAATCCTGGAATTTATTCTGACATTTATCACCCCGGGAACCTAAAAATCTGTTTGAAGCTGCTCAGAAGCTTCACATGCCTAGTTTGGGACCCCGGAGGCTATTGGCATTCCAAGCACTGGTGGAGATTTTTGGACGAATTTAAACATAAGCCACCCTAACCGGAAGCTCTTCCAATGTCCAACTTAAGGACTCTAACTAAAAGTGCTAGGTGGGAGACAACCCACCATGGTATGGTCGTTTCTTTTTCAGTTTATTTCATCATTATTTGTTTTTATTTTTATTTCCTTTTCATTTTATTTTAGTAAACCTGGGATCATACATAGCACTCATATTAATCACTGCATTCTGCATTATTCATGCATATAAAAAAAAATTTCACTACGCGACGCGATCGCATCAGCGACGCGTCCACGTCGCTTGGAGAGAAAGGAAAATTAAAAGTGAACAGAGAGTCACGCTGGAGCGTGGCTGGAGGCGTGCTAATGGCACATATCGACCCACGCGACCGCGTCGCTGACGCGTCCGCATCGAATGGGAAGTATGGCCTCCCACGCGACCGCGTGCCCCACGCGGCCGCTTGCCCTCGTAAAGAGGGGCACAATGAAATATTGTGTGAGAGTGGTGCTGGATTGGTGCTGGGAGCACAATCTTTATCATGCGACCGCGTGCCCCACGCGGCCGCGTCATCCATCTTCTGAAGCACACTCACGCGATTGCGTGCCTCACGCGATCGCGTCACCCCAATTTTGGCAAATAAATTAATTTGAACAGAGAGTTGTGCTGGCGCGAGGCTGCACTCGTGCCAGAAGCATAACATGGGTCACGCGACCGCGTGATTGACACGATCGCGTGCCCATACTTAACGCGCATCCACGCGAACGCGTGCCCTACGCGGCCGTGTCGCATGCGCCGCACAGCTCACCCTAAAATTGCCACATATCTTATCTTTCTCTCCTCCAAATCCTAATTTTTCTTTTCCTTTCTTATTTACTTCCTCTTCCCTTCTTTCCCTTCTCATTCTTCTTATTTTTCTTTTTATTTTATTTTAATTTGTTTGCATACTTCATTCATTACATTTTAATTTTGTGCATATTTTTATTTTCTTTTCTGAATTTTTTTTATTTTTCCATTGGTGTTAAAAAAATTTTTTTTCTTATTCAACTGTTGCTTCTTTTCTTGAATTTATTTTGGTAACTTGTTTTACACTGTGGGATGATATTAATTATATGCCAATGCCAATCTTTTATGATACTTGCACTCCATTTGCATTGACATGAGCTTATATTGATATTTCTATTACCCACACTCCTCCCCTATGTTATAAATTTTATACCACTGGTATGCCATGGCTTCTATTGTTTTCTCACGTACATGTTGAAGCTTCCATGTAAATGATACCATTATCATGTGGCATTAACTTGCTGGGTTACTTTTTCTTTCCTTTTTTCTTTCAGGATGGCCACCAGAAAGGGAACCGGAAGACGTTTACATGGGGTGACAGACAAGTCCATCTGCAAAGAACTTGAAGAAAAGCATCAGTTGGAACAACCCGTCCACCTACACATCTCAGCATGCACCGAGGATAGTGCAATCTTTAAGTGTGGGGAGGTCGATACCGATCTCCATGGGTTAGTACTTTCTTGTCTCAATACCAATGTTTAAATTTTCTTTGTAGATTAGTTGTTGCATTTGCATGATTATTTGATTTTGTGCATATTTTACCACTTGGTTGAAGTAATATTCTCTTTTTCAAGAAATTCTTATAGTATTTCACTAATTTGAATAAAACTTTTTGAAAAACTTGTAAGAAAGAAATATTATTTTAGAACATGGTTTAAAGATTGAACACACAAAACCAGTGAGATTTTGAGCCTATTTGATTGGTTGCATTTTATCAACCAATATTTTATTTTTGTGTGTGTTATTCTATCTAAAATTGTGATCTTTGTCTTGCTTGATTCTATATTTCCATTATTTGATGTATACATGCACTTATATGATTGAGGCCTTGTTTCACTGAGCTTACATACCCATATGGCCTTCCCTTCCATTATCTTTTGCAAACCAATTTGAGCCTAATACACCCATTTGTTCTTTACTTTAGCACATTACTAACTCTGAGCGAAAAACAATAATGTCCTTAATTTGAATCCTTAGTTAGCTTAGACTAGTAAAAGTGCTCATGATTTAAGTGTGGGGAAGTTGGGTTTGAAAATATTTGGTTTGAATAATTGGGTGTTGTATATTTTAGTGAAAATGTGCAAAATAATGATTGAGCACATATTATTGCATTCAATACTTTAATCATATGCTTTGAAAAAAAAAAGTGAAAAAGAAAAAAAAGGGAAAAGAGCAATTAATAAAAGGGGACAAAATGCCCCAAAATAAATAGTGAAATCAATGCATATGAGCTACACTCAAAACTTGGAATGCATAAATATGTAGTAAACACATTTAATGGGAAGTTGGATTTTGTATTTTAATCAAATGGATTGTCTTAAGTTAGGTGGAAAGTTATGTTAATTAAGGATTCAAATTTTAGTCCATGGTGGACGAAATTGTGATCACTGTTCTGTTCAAGTTGTTTGTCTTTGTATGGATATACCCTTAGGGCACTGTTTATTTTCTTCACAACTCCGTTCAACTAACCAGCAAGTGTACTGGGTCGTCCAAGTAATAACCTTACGTGAGTAAGGGTCGAATTCACAGAGATTGTTGGTATGAAGCAAGCTATGGTCACCTTGTAAATCTCAGTTAGGGAGATTAAAATTGTTTATGGTTTCGGAAATATAAAATAAAAAGAAAATACATAACAAAAGGGATAGAATACTTATGCAGATTCATTGGTGGGAATTTCAGATGAGCGGAATGGAGATGCAGCATGGCTCAAGGACGCCTGCTCTCCATTGCTTCTACTCAATCCTTCTTACTCCTTTCCATGGCAAGCTTTGTATAGGGGTTCACCATCAGCTGTGGCTACTTTCATCCTCTCGGGGAAATATCCTGTGCGGCTGTCACTCGCACAGCTAACCAGTCTGGAGGCATCACCCATGGCTGATGGCTACATCCCATCCTCGCAGTGAATGCTAATGCTCACGCACTCTGTCACAGTACGGCCAATCACCGGTTGGTTCCCGCTCCTACTGGAATAGAATCCCTCTTTTGCGTCTGTCACTAACGCCCAGCAGGTTACAAGTTTGAAGCACGTCACAGTCATTCATTACCGGAATCCTACTCGGAATACCACAGACAAGGTGAGACTTTCCGGATTCCCAGGATCCTACTCGGAACACCACAGACAAGGTTGGACTTTCCGGATCCTCATAAATGCCGCCATCTATCTAGCTTATACCACGAAGATTCTGTTGGGGAATCTAAGAGATACACATTCAAGCCTTGTTGCATGTAGAACGGAAGTGGTTGTCAATCACGCGCGTTCATAAGTGAGAATGATAATGAGGGTTATCTAACTCATCACATTCATCATATTCTTGGGTACGAATGAATATCTTGGAATAAGAATAAGATAGAGACCGAATAAAAGAAGATAGAATTGCATTGATACTTGAGGTACAGCAGAGCTCCACACCCTTAATCTATGGTGTGCAGAAACTCCACCGTTGAAAATACATAAGCGAAAGAGGTCCAGGCATGGCCGAATGGCCAGCCCCCTAAAACGTGATCAATAGCCTCTTAGGATGAAGAATAAAACAAAACTGAGACCAAAGATATCTAATACATTAGTAATTCATCCTATTTATAATAAACTAGCTCCTAGGGTTTACATGAGTAAGTAATTGATGCATAAATCCACTTCCGGGGCCCACTTGGTGTATGTTTGGGCTGAGCTTGTTCAATCCACGAGCTGAGGCTTCTCTTGGAGTTGAACTCCGAGTTATGACGTGTTTTGGGCGTTCAACTCCGGATCATGACGTTTTTCTGGCGTTTAACTCCAGACAGCAGCATGTACTTGGCGTTCAACGCCAAGTTACGTCGTCATTCTTCGAATAAAGTATGGACTATTATATATTGCTGGAAAGCCCTGGATGTCTACTTTCCAACGCCGTTGAGAGCGCGCCATTTGGATTTCTGTAGCTCCAGAAAATCCATTTCGAGTGCAGGGAGGTCAGAATCCAACAGCATCAGCAGTCCTTTTGTCAGCCTTTTTCAGAGTTTTGCTCAAATCCCTCAATTTCAGTCAGAATTTACCTGAAATCACAGAAAAACACACAAACTCATAGTAAAGTCCAGAAATGTGAATTTAACATAAAAACTAATGAAAACATCCCTAAAAGTAGCTCAATCTTACTAAAAACTATATAAAAACAATGCCAAAAAGCGTATAAATTATCCGCTCATCACAACACCAAACTTAAATTGTTGCTTGTCCCCAAGCAACTGAAAATCAAATAGGATAAAAAGAAGAGAATATACTATAAATTCCAAAATATCAATGAATATTAATTTAATTACATGAGCGGGACTTGTAGCTTTTTGCTTCTGAACAGTTTTGGCATCTCACTTTTTCCTTTGAAGTTCAGAGTGATTGGCATCTCTAGGAACTTAGAATTTCGGATAGTGTTATTGACTTTCCTAGTTAAGCATGTTGATTCTTGAACACAGCTGCTTATGAGTCTTGGCTGTGGCCCTAAGCACTTTGTTTTCCAGTATTACCACCGGATACATAAATGCCACAGACACATAACTGGGTGAACCCTTTCAGATTGTGACTTAGCTTTGCTAAAGTCCCCAGTTAGTGGTGTCCAGAGCTCTTAAGCACACTCTTTTGCCTTGGATCACGACTTTAACCACTCAGTCTCAAGCTTTTTACTTGGACCTTCATGACACAAGCACATAGTTAGGGACAGCTTAATTTAGTCGCTTAGGCCTGGATTTAATTTCCTTGGGCCCTCCTATCCATTGATGCTCAAAGCCTTGGATCCTTTTTACCCTTGCCTTTTGGTTTTAAGGGCTATTGGCTTTTTCTATTGCTCCTTCTTTTTCTATATACTCTTTTTAGCTCCATTTTTTTTTCGAATGCTTTTTTTTTTCACTGCTTTTTCTTGCTTCAAGAATCAAATTCATGATTTTTCAGATCATCAATAACATTTCTCTTTGTTCATCATTCTTTCAAGAACCAACAATTTTAACACTCATAAACAACAAGATCAAAAGACATATGCACTGTTCATTCATTCATTCAGAAAACAAAAAGCATTGTCACCACATCAATATAATTAAACTAAATTCAATAATAATTTCGAAAATTATGTACTTCTTGTTCTTTTGAATTAAAACATTTTTCTTTTAAGAGAGGTGAAGGATTAATGGAATTTATTCATAGCTTTAAGGCATGGTTACATACTAATGATCATGAAATAAAGACACAAAACATAGATAAACACAATAATTAAAAACCGAAAATAGAAAGAAATAAGGAACAAGGAATGAATCCACCTGAGTGAGGGTGGCGCCTTTTTGAAGAACCAATGGTGCTCTTTGAGCTCCTCTATGTCTCTTCCTTGCTTCTGTTGAATGATTCCTAGTAATTTTCGTGTTCCTCCCCTTAGTTGCTTCCAATATTTGTGTGGAGGACAACTTATCCCCTAAGGTATCTCAGAGATCTCTTGATTTGCAGCCACATGTTCTACCACTGAGCTATGACGGCTTATATTTTTAGTCTTTCCATCTCCCATGACTCAGAGGTGGAAGCTTTTTGTCTTCCCTTTGAGGTTTTTCTGGCTTTAGGTGCCATTAATGGTAATGGAAAAGCAAAAAAGCTATGCTTTTACCACACCAAACTTAAAATATTGCTCGCCCTCGAGCAAGAGAAGAAAGAAGAGAAGAAGAAGAAGAAGATAATGGAGGTGAGTGAGGGGAGATGGATTCGGCTATATGGGTGGGATTGGGTGGGAAAGAGAAGTTGAATTTTGAAGGTGAGTGGGGTTTATGGGAAAGGGTGAGTGGTGAATGAAAAACAGAAGGGATGACCATGAATGGAGAGAAAGAGGGCGAGGTAGGTGGGGATCCTGTGAGTTTCACAGATCCTGAGGTGATCCTGTGGGGTCCACAGATCCTGAGGTGTCAAGGAATTCCATCCCTGCACCAAATAGGCATGTAAAATGCCTTGGCACACCATTCTGGCGTTTAAACGCCCATTGGTGCACATTCTGGGCGTTCAACGCCCATGTAATGCATGTTTCTGGCGTTGAACGCCAGTTTCATGCTTGTTCCTGGCGTTCAGCGCCAGTTTGTCCTTTCTGTGCACCATCCTGGCGTTTAACGCCAGGTTGTTGCTTATTTTGGGCGTTCAGCGCCAGAATGGTGCTCTGTTCTGGTGTTGAACGCCGGCCAGATGCACCTTCTGGGCGTTGAACGCCAGCCCGTGCGTCCTCCAGGGTGAAAATTTTTTTCTTCTGTTTTTGACTCTGTTTTTAATTTTTTTGATTTTTTCGTGACTCCTCATGATCATGTACCTAATAAAACACAAAAATAACAAAGAAACAAAATAAAATAAAATTAGATAAATAAAATTGGGTTGCCTCCCAACAAGCGCTTCTTTAATGTCAATAGCTTGACAGTGGCTCTCATGGAGCCAAAAGGTGATCAGGTCAATGTTAGTGTATAGTCCCAACACCAAACTTAGAGTTTGGATATGGGGTTTGAACACCAAACTTAGAATTTGGTTGTGGCCTCACAACACCAAACTTAGAGTTTGACTGTGTGGGCTCTTCTTGACCTTGAACTGAGAGAAGCTCTTCATGCTTACTCTCTTTTGTCACAGAGGGATGGCCATGTGTCTTAAACACAAGGTAGTCCCCATTCAATTGAAGGACTAACTCACCTCTGTTGACATCTATCACAGCTTCTGCTGTGGCTAGGAAAGGTCTTCCTAGGATGATGCATTCATCATCTTCCTTCCTAGTGTCTAGGATTATGAAATCAGTAGGGATGTAAAGGCCTTCAACCTTTACTAACACGTCCTCTACTAGTCCATAAGCTTGCCTCATTGACTTATCTGCCAATTGTAATGAGAACAAAGCAGGTTGTACCTCAATGATCCTTAACTTCTCCATTACAGAGAGTGGCATAAGATTTATCCCTGACCCCAGATCATATAGAGCTTTTTCAAAGCTCATGGTGCCAATGGTACAAGGTATTGAGAACTTGCCAGGATCTTGCTTCTTTTGAGGTAGAGTTTTCTGAATCCAAACATCCAGTTCACTAATGAGCAAGGGAGGTTTACTTTCCCAAGTCTCATTACCAAACAGCTTGGCATTCAGCTTCATGATAGCTCCTAAATATTGAGCAACTTGCTCTCCAGTCACATCTTCATCTTCTTCAGAGGATGAATATTCTTCAGAGCTTCATGAATGGCAGAAGGAGATTTAATGGAATCTCTATGGTTTCTAGGTGAGCCTCAGATTCCTCAGGATCCTTAATAGGAAACTCCTTCTTGCTTGAGGGACGTCCCAGGAGGTCTTCCTCACTAGGATTTTTGTCCTCCTCCTCCCTAGTGCATTCAGCCACTTTGATTAAATCAATGGCCTTGCATTCTCCTTTTGGATTCTCTTCTGTATTGCTTGGGAGAGTACTGGGAGGGGTTTCAATAACTTTCTTACTCAGCTGGCCCACTTGTGCCTCCAAATTTCTAATGGAGGATCTGGTTTCATTCATGAAACTGAAAGTGGCCTTTGACAGATCAGAGACTAAATTAGCTAAATTAGAATTATTTTGTTCAAAGTTCTCTGTCTGTTGCTGAGAAGATGATGGATATGGCTTGCTATTGCCCAGCCTATTGCGTCCACCATTGTTAAAACCTTGTTGAGGTTTTTGTTGATCCTTCCAGGAGAAATTTGGATGATTTCTCCATGATGAGTTATAGGTGTTTCCATAAGGTTCACCTAAGTAATTAACCTCTGCCATGGCAGGGTTCTCAGGATCATAAGCTTCTTCAGAAGCTGCCTCTCTAGTACTGTTGGATGCATGTTGCAATCCATTCAGATTTTGAGAGATCATGTTGACCTGTTGAGTCAACACTTTGTTTTGAGCCAATATGGCATTCAGAGCATCAATTTCAAGAACTCCTTTCTTCTGAGGTACCCCATTGCTCACGGAATTCCTCTCAGAAGTATACATGAACTGGTTGTTTGCAACCATGTCAATGAGTTCTTGAGCCTCTCCAGGCGTTTTCTTCAGGTGAATAGATCCACCTGCAGAATGGTCCAGTGACATTTTTGAAAATTCAGAGAGACCATAATAGAAGATATCCAATATGGTCCATTCTGAAAACATGTCAGATGGACATCTTTTGGTCAACTGCTTGTATCTTTCCCAAGCTTCATAGAGGGATTCACCATCTTTTTGTTTGAAGGTTTGAACATCCACTCTCAGCTTGCTCAGCTTTTGAGGAGGAAAGAACTTATCCAAGAAGGCAGTGACCAGCTTATCCCATGAGTCCAGGCTGTCCTTGGGTTATGAATCCAACCATACTCTAGCTCTGTCTCTTACAGCAAAACGGAAAAGCATGAGTCTGTAGACTTCAGGATCAACTCCATTCGTCTTTACAGTCTCACAGATCTGCAAGAACTCAGTTAAAAACTGATAAGGATCTTCAGATGGAAGTCCATAAAACTTGCAGTTTTGTTGCATTAAAGCAACTAGTTGAGGCTTAAGCTCAAAGTTATTGGCTCCAATGGCAGGAATGGAGATGCTTCTTCCATCAAACTTGGATGTTGGCTTTGTGAAGTCACCAAGCATTCTCCTTGCATTATTATTATTATTTTCGGCCATCTCCTTCTCTTGTTCTAATGTTTCTGAAAGGTTACCTTTAGAATAATTTAATTTAGCTTCTCTTAATTTTCTCTTCAGAGTCCTTTCAGGTTCTGGATCAATTTCAACAAGAGTGCCTTTATCCCTGTTCCTGCTCATATGAAAGAGAAGAAAACAAGAAAAGAAGAGGAATCCTCTATGTCACAGTATAGAGATTCCTTTATGTTAGTAGAAAAAGAAAGGGGGTAGAAGAATGAAGAATGGATTCGGATTTTGGATGAAGAGAGGTGAAGAGAAGTGTTAGTAATTAAATAATTAAATAGAAAAAGAAAAGAGAAGAGAGATTTCGAAAAAAATTTTGAAAAAGGGTTAGTGATTTTCGAAAATTTAGAAATAAATTATAATTAAAATTCAAACATGAAACAATTAATTAATTAAAAAGAAATTTTGAAAAAGGGATGAGATATTTTCGAAAATAGAAGAGGGAAAAGTAGTTAGGTGGTTTTGAAAAAGATAAGAGACAAACAAGAAGTTAGTTAGTTGATTGAAAAAGATTTGAAATCAAAATTGAAAAAGATAAGAAGATAGTAAGTTAGATAAGATATTTTAAAATCAAATTTTGAAAAAGATAAAATTTTTGAAAAAGATCAAATAAAAGATAAAAAGATTTTTAAGAAAAAGATATTTTGAAAAAGATTTAATTTTTAAAATTACTTAGCTAACAAGGAACTACAAGATAAGATTCTAGAACTTAAAGATTGAACCTTTCTTAACAAGAAAGTAACAAACTTCAAATTTTTGAACCAATCACATTAATTGTTAGCTAACTTTCGAAAATTTGATATAAAGATAAGAAAAAGATTTTGAAAATATTTTGAAAAAGATTTTTGAAATTTTCGAAAATAATAAAAAAGATTTGAAAAAGATATGATTTTGAAAAAGATTTTGAAAAGATAAGATTTTTAAAAATTGAAATTTTGACTTGACTTGTAAGAAACAACTAATTTTGAAAATTTTTTACCAAGTCAACCCAAAATTTCGAAAATTTGGAGGGAAATAAGGAAAAGATATATTTTTTTGATTTTTGAATTTTTAATTATGAAAGAGAAAAACAACAAAAATACTTTATGCATGAAATTTTTGGATCAAAACAATGAATGCATGCAAGAATGCTATGAATGTCAAGATGAACACCAAGAACACTTTGAAGATCATGATGAACATCAAGAACATAATTTTGAAAAATTTTTAATGCAAAGAAAACATGCAGGACACCAAACTTAGAAATCTTTAATGCATGAAAAATATGAATGCAAAAATGCACATGAAAAACAAGAAAAGACATAATACAAGAAAACATCAAGATCAAACAAGAGGACTTATCAAGAACAACTTGAAGATCATGAAGAACACTATGAATGCATGAAGTTTTCGAAAAAATGCAAGAAAAATTTTTAAAGCATGCAATTGACACCAAACTTAAAAATTGACTCAAGACTCAAACAAGAACACAAAATATTTTTTATTTTTATGATTTTATGATTTTTTTTTTTTGGATTTTTATAAAATTTTTTCGAAAAAAATTTTAGAAAAACGAAAAAGAAAAGAAAAATTTTGAAAAAGATTTTTGAAAAGAAAATTACCTAATCTGAGCAACAAGATGAACCGTCAGTTGTCCATACTCGAACAATCCCCGGCAACGGCGCCAAAAACTTGGTGGACGAAATTGTGATCACTGTTCTGTTCAAGTTGTTTGTCTTTGTATGGATATACCCTTAGGGCACTGTTTATTTTCTTCACAACTCCGTTCAACTAACCAGCAAGTGTACTGGGTCGTCCAAGTAATAACCTTACGTGAGTAAGGGTCGAATCCACAGAGATTGTTGGTATGAAGCAAGCTATGGTCACCTTGTAAATCTCAGTTAGGGAGATTAAAATTGTTTATGGTTTCGGAAATATAAAATAAAAAGAAAATACATAACAAAAGGGATAGAATACTTATGCAGATTCATTGGTGGGAATTTCAGATGAGCGGAATGGAGATGCAGCATGGCTCAAGGACGCCTGCTCTCCCATTGCTTCTACTCAATCCTTCTTACTCCTTTCCATGGCAAGCTTTGTATAGGGGTTCACCATCAGCTGTGGCTACTTTCATCCTCTCGGGGAAATATCCTGTGCGGCTGTCACTCGCACAGCTAACCAGTCTGGAGGCATCACCCATGGCTGATGGCTACATCCCATCCTCGCAGTGAAAGCTAATGCTCACGCACTCTGTCACAGTACGGCCAATCACCGGTTGGTTCCCGCTCCTACTGGAATAGAATCCCTCTTTTGCGTCTGTCACTAACGCCCAGCAGGTTACAAGTTTGAAGCACGTCACAGTCATTCATTACCGGAATCCTACTCGGAATACCACAGACAAGGTGAGACTTTCCGGATTCCCAGGATCCTACTCGGAACACCACAGACAAGGTTGGACTTTCCGGATCCTCATAAATGCCGCCATCTATCTAGCTTATACCACGAAGATTCTGTTGGGGAATCTAAGAGATACACATTCAAGCCTTGTTGCATGTAGAACGGAAGTGGTTGTCAATCACGCGCGTTCATAAGTGAGAATGATAATGAGGGTTATCTAACTCATCACATTCATCATGTTCTTGGGTACGAATGAATATCTTGGAATAAGAATAAGATAGAGACCGAATAAAAGAAGATAGAATTGCATTGATACTTGAGGTACAGCAGAAACTCCACCGTTGAAAATACATAAGCGAAAGAGGTCCAGGCATGGCCGAATGGCCAGCCCCCTAAAACGTGATCAATAGCCTCTTAGGATGAAGAATAAAACAAAACTGAGACCAAAGATATCTAATACATTAGTAATTCATCCTATTTATAATAAACTAGCTCCTAGGGTTTACATGAGTAAGTAATTGATGCATAAATCCACTTCCGGGGCCCACTTGGTGTATGTTTGGGCTGAGCTTGTTCAATCCACGAGCTGAGGCTTCTCTTGGAGTTGAACTCCGAGTTATGACGTGTTTTGGGCGTTCAACTCCGGATCATGACGTTTTTCTGGCGTTTAACTCCAGACAGCAGCATGTACTTGGCGTTCAACGCCAAGTTACGTCGTTATTCTTCGAATAAAGTATGGACTATTATATATTGCTGGAAAGCCCTGGATGTCTACTTTCCAACGCCGTTGAGAGCGCGCCATTTGGATTTCTGTAGCTCCAGAAAATCCATTTCGAGTGCAGGGAGGTCAGAATCCAACAGCATCAGCAGTCCTTTTGTCAGCCTTTTTCAGAGTTTTGCTCAAATCCCTCAATTTCAGTCAGAATTTACCTGAAATCACAGAAAAACACACAAACTCATAGTAAAGTCCAGAAATGTGAATTTAACATAAAAACTAATGAAAACATCCCTAAAAGTAGCTCAATCTTACTAAAAACTATATAAAAACAATGCCAAAAAGCGTATAAATTATCCGCTCATCAGTCCACTTGGCCAAATACAATCCTACCATGACCCTAACCCCATTACAACCCTTAAAAGACCTCTTGATTTGTGTATTGGTGCATTAAATTTTTGTTGATTGTTAGATGAAGAGCAAGCTATAGAAAGCAAGATTAGTAGAGAATTGAGAGAATTGACCCTAGACACTTGAGAGTTAGAGTGATATACACTACCAGTAAGGGTTCAATGCTTGATTCTATGTTCCCTGCTTTCATGAGCTATCTTCTCACAAGTTTACTTGTCCTTATTTTATATGATTTGAATTAGTGGGATTTGAATTATTTTTGTCATGGAGAACTTATTTACTCTTAACCAAGTAGGTAGAAACATTTAGCATGTAGTTGCATTCATAGGTTGCATTTCATACATTTCACCATTCCTCTTCATCTCTTTATAGTTTCTCTTGAGCTTAGCATGAGGACATGCTATTACTTAAGTGTGGGGAGGTTGATAAACCACTATTTTATGGTTTATCTTATGCTCAATTGAGTGGTTTTTATCAACTCTTTACTCACTTATTCATACAATTCGCATGTTTTACATTTTCCTTCCTGATTTTGTACTATGATTGAAAACATGCTTCTTTGATCTTATATTCACTTATTATTAATCCTCTCTTATTACCATTAGATGCCTTGATATGTGTGTTAAGTGTTTTCAGATATTATAAGGTAGGAATGGCTTGGAGGATGGAAAGGAAGCATGCAAAAGTGGAAGGAATGCAAGAAGTTGGAGAAATTGCTAAGCTGTCCAACCTGACCTCTTCACACTCAAACGGCTATAACTTTAGCTATAGAGGTCCAAACGACGCGGTTCCAGTTGTGTTGGAAAGCTAATGTCCGGGGCTTCGATTTGATATATAATTTGTCATAGCTGCCTGGTGGACGAAATTGTGATCCATATTCTTTTGTATTTGTATGAAATCATTATTATGGCACCAGTTGAATTCACAACTCCGTTCAACTAACCAGCAAGTGTACTGGGTCGTCCAAGTAATAAACCTTACGCGAGTAAGGGTCGATCCCACAGAGATTGTTGGTATGAAGCAAGCTATGGTCACCTTGTAAATCTCAGTCAGGAGGATTAAATAGTTTATGGTTTTCGAAAAGTAATAATAAACAGAAAATAAAGAGGATAGAAATACTTATGTAAATCAAGAGTGGGAATTTCAGATAAGCGTATGGAGATGCTGTGCTCCTCTTGAAACTCTGCTTCACTACTCTCTCTTCCAATCCTTCTTACTCCTTTCCATGGCAAGCTGTGTATAGGGGTTCACCATTCGACGATGGCTACTTTATATCCTCTCTGGAAAATGGTCCTCTGCGCTGTCACTCGCATGGCTAATCGTCTGGAGGCATCACACTGGCCGAAGGCTACATCCCATCCTCGCAGTGAAAACTACGCTCACGCGCTCTGTCACAGCACGGCTAATCACTGGTTGGTTCCCGCTCCTACTGGAATAGAATCCCTTGATTCTTTTGCGTCTGTCACTAATGCCCAGCACTTGCAAGTCTGAAGCACGTCACAGTCATTCAATACCGGAATCCTACTCGGAATACCACAGACAAGGTTAGACTTTCCGGATTCCCAGGATCTTACTCGGAATACCACAGACAAGGTTAGACTTTCCGGATCCTCATGAATGCCGCCATCTATCTAGCTTATACCACGAAGATTCTGTTGGGGAATCTAAGAGATATGCACCCGGCCTAAGGTAGAACGGAAGTGGTTGTCAGTCACGCGCGTTCATAAGTGTTCATACCCTGACCGAGCTCCTCCAACTCGGCAAAATCCATGAAAGGTCCGACCTCATCCCAAAGCCCACGCCTGAGGTCGGACCTCGGACAAATAAAGCCAAGAAGGCCCATCAAAAGGAACGAAGCCCAAAACCTAAAGGCCGAAAAAGCCTAGGAAAGGCGGTTCCGCAAAGATAGAGGTAAAACTCCCAAAAGATAAGATAAGAATATCTTATCCAGGGAAGATCACGACCAACTACTATAAATACACTGGAGCACCCAGGTATGATATACATTCCACATTCTACACATATCTGCTTGGACCCATGCTAACTTAAGCATCGGAGTGTCATTGCAGGTACAACCACCAACCGCCAACACCTCAAGCTCGGGTCCCTGACCCCCACCTCGGGCATCTCCAGACGACCGAGCTACACGTTTCAGGTAACCCCCGGAACATTGGCGCCGTTGCCGGGGACCTGGAAGTCATCCCTTTACCATGGCGGACGACCCTCACGACAATGACCACGCTGCATCAGAACAAGAGGAGGAAGTTGACACCGGAGAACGACCGGACAGCCCTCTATCACCACGCACTCCAGGAGGAAACAAACAGAATCGCCCAAAGACATCACTCCCAAACAAAGATCCACAAAATCCCGAAAAAGAAAAGAGCTCGGAAATTCTAGAAGCAGTCCGGGCACAACAAAACCGACTGAAACAACTCGAGGAGGACATAAAGAAGCAAAAAGAAACTGAACAAGATCTAAGAAGGGAGGCTCGCAAACGCAGAGAATTAGAAGAAAAACTGCGGAAAATAGAGGCCAACCTGAAAGATCGGACAGAACGCGACACCGCCCCCGAAGGCAACCATGATCCCTTCACGCAAGAGATCATGAAGGAGAAGGTACCGCGAAACTTCAAACCACCCGATATGGATCTCTACGACGGCACCACCGATCCAAGTCACCACCTCAGCAACTTCAGAAGCAGAATGTACCTAGTCGACGCCTCCGACGCGATTCGGTGCAAAGCCTTCCCCACCACTCTCACCAAGTCAGCCATGAAGTGGTTCGACAACCTGCCACCAAGATCAATCACCAGCTTCGAAGACCTAACCAAAAAATTCCTAACAAGGTTCTCCATTCAAAAGGACAAGGCAAAACATGCCCCCAGTCTGCTCGGGATCAAACAAGGTAACCAAGAAACTCTCCGAGAATACATGGAGCGATTCAACAAAGCCTGCCTGGACATACAACACTTGCCCACTGAAGCGGCCATCATGGGACTAGCAAACGGCCTAAAAGAGGGACCGTTTAGCCAATCCCTATCCAAACGATACCCGACCTCCCTATACGAGGTACAGGAGCGGGCAGAAAAATATATCAACATGGAGGAGACCTCCCAGTTAAGAGACTCTTCTAGGAAGGAATCAACCTATCCACTCCGAGATCGAGATCGGGAACAGAAGAAGAAAGAAGAACCCAACTCGGACAAGCCACAGAAGTACCACAACTACACCCCCCTCCGAGTCTCCCTGGTAGACGTCTACAGAGAAGTATGCCACACCGAAAAAATTCCACCACCCCGACCTCTAAAACACAAGAGAGCGGGGAGAGATCGGTCCGAATACTGTGAATATCACAAGCTCTACGGTCATTCTACTAACGACTGCTACGACCTAAAAAACGTTATAGAAAAGCTAGCCAGAGAAGGAAAACTCGACAGATACATAGCAGAGAAAGGAGAAGAGACCAGGAAGAGGAGGCGGAGAGATAACGAAGATCGGGCCGAACAAACCCCACGAACCCCCGAAAGGCACGTTCACATGATAAATGGAGGGTTTGCAGGCGGAGGAACATCCCGATCCTCGCGAAAAAGACACCTCAAAGAAGTCTACCACGTCCGAGAAGACAGTCCCCTGCCCGAACTACCTACTATCTCGTTTACCCGAGAAGATGCTCAAGGGATAATACCCGGGCACGACGATCCAATGGTAATCACCATTATCCTAGCAAACGCCAACTTACATCGAACCCTGATTGACCAGGGAAGCTCAGCAGATATCCTGTTCAAAACGGCCTTCGACAAGCTCGGACTCGAAGAAAAAGAACTAAAGGCCTATCCCACCGACCTATTTGGGCTAGGGGATACCCCAATCCATCCCTTAGGATACGTCTCGCTACATACTACCTTTGGAAGAGGCGAGCAATCTAAAACATTAAACATCGACTACATTATAGTCGACGTCACTTCAGCATACAATGCCCTCATTGGGCGACCAACCCTAAATAGACTGGCAGCTATAGTCTCGACCCCACACCTCTGTATGAAGTTCCCTACTGCAAAAGGAATCGCTACCCTAAAAGGCGACCAAAAACTAGCACGGCGATGTTACAACGAAAGCCTGAGCCTAAAAGGAAAAGAGATCAACACAATAGAACTCGGGCGAGTTCAAGCCCGAGAAGATCTTCGGCCACAACCAGAGGGAGAAACCGAAAGAGTCCAGATCGGGAACACATCTGAAAAAGTAACAAACATAGGAGCAAACCTCGAAGCAGGCCTAAAAGAGGAACTCATAACCCTCTTAAAAGAAAATTCCGACCTCTTCGCCTGGAAAGCCTCCGACATGCCAGGCATAAGCCCCGACCTGATGTGCCATAAGCTATCAGTGTACCCGGGATCCCGACCTGTCCAACAAAGACGCAGGAAGCTCGGGCCCGAGCGCATGCAAGCGATAGAAGAACAAGTACAAGCACTACTAGATGCAGGGTTCATTAGGGAAGTAAAATACCCCCTATGGCTTGCAAATGTGGTCCTGGTAAAAAAGCCCAACGGAAAGTGGAGGATGTGCGTCGATTACACAGACCTCAACAAAGCCTGCCCCAAAGACCCATATCCACTACCAAACATCGACGCCTTAGTAGACGCAGCCTCAGGCTACAGATATCTCTCCTTCATGGACGCATACTCGGGATACAATCAAATCCCGATGTACGGACCCGACCAAGAAAAAAACCTCGTTCATAACCCCAAGGGCAAACTACTGCTACGTAGTAATGCCCTTTGGGCTGAAGAACGCAGGGGCAACCTACCAGAGGCTAATGAACAAAGTGTTCTCAGAGCACATCGGACTACAGCTAGAAGTGTACGTCGACGACATGCTGGTAAAGACACAAGAAGACAGAAACTTGCTGACCGACCTCGCCAGCGTCTTCGGCACCCTCAGAAAACACAACATGAGACTTAACCCGACGAAGTGCACCTTCGCCGCAGAAGCCGGAAAGTTCTTAGGCTTCATGCTGACTCAAAGGGGCATCGAAGCGAACCCGGATAAATGCCAAGCAATACTCAATATGAAGAGCCCGACGTGTGTCAAAGAAGTACAACAACTGAATGGAAGGCTAGCCGCCCTATCAAGATTCTTGGCAGGATCCGCGATAAAATCACTACCTCTCTACTCGCTCCTAAAGAAAGGGAAACCCTTCTCATGGACCCCGGAGTGCGAAAAAGCCTTCCAAGAATTCAAGGAATTCCTCGGGCAGCCACCAATCCTAACCCGACCTCTAAAAGGAGAAGAACTCGTACTATATCTCTCGGTTGGACATCGAGCAGTCGCCTCAGCGTTAATACGCGAAAATGACCGAGGACAACACCCCATATACTTTGTAAGCAAGGCACTACATGGGACCGAATTAAACTATCAGAAGATAGAAAAATTCGCCTACGCCCTAGTGTTCACAGCTCGGAGGCTCCGTCCCTACTTTCAAGCCCACACCATCAAAGTCCGGACAAACCAACCCATGAGACACATCCTGTAAAAAACGGACCTAGCAGGACGAATACTACAATGGGCGGTAGAACTGTCCGAGTTCGACCTCCACTATGAAGCCCGGACTGCCATAAAATCTCAGTATCTAGCCGACTTCATCGCAGAATACACTGAGACCCCTGGAACCCCACTCTCATGGAACCTGTATGTTGACGGGTCCTCAAACAAAACAGGAAGCGGAGCCGGGGTTATACTCGAAAGCGACCAAGGAACGCAGATAGAACTATCCCTAAAATTCGAGTTCCAGGCTTCGAACAACCAAGCCGAATACGAGGCCCTACTAGCAGGTCTAAAGCTAGCCGAAGAGGTCGGAGCCCAAAGAATCACGATCTTCAGCGACTCCCAGGTCGTCACGTCACAAGTAAATGGAAGCTACCAGGCCAAAGATCCAACTATGAAAAAATACCTGGACCAAACACAGGCACAATTACGCCACTTTTCAGAAATACAGATCCAGCACATACCTCGGGAACAAAATGCCCGAGCAGACGCCCTCTCAAAGCTCGCCAGCACCAAGCCCGGAGGTAACAACAGAAGTCTCCTCCAGGAAACCTTACAATCTCCCTCCATAATAAGAGAGGAAGAAACGCTAAATATATCCAACCAACAGCAAGGATGGATGACCCCCATACTCAACTACCTGAAGTCAGGAACCCTCCCCATCGAAAGAAAGGAAGATAAAAGACTCACGAAAGACGCTCAGAATTATACACTAATTCACGACGTATTATACAGAAGAGGATTCTCAAACCCCCTCCTTAGGTGCGTCCCGACCTCAGAAACAAAGAGCGTCCTCGAAGAAGTCCACGGAGGCATGTGCGGGAACCATCTCGGAGCTCGGGCATTATCCAAAAAAGTAGTCCGAGCCGAGTTCTACTGGCCGACCTTGCAAAGAGACGCAACGGAATTTGTGAAAATATGCCCCCCTGCCAAAAACACGCCAATTTTCACAAAGCACCACCCGAAGACCTTATCAGCATCACCGCACCATGGCCCTTCGCAAAATGGGGACTTGACCTACTCGGCCCATTTCCCCAAGGACCGGGGCAAGTCAAATACCTCATAGTAGGGGTCGACTACTTCACCAAGTGGATCGAAGCTGAACCCCTAGCCACCATTACAGCTCAGAAAAGTCGCAAATTCCTATACAAAAATATTGTCACAAGGTTCGGAGTCCCCTACTCCATCACGACAGACAATGGAACACAGTTCACGGACACCAGTTTTCAGAACTTGGTGGCCGAACTAAAAATCAAACAGCAATTCACCTCAGTCGAGCACCCACAAGCCAATGGACAAGCAGAGGCTGCAAATAAAGTCATCTTGGCCGGGTTAAAACGGAGACTCCAAGAGGCCAAAGGAGCATGGGCCGAAGAGCTCCCCCAGGTGCTATGGGCATATCGGACAACTCCACACTCTACAACGGGAGAATCGCCATTCCGACTAGCTTATGGGATGGAGGCAATGATTCCTGTCGAAATAGATGAAGGGTCACCCAGAGTCATCTTCTACAACGAAGAAGGTAACCCGCAGGCACAAAAAGAAGAACTCGACCTCCTCCCCGAGGTCCGAGAAAGGGCCCGGATCCGAGAAGAAGCCTTAAAACGGCGAACGGCCCTCAGATACAATCAGAAGGTAATAAAACGAAGCTTCTCCACTCACGACCTAATTCTAATCCGAAATGACATCGGAACACAAAAGTCGGGAGAAGGAAAGCTAGCCGCAAACTGGAAAGGACCCTACAAAGTAACAGAAGTCTTAGGAACAGGCTATTATAAGATATCCGACCTAGAAGGCAATGAGCTGCCCAGGGCCTGGCACGCCTGTAATCTAAGACGGTACTACAGCTAGAAAAATTTGACCCGAGGTGTACTCTTTTTCCCCTACAGAGGGTTTTTTAATGAGACACCCGGTCAAGTAAGGCACCCGACCTAGTCAAGGGTAAACACTCTGTAAATATTCTTTCTTTTTTAAATACCAATCAAATCTTATTTTCTTTTGTTCTTCCTCGTGATGAAACAAATCCTGAAAAAGTACCCCGCCAAGGCGCATTAATTTATGCTCGACAAAACGCAAAAAATCATTTGCCAAAAAGACCGCACAAGGTCGGCAAAGATAAAGCGACGAGGTTCAAATTAATGTGAGAAGTTATAAAGTAACTCTGAAAAGGTTCAAAAAACCAAATAAAAAGAGATTACAAAAATAACTTAAAAGGCCGACCAACGACAAGGTCGGACCCAACAAAGGGAAGTACTCGAAACACCCGAGGTCCGAGGAAAAACCCGGATCCAAGAAAGAAGCCTTAAAGCGGCAAAAGTCAAGATTTCGAAAACGCTTACTAAAAAGTTGCTATACAAAAACAACTAAAAAGTACAAGCGAAAAAACGAAATCAAAGGAAGAGGCAAAACTAAGATTTCGAAAACGCTTACTAAAAAGTTGTTATCCAAAAACAACTAAAAAAGTACAAGCGAAGAAACGAAATCGAAGGAAAGAACAACACGGAAGTTTCAAAGCGCTAGCTAAAAAGTTGTTATCCAAAAAACAACTAAAAAGCATAAAAGCGGAATAAAAAGTCAAAGCAAAACACCGCATAATAAGCTAAAAAGTTACTACAAGTAGCTAATAGCAAAAAAGCATCCAAAGCGTTCACAGAAACCATCCAAAAACAAAAGAGCCCACAGGCCGGGCAAAGAACCAAAAATAAAAAGATTACAGAGGATCAAGGTCCTTTCCGGATTCCACATCGGTAGAAGGCTGCGGAGGAAGAACCATAGAAATCGGGACAGCCTTGACAGCACCATCATCTCGGCTTGAAACCTCCACACCAGATCCATCCCCGGCCAAAGGTGAAGTCGGGTCGGCAACCGGAACCTTGGGGTCGGACACCGGAACCTTGGGATCGGACACCGGCACCTCATCCTCATTGGGAGCAGGAACAATCTTTCCCTCCACAACAACGTTATCCGTACTAAGTAAGCTCAGATCCAGGTCAGAAGCAAGAACCCGGACCTGAGCCTTCAAATTCTCGAACATAGCATCCATACCCTTAGCCACATGGCCTTCCAGCTCGTAAAAATCATCCTGAGCAGATTGCAACTTCTCCCTTGTCTCCACAAGCTCGGCATATATACGAGTATAATTCTCCGTCGCCGCCTTCGCCATCTCCTCGGACGCTTTCGCTGCCGCCACAGCCGCGGTAGCTTTAGCTTTCTCCTTCTCCAAAGAGGCCTCCAGCTCCGTAATCCTAGCAGCCTTCAGCTTACTAAACTTCTCGAACTCGGACTGAGCCTTCTCAAGTCGGGAGCTGGTCGCGCCAATGGGGGATTTCTTGAACTCCCGGGCAATAGCAGCATGAAGACTGGCCATCCGAACACAACTCCGCGCCATATACTGAAAATGATGCTCCATAGACACGTCATCAGTAGAGATAAAAGTCTGAGGGAGAATATGCTGTTCAATCCAACCAAGAGCATCGAAATCCTTATCGTTAAAACCCGCAAGCTCTTGAGAGGTCTTCTGCTTCTTGGGAGGAGGACCCGAGAACGGGGGAGGAGAAGAGGTAGCAGGCCCGGAGGTCGGAGGGTCTTGATTTATAGCTCGGAACTGGGGAGTCGGAATAGTCTTCGACCGAGTCTGAACACCCACGGTAGTCTTCTGCGGAGAAGATCGAGCAGAAGCCTCAGCCTCGATATTTCGAGCAGCCACAGACTTCTTCGTCCGACGAAGGAACTTCATGGAATCCGCCTGAGAAGACATCTCTGCAGAAATATAAAGAAAAGGATTACCGCAACAGAAATTCAACCAAAAACAAGCAAAACAACAATATTGAAAAAGAAGAATCTCGGAGAGGTCGGGAAACTACCTAACTCGGAACGGAGAAGGCTTGGATCCCCCAACATTTTCTTCGTATCCAAGTGAGGTGCCCGACCCCATAAACTGCTCACCACACCCACAAAAGCCTGCTCAACCTCATCTAGACTCTCAAAAGTATACTTAGCAGACACTACATTCTCCTGCCAACAAAGAGGAAAAGAAGGCTCCCCACTCTCATCCAGAAAGAAAGGTCGGACGTCCCCAGTAGCCCGGACCTTGAAATAAAAGTTCTTGAAATCATGAAAGGACTCATCATAAAGGGTACAAAACTTCCTTCCCTGGTTAGCCCTAAAAGAGACCCAAGACACCTTCCCCCCACCCGACCCCGGCTTCGTCAACACAAACAAATAGGAAAAAAGAGAAATAGAGGGAGCGACGCCCAAAAACTGACACAAAAGTTGAAACAGCTTTAAAAACGCCCAAGAATTCGGATGGAGCTGCGTAGGGGCAAGGTTACAAGACCACAACACCTCGGACTCCAGATCGGTAAAGGGAAGTCGGACATTCAGCTTAGAGAAAAAACAATCATAAGCATAAAAGAAGAGCTTCTCGGAACTATCTAAAGGCGGAAAGCACACTCTCTCCTCGGATTCCGGGGCTACTAGTTCATAATCCCTCTCAGACTCTCTATTCTCACATATGCTACAGTGCCTACGGAACCTAGCCAAATATTCAGAATCTACCACAGAAGGGACTTTTAGGGGAAGAGGGTCTACCCAACCAAGACCACTTGGAATCTTGGTCGACATCGCTTGAAGAACCTTTCGAGACATGAAACTCTTACCTACAAAGAAGAAGTACAACAGCAAGCAAAAATCACATAAAGCAGACAGTGAAAAACCCGTTCAGCCAAGCAAGAAACAAAGTACCAGAAAAACAAAAAGAGCCCCCCCCCCATATGCAAACAAAGCAATGGCGGCGCCTCTTTTTGGGGCAACCCAGGCATAAAGAAAGAAGAAACAGACAAAGAACCACACAAAAGAACAGAAAGCATATGTGCGCAAAGAAAAAAGACGGGAACAAACCTGGAAGAAAGAAAGAAGACGACGAGCTCCGAAGCAAAGGAGAACGAAACGGCGGCACAGAGGAAACCCCGGAAAGACGCACGGAAAGATTCGGGGAAGAAGAACAAAGAGAAAGAAGAAGCGGTGCTCGAAAAAGAGATGGCGAAAACTTAGAAAAACAGGAAGGAACAGAATAAACGAAGAAAAAGGAAGGGAGCAAATAAATAATGCCTTCACAGAGCCCGAACGGAAGTCGAGGAGAAACGGTAAAAAGCAATAAATGCAGGAACGGCCATTTTTGAATTTTGAAAAACAACTATGCCCGAGCTCGACCTCCCCAAAAAGGACGAACTCGGGCAGGGGCACTGTTCATACCCTGACCGAGCTCCTCCAACTCGGCAAAATCCATGAAAGGTCCGACCTCGTCCCAAAGCCCACGCCTGAGGTCGGACCTCGGACAAATAAAGCCAAGAAGGCCCATCAAAAGGAACGAAGCCCAAAACCTAAAGGCCGAAAAAGCCTAGGAAAGGCGGTTCCGCAAAGATAGAGGTAAAACTCCCAAAAGATAAGATAAGAATATCTTATCCAGGGAAGATCACGACCAACTACTATAAATACACTGGAGCACCCAGGTATGATATACATTCCACATTCTACACATATCTGCTTGGACCCATGCTAACTTAAGCATCGGAGTGTCATTGCAGGTACAACCACCAACCGCCAACACCTCAAGCTCGGGTCCCTGACCCCCACCTCGGGCATCTCCAGACGACCGAGCTACACGTTTCAGGTAACCCCCGGAACAATAAGTGAGAATGATGATGAGTGTCACGGATCATCACATTCATCAAAGTTAAGTGCAACGTATATCTTGGAATAAGAATAAAAGAGAGTTGAATAGAAAGTAATAGTGATTGTATTAAAACTTGAGGTACAGCAGAGCTCCACACCCTTAATCTATGGTATGCAGAAACTCCACTGTTGAAAATACATAAGTGAAAGGTTCAGGCATGGCCGAATGGCCAGCCCCCAAAACGTGATTAATAGTCTCCTAAGATGAAGAATAAAACAAAACTGAGACCAAAGATGTCTAATACAATAGTAACTTATCCTATTTATACTAGACTAGCTACTAGGGTTTACATGAGTAAGTGATTGATGCATAAATCCACTTCCGGGGCCCACTTGGTGTATGTTTGGACTGAGCTTGATCTATCCACGAGCTGAGGCTTCTCTTGGAGTTGAACTCTGAGTTATGACGTGTTTTGGGCGTTCAACTCCGGATCGTGACGTTTTTCTGGCGTTTAACTCCAGACAGCAGCATGTACTTGGCGTTCAACGCCAAGTTACGTCATCAATTTCCGAATAAAGTATGGACTATTATATATTGCTGGAAAGCCCTGGATGTCTACTTTCCAACGCCGTTGAGAGCGCGCCAATTGGAGTTCTGTAGCTCCAGAAAATCCATTTTGAGTGCAGGGAGGTCAGATTCCAACAGCATCAGCAGTCCTTTTGTCAGCCTTTTTCAGAGTTTTGCTCAAATCCCTCAATTTCAGCCAGAATTTACCTGAAATCACAGAAAAACACACAAACTCATAGTAAAGTCCAGAAATGTGAATTTAACATAAATACTAATGAAAACATCCTTAAAAGTAGCTTAAACTTACTAAAAACTACCTAAAAACAATGCCAAAAAGCGTATAAATTATCCGCTCATCACAACACCAAACTTAAATTGTTGCTTGTCCCCAAGCAACTGAAAATCAAATAGGATAAAAAGAAGAGAATATACTATAAATTCCAGAATATCAATGAATATTAATTATAATTAGATGAGCGGGACTTGTAGCTTTTTGCTTCTGAACAGTTTTGGCATCTCACTTTTTCCTTTGAAGTTTAGAATGATTGGCTTCTCTAGGAACTTAGAATTTCGGATAGTGTTATTGATTCTCCTAGTTAAGTATGTTGATTCTTGAACACAGCTACTTATGAGTCTTGGCCGTGGCCCTAAGCACTTTGTTTTCCAGTATTACCACCGGATACATAAATGCCACAGACACATAACTGGGTGAACCTTTTCAGATTGTGACTCAGCTTTGCTAGAGTCCCCAGTTAGTGGTGTCCAGAGCTCTTAAGCACACTCTTTTTTGCTTTGAATCACGACTTTAACCACTTAGTCTCAAGCTTTTTACTTGGACCTTCATGACACAAGCACATGGTTAGGGACAGCTTGATTTAGCCGCTTAGGCCTGGATTTTATTTCCTTGGGCCCTCCTATCCATTGATGCTCAAAGCCTTGGATCCTTTTTACCTTTGCCTTTTGGTTTTAAGGGCTATTGGCTTTTTCTGCTTGCTTTTTCTTTTTCTTTCTATTTTTTCGCCACTTTTTTTTCGCAAGCTTTCTTTTTCACTGCTTTTTCTTGCTTCAAGAATCAATTTCATGATTTTTCAGATCCTCAATAACATTTCTCTTTGTTCATCATTCTTTCAAGAGCCAACAATTTTAACATTCATAACCAACAAGATCAAAAGACATATGCACTGTTCAAGCATTCATTCAGAAAACAAAAGTATTGTCACCACATCAATATAATTAAATTAAATTCAAGGATAAATTCGAAATTCATGTACTTCTTGTTCTTTTGAATTAAAACATTTTTCATTTAAGAGAGGTGAAGGATTAATGGAATTTATTCATAGCTTTAAGGCATAGTTACTACATACTAATGATCATGAAATAAAGACACAAAACATAGATAAACACAACATTAAAAACCGAAAACAGAAAGAAATAAAGAACAAGGAATGAATCCACCTTTAGTGGCGTCTTCTTCTTGAAGGACCAATGATGTTCTTAAGCTCTTCTATGTCCCTTCCTTGCCTTTGTTGCTCCTCCCTCATTGCTCTTTGATCTTCTCTTATTTCTTGGAGAATGATGGAGTGCTCATGATGTTCCACCCTTAATTGTTCCACATTGTGGCTCAAATCTTCTAAGGAGGTGTTGAGTTGCTCCCAATAGTTGTTGGGAGGAAAGTGCATCCCTTGAGGCATCTCAGGGATTTCTTGATGATGAACTTCCTCATGCATCTCTTGAGAACCGTGAGGGATCTCTCTTGCTTGCTCCATCCTCTTCTTGGTGATGGGCTTATCCTCTTCAATGAGGATGTCTCCTTCTATGATAACTCCAGCTGAGTAACATAGATGGCAAATAAGGTGAGGAAAAGCTAGCCGTGCCATAGGTGAGGGCTTGTCGGCTATTTTGTAAATTTCATTGGAGATGACCTCATGAACTTCTACTTCCTCTCCAATCATGATGCCATGAATCATGATGGCCCGATCCACAGTAACTTCAGATCGGTTGCTAGTAGGAATGATGGAGCGTTAAATGAACTCCAACCATCCTCTAGCCACAGGCTTGAGGTCCAGTCTTCTTAGTTGGACTGGCTTGCCTTTGGAGTCTCTCTTCCACTGAGCTCCTTCCACACATATGTCCATAAGGACTTGGTCCAACCTTTGATTAAAGTTGACCCTTCTAGTGTAGGGGCGTTCATCTTCTTGCATCATGGGCAAGTGAAACGCCAACCTCACATTTTCCGGACTAAAATCTAAGTATTTCCCCCAAACCATTGTGAGATAATTCTTTGGACTTGGGTTCATACTTTGATCATGGTTCCTAGTGATCCATGCATTGGCATAGAACTCTTGAACCATTAAGATTCCGACTTGTTGCATGGGGTTGGCTAGGACTTCCCAACCTCTTCTTTGGATTTCATGTCGGATCTCCGGATACTCATTCTTTTTGAGCTTGAAAGGGACCTCAGGGATCACCTTCTTCTTTGCCACAACATCATAGAAGTGGTCTTGATGGCTTTTGGAGATGAATCTTTCCATCTCCCATGACTCGGAGGTGGAAGCTTTTGTCTTCCCTTTTCCTTTTCTAGAGGATACTCCGGCCTTAGGTGCCATTGGTAATGGAAAAACAAAAAAAAGCTTATGCTTTTACCACACCAAACTTAAAATATTGCTCGCCCTCGAGCAAAAGAAGAAAGAAGAGAAGAAGAAGAAGAAGAGAATATGGTAGAGAGGGAGAGGTGAAGGTTCGGCCAAGTGAAGAAGAAGGGGTTGTGTTGTGTGAAAATGAAGTAGAATGGAGGGGTATTTATAGGGAGAGGGGGAAGTGTGGTTTCGGTCATTTAGGGTGGGAATGGGTGGGAAAATGGTTTTGAATTTTGAAGGTAGGTGGGGTGTATGGGGAAGAGTGGATGGATGTGAGTGGTGAATAGGTTGATTGGGAAGAGGAATTGAGGTGATTGGTGAAAGTTGTTGGGAAGTGTGACATGGGGAAGAGTAATCACAAAAACTAGGATTAGGAGGTAAGGTGGGAATATTGTAGGTGGGGATCCTGTGGGGTCCACAGATCCTGAGGTGATCCTGTGGGGTCCACAAGTCCTGAGGTGTCAAGGAATTCCATCCTTGCACCAAATAGGCATGTAAAATGCCTTTGCACACCATTCTGGCGTTTAAACGCCCATTGGTGCACGTTCTGGGCGTTCAACGCCCATGTAAAGCATGTTTCTGGCGTTGAACGCCAGTTTCATGCTTGTTACTGGCGTTCAGCGCCAGTTTTTCCTCTCTGGGCACATTTCTGGCGTTCAGCGCCAGAATGGTGCTCTGTTCTGGCGTTGAACGCCGGCCAGATGCACCTTACTGGCGTTGAACGCCTGCCTGTGCGTCCTCCAGGGTGTGATTTTTTTCTTCTGCTGTTTTTGATTCTGTTTTTAATTTTTTTGATTTTTTCGTGACTCCTCATGATCATGTACCTAATAAAACACAAAATAACAATAAAATAAAAATTAGATAAATAAAATTTGGTTGCCTCCCAACAAGCGCTTCTTTAATGTCAATAGCTTGACAGTGGCTCTCATGGAGCCACAAGGTGTTCAGGTCAATGTTGTATAGTTGCCCACACCAAACTTAGAGTTTGGATATGGGATCTTAACACCAAACTTAGAGTTTGGTTGTGGCCTCCCAACACCAAACTTAGAGTTTGACTGTGGGGGCTCTTCTTGACTCTGAACTGAGAGAAGCTCTTCATGCTTACTCTCTTTTGTCACAGAGGGATGGCCATGTGCTTTAAACACAAGGTAGTCCCCATTCAATTGAAGGACTAATTCACCTCTGTTGACATCTATCACAGCTTCTGCTGTGGCTAGGAAAGGTCTTCCAAGGATGATGCATTCATCCTCTTCCTTCTTAGTGTCTAAGATTATGAAATCAGCAGGGATGTAAAGGCCTTCAACCTTTACCAACACGTCCTCTACTATTCCATAAGCCTGTCTCAATGACTTGTCCGCCAATTGTAATGAGAACAAGGCAGGTTGTACCTCAATGATCCCCAGCTTCTCCATTACAGAGAGTGGCATAAGATTTATCCCTGACCCCAGATCACATAGAGCTTTTTCAAAGCTCATGGTGCCTATGGTGCAAGGTATTAAGAATTTGCCAGGATCTTGTTTCTTTTGAGGTAGAGTTTTCTGAATCCAAGAATCCAGTTCACTAATGAGCAATGGAGGTTTATTTTCCCAAGTCTCATTACCAAACAACTTGGCATTCAGCTTCATAATAGCTCCTAAGTATTGATCAACTTGCTCTCCAGTCATATCTTCATCCTCTTCAGAGGAAGAATAGTCTTCAGAGCTCACGAATGGTAGAAGGAGATTTAATGGAATCTCTATGGGCTCTATATGAGCCTCAGATTCCTTTGGATACTTAATAGGGAACTCCTTCTTGCTTGAGGGACGTCCCAAGAGGTCTTCCTCACTAGGATTTTCGTCCTCGTCCTCCCTTGTGCATTCGGCCACATTGATCACATCAATGGCCTTGCACTCTCCTTTTGGATTCTCTTCTGTATTGCTTGGGAGAATACTGGGAGGAGTTTCAATGACTTTCTTACTCAGCTGGCCCACTTATGCCTACAGATTTCTAATGGAGGATCTTGTTTCACTCATGAAACTGAAAGTGGCCTTTCACAGATCAGAGACTATATTGGCTAAATTAGAAGTATTTTGTTCAGAATTCTCTGTCTGTTGCTGAGAAGATGATGGATATGGCTTGCTATTGTTCAGCCTGTTGCGTCCACCATTGTTAAAGCCTTGTTGAGATTTTTGTTGATCCTTCCATGAGAAATTTGGATGATTTCTCCATGATGAGTTATAGGTGTTTCTATAAGGTTCACCCATGTAATTAACCTCTGCCATGGCAGGGTTCTCAGGATCATAAGCTTCTTCAGAAGCTGCCTCTTTAGTACTGTTGGATGCATGTTGCCATCCATTCAGATTTTGAGAGATCATGTTGACCTGTTGAGTCAACACTTTGTTCTGAGCCAATATGGCATTCAGAGTATCAATTTCAAGAACTCCTTTCTTCTGAGGTATCCCATTATTCACGGAATTCCTCTCAGAAGTGTACATGAATTGGTTGTTTGCAATCATATCAATGAGTTCTTGAGCCTCTTCAGGCGTTTTCTTCAGGTGAATAGATCCACCTGCAGAATGGTCCAATGACATTTTCGAAAATTCAGAGAGACCATAATAGAATATATCTAATATGGTCCATTCTGAAAACATGTCAGATGGACATCTTTTGGTCAGCTGCTTGTATCTTTCACAAGCTTCATAGAGGGATTCACCATCTTTTTGTTTGAAGGTTTGAACATCCACTCTCAGCTTGCTCAGCTTTTGAGGAGGAAAGAATTTATCCAAGAAGGCAGTGACCAGCTTATCCCAGGAGTCCAGGCTATCCTTGGGTTGTGAATCCAACCATATTCTAGCTCTGTCTCTTACAGCAAAAAGGAAAAGCATGAGTCTGTAGACTTCAGGATCAACTCCATTCGTCTTTACAGTCTCACAGATCTGCAAGAACTCAGTTAAGAACTGATAGGGATCTTCAGATGGAAGTCCATAAAACTTGCATTTTTGTTACATTAAAGCAACTAGCTGAGGTTTCAGCTCAAAGTTGTTGGCTCCAATGGCAGGAATGGAGATGCTTCTTCCATCAAACTTGGACGTTGGCTTTGTGAAGTCACCAAGCATTCTCCTTGCATTATTATTATTTTCGGCTGCCATCTCCTTCTCTTGTTCGAAAATTTCTGAAAGGTTGTTTCTGGATTGTTGTAATTTAGTTTCTCTTAATTTTCTCTTCAGAGTCTTTTCAGGTTCTGGATCAATTTCAACAAGAGTGCCTTTTTCCCTGTTCCTGCTCATATGAAAGAGAAGAAAACAAGAAAAGAAAGAGGAATCCTCTATGTCACAGTATAGAGATTCTTTTATGTTAGTAGTAGAAGAAAGGGGTAGAAGAATGAAGAAGGAGATTCGGATTTTTGGATGAAGAGAGGTGAAGAGAAGTGTTAGTAATTAAATAATTAAATAGAAGAAGAAAAGAGAAGGGAGATTTCGAAAATAATTTTGAAAAAGGATTAGTAATTTTCAAAAATTAAATATAAAATAAGATTAAAATTAAAATTTAAAACAATTAAAAATAATTTTTGAAAAAGGGATGAGATATTTTCGAAAATTAGAGAGGGAAAAGTAGTTGGGTGGTTTTGAAAGAGATAAGAAACAAACAAGAAGTTAGTTAGTTGATTGAAAAAGATTTGAAATCAAAATTGAAAAAGATAAGAAGATAGTAAGTTAGATAAGATATTTTGAAATCAAATTTTGAAAAAGATAAAATTTTTGAAAAAGATAAAATAAAAGATAAAAAGATTTAATTCAAAAATTTTAAAATTATTTACTTCACTAACAAGAAACTACAAGATAAGATTCTAGAACTTAAAGATTGAACCTTTCTTAACAAGAAAGTAACAAACTTCAAATTTTTGAACCAATCACATTAATTATTAGTGAATTTTCGAAAATATGATGTAAAGATAAGGAAAAGATTTTGAAAATAATTTGAAAAATATTTTTGAAATTTTCGAAAATTATAAAAAAAATAAAAAGATATGATTTTTGAAAAAGATTTTGAAAAGATAAGATTTTTAAAAATGAAATTTTGACTTGACTTGTAAGAAACAACTAATTTTTAAAAATTTTTGACCAAGTCAACCCAAAATTTCGAAAATTTGGAGGGAAATAAGGAAAAGATATTTTTTTATTTTTGAATTTTTAATTATGAGAGAGAAAAACAACAAAAATACTCAATGCATGAAATTTTTAGATCAAAACAATGAATGCATGCAAGAATGCTATGAATGTCAAGATGAACACCAAGAACACTTTGAAGATCATGATGAACATCAAGTACATATTTTTGAAAAAATTTTTTTTATGCAAATAAAACATGCAAGACACCAAACTTAGAAATCTTTAATGCATGGAAAATATGAATGCAAAGATGCACATGAAAAACAACAAACAACACAAAACAAGAAAACATCAAGATCAAACAAGAAGACTTACCAAGAACAACTTGAAGATCATGAAGAACACCATGAATGCATGAATTTTCGAAAAATGCAAGAAAAAATTTTTAAAGCATGCAATTGACACCAAACTTAAAAATTGACTCAAGATTCAAACAAGAACACAAAATATTTTTGGTTTTTATGATTTTATGATTTTTTTGGATTTTTATTAATTTTTTTTCGAAAATATAGTTTTGAAAAACGAAAAATAAAAGAAAAAAATTTTGAAAAATATTTTTGAAAAGAAAATTACCTAATCTGAGCAACAAGATGAACCGTCAGTTGTCCATGCTCGAACAATCCCCGGCAACGGCGCCAAAAACTTGGTGGACGAAATTGTGACTTATACTTTCACACAACTCGAATAATCCCCGGCAACGGCGCCAAAAACTTGGTGGACGAAATTGTGATCCATATTCTTTTGTATTTGTATGAAATCATTATTATGGCACCAGTTGAATTCACAACTCCGTTCAACTAACCAGCAAGTGTACTGGGTCGTCCAAGTAATAAACCTTACGCGAGTAAGGGTCGATCCCACAGAGATTGTTGGTATGAAGCAAGCTATGGTCACCTTGTAAATCTCAGTCAGGCGGATTAAATAGTTTATGGTTTTCGAAAAGCAATAATAAACAGAAAATAAAGAGGATAGAAATACTTATGTAAATCAAGAGTGGGAATTTTAGATAAGCGTATGGAGATGCTGTGCTCCTCTTGAAACTCTGCTTCACTACTCTCTCTTCCAATCCTTCTTACTCCTTTCCATGGCAAGCTGTGTATAGGGGTTCACCATTCGACGATGGCTACTTTGTATCCTCTCTGGAAAATGGTCCTCTGCGCTGTCACTCGCATGGCTAATCGTCTGGAGGCATCACACTGGCCGAAGGCTACATCCCATCCTCGCAGTGAAAACTACGCTCACGCGCTCTGTCACAGCACGGCTAATCACTGGTTGGTTCCCGCTCCTGCTGGAATAGAATCCCTTGATTCTTTTGCATCTGTCACTAACGCCCAGCAATTGCAAGTCTGAAGCACGTCACAGTCATTCAATACCGGAATCCTACTCGGAATACCACAGACAAGGTTAGACTTTCTGGATTCCCAGGATCCTACTCGGAATACCACAGACAAGGTTAGACTTTCCGGATCCTCATGAATGCCGCCATCTATCTAGCTTATACCACGAAGATTCTGTTGGGGAATCTAAGAGATATGCGCCCGGCCTAAGGTAGAACGGAAGTGGTTGTCAGTCACGCGCGTTCATAAGTGAGAATGATGATGAGTGTCACGGATCATCACATTCATCAAAGTTAAGTGCAACGTATATCTTGGAATAAGAATAAAAGAGAGTTGAATAGAAAGTAATAGTGATTGTATTAAAACTTGAGGTACAGCAGAGCTCCACACCCTTAATCTATGGTATGCAGAAACTCCACTGTTGAAAATACATAAGTGAAAGGTTCAGGCATGGCCGAATGGCCAGCCCCCAAAACGTGATCAATAGTCTCCTAAGATGAAGAATAAAACAAAACTGAGACCAAAGATGTCTAATACAATAGTAACTTATCCTATTTATACTAGACTAGCTACTAGGGTTTACATGAGTAAGTGATTGATGCATAAATCCACTTCCGGGGCCCACTTGGTGTATGTTTGGGCTGAGCTTGATCTATCCACGAGCTGAGGCTTCTCTTGGAGTTGAACTCTGAGTTATGACGTGTTTTGGGCGTTCAACTCCGAATCGTGACGTTTTTCTGGCGTTTAACTCCAGACAGCAGCATGTACTTGGTGTTCAACGCCAAGTTACGTCGTCAATTTCCGAATAAAGTATAGACCATTATATATTGCTGGAAAGCCCTGGATGTCTACTTTCCAACGCCGTTAAAAGCGCGCCAATTGGAGTTCTGTAGCTCCAGAAAATCCATTTTGAGTGCAGGGAGGTCAGATTCCAACAGCATCAGCAGTCCTTTTGTCAGCCTTTTTCAGAGTTTTGCTCAAATCCCTCAATTTCAGCCAGAATTTACCTGAAATCACAGAAAAACACACAAACTCATAGTAAAGTCCAGAAATATGAATTTAACATAAAAACTAACGAAAACATCCCTAAAAGTAGCTTAAACTTACTAAAAACTACCTAAAAACAATGCCAAAAAGCGTATAAATTATCCGCTCATCACTGCCCCGACGCCAGGCAACGCGAACGCGTGGGTCACGCGGACGCGTGACCTGGCAGGAACGCAACCCGCGCGGCCGCGTCACTCTTCTGCGACCTGTATGGACCAGAAAGCGCTGGAAGTGACTTCTAGGTTGCTTTTGACCCAGTTTTTAGCCCAGAACACACAGATTAGAGGCTATAAAGTGGGGAAATGCATGCATTCATAATTATTCACTCATAATTCACAATTTTAGTTTTAGATGTAGTTTTTAGTGAGAGAGGTTCTCTCCTCTCTCTCTTAGGATTATGATTTAGGACTTCTCTTAGCTTGTAAGAGTAACTCTCGATCCAGGTTTTTATGTTCCTTTGTTTTTAAGCTTCCCTTTCACTTTATTTATTTATTCCAGCATTTGAGTTAATTATTTACTTTTATAATTTAATTTATGAATTATTCCATGTCACAGATTATTGTTTGAATTAATGATAATTGAGGTATTTTCAGTTTATGATTGCTTGCTTTTATTTACGTTACCATTGCTTTCGATCTGAAGATATTTTATTCCAGCAATTTACTTTTTCCCCCTTTTGGTCTTGGTTAAGAAATCAGTAACTCAACAGTTATCAAACTCAGCGTAAGTGATAATCGTTATCTTGCTAATTGAACTGAACTTCAATAATCCCAACTTTTTCTTAGGAAATAAATAGGATTCGAAGGTCAAACTAATTAGTCCCTTGACTTATCTTTGCTTCAAAGGTTAACTAAGTAGAATTAAAATACAACTTTCATTATTGTTGAGAGGGATAATTAAGTTGGACTTCTAATTTCTCTCACCTTGCCAAAAGTTGCTTTACAGTATTTATTTATTTTAATTGCCATTTATTTTACATGCCATTTATATTACTTATTCCTCATTCTTGAAACCCCGAATTCACAATCTCCATAGCCAATAATAAGAACATACCTCCTTGCAGTTCCTTGAGAAGACGACCCGAGGTTTGAATACTCGGTTAACAATTTTTAAAGGGGTTTGTTACTTGTGACACCCAAACGTTTGTACGAAAGGATTTCTGTCGGTTTAGAGACTATATCTACAACGCAACTGTTTTTATGAACTTCTTTACTGGCAAAAATCCTAACGTCAACACCTCTAGAAATTAGCTTACGAAACAAATAATATAGTACAAATTATAGCTTTCAATTAATAAAATTCACTGTTCCTTTTAAAAGTTTAAGAGTAGAATTTTGGAGAAATCTTTATAATTTAAAAGTATATTTAATGTGTATTTTAAGAATATTAATCATTATATGTATATTGGTTTTATAATATTTTAATTATAACTAATTTTTCATATTTAGATTTATTGTTAATTTACTATATTTTATTTGAATTTAAATTGTATTCTTAAATATTAAATTTTCAAAAATTAAATGAATCTATTCTGCAAAATAAAAAGGCAAACATTAGTTATGAGAAAAATATAAATCCTAAAGTTACAAAAAATTAAGTGATCATAGTGGTGGTTATTGGTAATATACATTTTCTTTTAAAGGTTGAGGTTCTAGATCTTGTATAGGTACTGTAGGTTGGGGATTGCCATCCATTCTTTGAACGTTATATACATGTATTCTTGATTCTATCTCTAAAAGTTGTCTCATGCTTTGTACATGTAAGTAATGCATCCTTCTAACATAATGAATGCGTTTATTCTTAATAGTTTGTCTAGCGGTTTTTACTGATTTTTTGGTTTTAATTTGTTGTAGAAGCTTTTTGGTTCTGATTATTTTCTTGTCCATCTTTTTTATTTCTACTTTTAATTCCGAAGATTCAGTTATTAGTTCTCTTATTTTTCTATCTATTGCTATTACTCTTGTTTTCATATTTCTTCTAACTAATTTTAAAGATTTAAGCCTTTTATGAAATTCTTTCATATTACAAGAACAATAACTGAGAAAATAAAGAAAAGAAAAGAAAGATAGTAAGCTTACAGAGATGAACTTGTACTTTTATTGCTTGCAAAGTTGATACACTTCTTGAAAATGATTACAAATACTTGGAAAATTTATAAAGTAAGAAGATATAAGAGTAGAGAGATTTCTTGAACTTTCAAGTTTTTGATGATCTTGAATGAGTGAGGCCTTTGGTATTTATAGACCCAAAATGGTGACTATTTGGGTACTATTTGCCGACAGTACTGTTTGCTTTTACTGTTTGCCGACATTTACTGTTTGCTTTTACTGTTTGCCGACATTAACTGTTTGCTTTTACTGTTTGCCGACATTTATTTTTTACTTTTTACTTTTTACTTTTTTACTTTTTACTTTTTTTTTCATGATTGGGCTTTTACATTGATTACATATACAGTAATTTGTTACATTTCAAATGGGTCTTGTGAGTCTTGATAGTAATGAGCTGAGCTGGACTGGACCTCTTCATCTTCTCCAAGAGGCACGGTCTGTATTGCTTGTAAAGAGTTTTGAATATCTTCTTCTGAAGTTGCTGCAGCTAAAGCTGCCATAATTTGTCTCTTTTGTGCTAAGAATTGAGTTTCTTTTTTATACGCTATTTGTTCTTTGGTGGTGCTTGAGGCTGTTGTTGCTGGACGCTTTTGTGATGCTGTTAACCATTGATCAATAGCTGCTCTTCTTAGCAAATTTATATCATATTTGTTCCACCATTTAATTTTTATTACTCTTACTAGATATTGTATGCTTGGAGATTCTTCATATGCTGCTGAATCATATTCCCAGGTCATAATCCAGCTTATTCCCATGGCTGCTATGAATGAAATAAAATTATATTCTTGTAGGAATGATGATTTGCTTTTAAAATATTCATATGCCATACTGGCTTCTTTTGAGAAGAAAGCTTCCATTGGTCCAAAGTTTTGGAACCATGCTTGAAACCATTTAGGAAATTGTAATGATATCCCCTTTCTAAACCAAATGAACCAGGAATGGGGACTTGGTGATAGAAATAAAATATGATTCCAGGCTTCTTGGTAATCATATTAGGTATAGTTCTGAGGTTCAAATTTTAATGAGAAGCTTTTAGACTGATATGGGGGTATTTCCCACTCTTGCAAGGATAATATTTTTATAATTTTTATTTTTGAATAAATAGGCTGCTTAATGTTGGAATCTTTGTAATGTGTTAATTCAATGGATCCGGTGTCTACTAATATGAATTCATAAAATTTTTGGGTTTTTTGTGGGTTAATAGGAATATAATGGAAAGTATTTGGGAAGATGGTCTTGTATAAGGTTTTTCTGTCTTTCTTGAACCACTCTTTTTCAATAGTTAATATCTTCATAGGATTGGGTTTCTCATAATAAGGAAATTGTTCTTTCAAGGGTTGAGTATTATAGAGGTCAGATGGTTGTAATAATGTGAATTTATTATTAGCAGTAATTATAGGGCTCTTAGAAGGTGATGGCGATGATGGTGCTGCTTTTACAACCTGTGACATTGTCATAGGCCTTAATGATAATTGTTTTGCTGGTACAACCGTAATAGGTAATTTTGTTTCTTTTATTTGGTCAAAAGGTTGACCATAATCTTCACTGGAGGCTGCTTTTTGCTCCATTCTTTCCCTGCAAAAATTCTCTAGTAAGAAAGTCAGGGAGTGAATTTAGTTCTCCTTTTATATGTTCAATAGTAAAATCAAAACATGATAAAATAGCTTGCCATCTTGCAAATATTTGTTTTGAGACCAAATTTTTGACATCATTTTCTAAAACATTTGGGGCTGCTTTACAATCAGTTCTTATTAAGAAGGTTTTATTAAATAAATCTTTTTGAAATTTTGAAACACATAATACTATGGCAAGTATTTCTTTTTTAACTGTTGGATAATTCTTTTGAGCTTGAATCCAAATTCCTGAATGATATTTTACTATTTGTTCTTTTGAGCTATTAGGAGGTATTTGTTTAAGAATTCCTCCATATCCTAATTCTGATGCATCTGTTTCTACAATTAGTTTAGCCGAGGGGTTTAGTATACTTATGCAAGGTATTTCTTTTACTGCATTTTTTATTTTTATTATTATAGAAGTCATTTCTTTTGTCCATGGAGGTGGATTTTTTCTTAATCTCTTATAAAGAGGTTCGCAAGTAACTCTTATACCAGGTAAGAATTCTGCTACATAATTTAAACATCCCAAAAATCTTTGTAATTGTTTTTTGTCAGTTATTTCATTTGGAAATTTATCTGCAAATTCAATAGCTCTTTTAATAGGTACTATGGTTCCTTGATAAATTTCATATCCTAAGAACCTTACTTTAGTTGTAAAAATTTTCATTTTCTTTTCTAATAAAACTAATCCCTGCTCTTTTATAATATCCATAAATTTTTCTAGATGATATATGTGTTGTTTTATTCCTTTTGAGTATACTAATACGTCATCAAGATATACTATAGTAAATTCTATATGCGGGTAAAATATATTATTCATTATTTCTTGAAATTCGCTTAGAGCATTTTTTAATCCTTGAGGCATTACATTCCATTCATAATGTCCAAAAGGTACTATAAAAGCTGTTTTATATCTATCTTCCTCTTTTACTGCAATTTGATAATATCCTGATTTTAAATCAAATTTTGAAAAGATATTTGCTTTATTTAATCTTTTAATTAAATCACTTTTATTTGGTAAAGGATATCTAATCCATTTTAATACCTTGTTTAGAGGTTTATAATTGATAACTAATCTTAGAGCACCTCTTTCTATTTCAGATGCTTTCATCACATAGAAGCCTGTACAACTCCAGGGTGATTTTGAAGGCCTTATTAGTCCCTTATCTAGATATTCTTGTATTTCTTTTTTACAGTATTCTAGATACTCTTTGTTCATATGTATCGGTTTTGCTTTTGTTGGTATATCTTTTTCATTAAACCCATCTTCATATGGTAAAGCTATTTCATGTAATTTTCTATGTTGAAAAGCTGTGGGATTTAAACTACATAATTCTTTTTTAATTTTTTCTTCAATTGCTTTTATTTTATCTTGTATTTCTGGAGTTTGTAATTGTTCTTCTATTCTTTTATGTGTAACTTCTTGGTTTAAGTAGTTAATTTGTCTTGTCTTCCTTTCTATAATATTAACTTGACGCGGTAAGTGTTGTAAAATTTTCTCTAGGCTCAAACAATTAATTTGTCTTGCTTCTGTTTCCGTTACACTAACCTGTGTAGATAGGTGTTGTAACATATTAAGTTCATGTTGTTTTGGTCTTGTGAGAAATTCAAAATGGACAGGATGATTGGAGATTCTTGTACAAGTTATCCCGTCGATGTCGACATTAAAGGGATATAATAATAAAGTAAAAGGATTTCCTAATATAACTTGATGAGATATATTTCTTGCTAAAAAGAATGTAGTGGCAAAGCATACCCTATTTTTACAAATTTTTGCTTTAGATAACTTATAGTCTATAGTCATTTTGTCATTTTCTGCCATTAAGACTCTTTCTGTAGTTTTCTCATAATATTTTGTGGGTATTAATCCTTCTTGTATACAATTAACATCAGCTCCTGAATCTACCATAGCTATTAAATCAAATTTTTCTTCTCCTACTATTAAAGTTATCGTAGTGAACCATTTTTGACTTACTAATAATGTTAAAATATTTATATAATTTTCTGTACCTAGGTTAATATAATTCTCGGGAATTGTTATATTACTAGTCCCTTCATTATTTTGCAAAGATTGTTCTTGGATTTTTATTATGTTTTCCCCTTCTATTTTTAATAATCTGTAGTCCATATTAATGTTTTGTTGTTTTAATTCTGAAACTTCTCTTTTTAACTTTTTTATCTCTTCTTTGAGAGAATTAAGGGAAACTTCTTCTTGTGGGTTTTTAAAAACGATTATAAATTTCTTTTATTTCTATTGGTCTTATTTCTTACTTACTTTCTTCTTCTTTCTTAACTAATTCAGCTAACTGTCTTATGAACTCATCTCTTAAGGGAGTATCTTCTAACTTGTCTATTATTTTGACCAGGGTAGAGGTTTGTTCTCTAGTTAAAACATTTACAGTTTTTTCACAGTTTCTACAGTTACATAATCCCATTCCTAAACAATTATTATTATCCTGTTCCTCCTTTCCACTATTTCCTCCTGAGCTCTCTTCTTCTGACATAAAGTCTAACTGTTGTATAAAATAGTCTTCAGTTTCAGAAGAACCCTCATAACTTGATTCTTCTTCTGACTCTGAATTGATTAGTATAGCTGTCAAAGCATGCTTAATTTCTTTATTTTCTATTTTATTTATTTTTTGTTCTGTCGTACACTTATTAGCATAATGTCCTTGTTTTTTACATTTCCAACATGTTACTTGTTTTTTCTTATTAGAAAATTTAGGTTTTCCTTTAGGGGTTTTATGAAATTTTTTATGATATTTATGTTCATAATAAAGGGGTTTGTCTATATTATATTTAGGTTTTTTATAAAAAATTTTCTTTTTACCTTTATGCTGCCCACTAGGTGCTTTTTCAGGAGTTATTCCATATTGATAGCAGAAAGTGCCAAGCTCTCTTTTTCCCGTGATACTTTCTTGTTTTATTTTCTGTTGTATCTTGGTATCTGTGCATACTTCTATACCTGTTTGTACTATTATATTATGCAATTGTCCAAAGGTTAATGAATTATAGGGAATCTGGGTCCCAAACTGTGTTTGTAGTTTTTGTAATACTTTTTCAGAGAATAATTTTGGTAAGGCTGCTACGAATCTTTCTTTCCAGAAAGGCGCATGTGCATCATCTCTTATCATAACTTTTGACATAAAAACATCTTTATACCATCTATAATCAGACATAGTTGGACATCTTAAATTCATTAATTGAGTATGTATCCTATCTTTAAAAATACTGGGATCTCCTACAAAATTTTTAATAATGGTATATATTAATGTGGATGTAGCGTCTGGTGACTGATCTTCTTGTTTAATACTATTAATAATTAATTTTTTTTCTTGGAGGCTGAGAAAATTATCCCACCAACCTTTTAATTGTCCTGTAAATCCTTGGGTTATCATAATTGCTGCTTCTTTATCAGAGGCTTTTCTCATCTTATAGGCAGTTGCAGCCATAGTCATATTACACATTTGATCTAAAATGGCTTGTTCACTTAATCCATCTATATTCCATTCTACTAAGTCTGATCGTGAAAAACTATTTTGTACTAATTGTGTTCGTTCTTCTAGGCCTACATCTACTGGTGATGGTCTAGGATAATAATTTCTGGTTTTAGGATAATCTCTTTTATAGGATATTTTATTTAGTTCTAATTCTTCTTCCTTTTGTAATGTATTAATTGTTAATTTTCATAGACTAATACTTCTAAGTTTTTCTTTTAGTTCTTCAACTTCTGTTTCTACTTTAGATTTTAAGCTAATATTATCTAAACTTTGTAATTTATATATAGGTTTTTCTATGGGTTTTTCTAACTTAATAACTTTTTCCATATTTTCCATTCTTCCTAACTGATTTTTCATTATATCTAACATGGTATTAGTAAAGTTTAATTGCTGATGTAATTTCTTAATATCTCTTTTTTCTATATTTCCATCTGCATTGCTATCTTTATAGGGTGTTGCTTCAACTTCTAAGTCTTTTTCAATTGGTATTTTAATAGTTTCTTTAGGAGGATATTCAGATTCTATTACTGATCCTGAACTTATTTTCCAAACAACAGTTGGTTTTGTTAGAGGACATAATTTTTTATCGGGTTTAGAGTGATAATTAACGTACCAATCAAAGAAGTATAAACTAATTCTATTTTCTTTCATAAAATCATAGAATAGTTCTCTTAGTCTAATAACTTCATTTGCTGAATGGTTGGTAAAATACCAATCTCTTAGTGATTTATTATAATTAGCATTAAAATCTTGTCTTATCCACTCTTTATCAATCTCAAATGGTTCTTACTTTATAATTACTAATAAAACTTGTGATTCTCTTGGATCAAATTCTGAAGGTGATTTATATACAGCAGTGGCTATATGTGGCCTTTTGTTGTCAATTCCTACAATATCATCAATATTTCCTATTGATGAGTTATCTATAGAATTTCTATGACTAATAGTTTCAACATTATCAGGAATTCTTAATGATTGGGATCTATTCATCCTAATTCTAATATCAGGTCCTTCTCTTATTATTTCCCTTATTCTAGTATTTTGTATTTGTGGTTCTTCAGTACCATCAGGTATTATCCATTCTTCAGGCATACGACTTTTTAATTCTTCATGTCTTAATCTTCTAGGTGTTTGTATATTAGATCTTTTTAGATTTGCATGCATGATTATCGTTTCTTCTTTTGAGGATTGTCTTAATGCTTTAAAGTCATAATTAACCTTAGTAATTTTATAATATATTCTATAGATTATTTCGAATGGATCATATTTCTCATTTATAATTGTCTCATCAGATCTTACTTGTAATTTTAATGCTTGCCATGTGTATTCATTTTTTAAATTCATAGCATAATTTGGGTAACAATTAAAGAAAACTGGTCCATCATGACAGTTACTTTCTAATATTCCTATTAATGAGTCACTAAAATTTTGGAATCTGGTATCTCTTAAAGTTAATAATATAGGCAGATTAATTCCTATTCTAAAATTAGGTTTTACTGCTACTTGTATTAATCCTATATGGATGAAGTTATATCCTTTACTACTATGTTCGTTCAATTTATCCTCTTCTAAGATGGTAATAATCTTATTATTACTTGTTCCTGGTTTACAATATTCTAACATGTGGATTTCATAATTTCTTCCTTCCCAGAAGTTTCTCTTTTTATATACTTTATCTTTATCTATTATAGGTATATTCCAATTATGAAAACTTTCTTCTAACTTAGCTATTTCTAATTCATTTTTAGTTCCAGAGGTGGAAGCTTCATCATTATCTGTTTTTATCACTAAAGAATTATTTTTTCCTAGATTTAAACTACTCATCGTTCTCAATAAACTAGCCATTTTATGGTTAGAACTTTGTGAGTTACGGGACCTCCCTCGTTAATCAACGGGTTCACTGCCTTACTAGGACTTACAACCGGGATTACAATCTGGGCTGACCAACGTATTAACAGTTCTCACTGCTACTTCAAAGTTGTAACTATAAAATTTTAACGTTTATCAAGAAGACTTGTTACAAAAATCCAGTTAAAAATAATTTCTTTATAAATGTATATATATATATATATATATATATATTGTTTAACACCACCAAATTTGCCTCCTATATTATCACTTTTAATTGTTGAATTACTTAATTAATTTCATGTAGTTATTAATATTCAGACATTAATATTGTTAAATATTGTACTAAATTGTTTGAAACTTGATTCATGTAATTGATATAATCATTGCGCACTATTGAATTTTAAATTGTTGTTCTCTTGCTAATTGTTTAATGACCTTGTGTTGTGTAAAGTAATAGTCAAATGCCAAGAAAATCTCAGTGCACTGTTAATACTGCAGCCGGACCTGCAGCTGCCCCTAATACTCAAACACACGCTACTCCGATAAGTGATTTACTGCATAACTTAGATCAAATATTCATTTGCCTTTTAGGATAGACTTTTATTCAATATAAGTTGTGGGTATACTGAAATAAATTGGTTGATGTATTAACTACTTTGTTTTTAGCACACGGATGGAACACATGATACGGGTGCAAATACTTCTTGTGTACAGCAACGTGCTAGAGCGCCTCCACCTCCGCATTTTGGCAACGGTGCTCGACAGTCCCGTGTAAAGGCTATACCGTTTAGACCACCGCGCAATGAAGCACGGCTGGCTCCGTCAAGTGACATTGGGGATGATCGAGCTCCTGCGACAAATAAAAACCAGCCTGATTTACATGAAGTTGTAGATGACCAATCAGAAGATGAAGACTATAACCCGGAGGCGGATGAGGTCGAGTCGTTCGATGACCATGTGGACGACTTATTTGCTCCACGTGAAGTTGAACGCCAAGGCCATGCCAACGGCAAAAAAAAGGACACCGATTATTGGGTTGTTGATGTCATAGGTATTATTTTGATGCTTGTCTCTTAGAAAGTGTAATTACTCTTCTCCGTGCATTCTAATTCGCTTACTAAACTAACATTTAAAGTTTGTTCCGTTTGTTAGAAAATGGTGTGACTTGTTGTATGGAGCTGACTGTTAAGGAGGCATTGGCACTTCCTCCTGGAAAGAAGATCGTGCTAAACCATAACAGAGAGTTGCAACAAGTTGGTCAGGCAGCGGGCCTATTGAGCGGGTTTTTGGGGATATTGGTGTCTGATTTTCAACAGTTGCCAATTGGTGAAAAAAGTTGGAAGACAATGAGCAAGGCTTCCAAGGAGCATGCCTTTGACCAGTTTAAGGTAATGTTTACTTTTTTTAATATAGTAAGGCGTTACCGATGCTTAGTTCACAAATGCTTTTTTTGGTATATCTTAAATTGCAGTCCATTATTAAATTACTTAAGCCACAATTAATCCGGTCCTTCGTGTATAGTAATGTAACTAATAGTTGTAGTAATAATAACAATAATAATGATAAAACTTAGAAACTTGAGGAGAATGTTAAAGCTGCTCCTATTGTAAAGAATTAGAGAGTGAGTATCTATAGGTTATGAGGAGAGGTTTATGAAAATGTAGAGGAAGATAAATATGGAACACATTCGCAAGCTGATTCTGTCACCTTCCTAACTTTGAAATTTTGGAATGTATTGTGGTTTTAATTATTTGTTGAGAGATTTATTTAATTATTTGCTACCTACGGGGTTGATGTTTTTATGTGCTGGAATTCTCCATTAGTAGGTGGATTTCTTTGATTTTCTAATTTTTTTGTTTTAGTCTGGTAAAGTAAAAAAGGATAGCGCATGTTGGATTTCCTTTTCTTCACTTATTTGAATTTTGTTGCTGAGAGTTGTTCATGTCTAATGTTGTATCTTTTGATAATATGCAAGTCTGTTTGAGGTGGTTAATTATTATAATTTTTCCTTGTCTTACTATATTAGTATGATCTTCCTCAACCCTCCTAACCAAAAAATACCTTCACATTTCAACTTTGATATTGATGTCCATGCCTGTAGAAAGCTATTGTAAAAGAGATTCAGCCTGATTCTTTTAATATCCTTTGAAAGGTTCCTTTGCCAAAAAGTTCTAACATATTGTATTAGTAACAACACTAATTAAATAATGAAGTGATATATATTTGATCACCACTAAGCTAGTCCATTAAGGGGGGTTCGGTTCATACTTCGAAGGTGATTATTCATGCTTATATTGGAGGTGATTCATGCTAATTATATGCTTATATTGGTTGTAAAACTTGCATTTTGAACTTGGCTTTTAGGATAAAGTTTTCATTCTCCAAATTTCTCAATCAAATTTGTTTGTGTGTTGAGTTGATGAATCATGTATATAGGTTCTTCTGTGATGTGGAATGGATTTTGAGTTAAAGTTAATAGTTAGAATGACGGTGTGAAAACACTGATGTCAATATAGTTATCATGTTTATTGTGTTATCTTATGATGTGAACTAATTGTAGCGAGTCTTCCACTATTAGGACGACGGAAGAGGGATCATAAAGCGGAAAATTGTACAATGGATAGGAAATTCCTGGAGGAACGCAAGAAATCATTTGTTCCATAAGGTTTATGACGAAGAACTGACTTTTGACTAAAACCTCAAGCATAAGCCAGCAGGAATAGATGCAAATAACTGGAAAAAGTTTCTTGAATATCGGTTGAACGAGGACACGAAGGTAACAAATGCTTATTCAATAAATTTCATTGTATTCGATTTTAAATCGTCATGAATTACTACTAAATGTGCTGAATTTATTGTGATAGTGGAAAAATTACTACCAAAAAGTTCATCACCTTATTCTTTTTTGTGTTTCCTGATATTGTACATGCCTGACTTATAAAACCATTAAAAGTATAGTAATTTATCCCGATAACATTTATGTTTGTCGTTTTGTGTGTAGGAGAAGTGTAAAAAAAATGCTGCTAATCGTTCAAAGCAGTTGTACACACATACCGGAGGTTCTAAAAAGATGGCAAGAAAGAGGCACGAAGAAGTAATTAATTTAAATTCGGTTCTAGAATGGTGACGTGTTTCTGGTAACATAGTGTTGTCTGATATATGATTGTGTTGATGATTGTTATAGGAGCTACGATAGGGAAGGCCTATTGGTAGAGGAGAGGGATGGACCATGAGTCATAAAAAAAAGAATGGTTCGTATATGAATGAAGATGCGCATCTGGTTGGGGTAAATCATGTTCTTTACTTTTTCATATTTCTATATTAAAGTAGTACCATTGAATTTAAATTATTGTAAATACGGATCTCACGTTTGCAGGAAGCAATTGAACACATTGAGAGCCAGGACCCCTCCAGCAAGGAATTTTCACATAATGATTCCCTTGTACAAGTACTTGGAAAGGAGCACCCAGGAAGAGTTCGTGGACTCGGTTTTGGTCCATGTCCCAGTCAGTGTTTTTGTAACATTCCACAGCAGTCTGACTATAGTGTACAAATAGAGGAGTATCAGATGGAGATTGAAAAACTTAAGGCAGAGGCAGCAGAACTTAAGGCGGAGTCAGTAGAACTCAAGGCAGCAGCAGCAGAGGAAAAGGCAAAGAGATAGAGAATGGAGGCAGAGGGGAAGGCAAAAATGCAGAGTATGGGAAATTTGTTAAGCTACATGATTCAGCAACAAGGAGGTAGCTTACCACCTGAAATAGCTGCAGATCTGGATTCTTTGAGAAGTGCACCAACCTCATCCCATGCAAGATGATGTACGGGCATCTAATAATTTGAATTATGAATGTTGGAATCTGGATACTCTTTTAATTTTTCAACCTCATAATGACTTTTGAGATATTTATTTTTAGTTTTTCATTTTGGTGACTTTATATGTAGTTTAGTCGCCGATGCACTGAATTCAAATAATTAATATAATGATTCACTTTTGCATATATTTTTGTTTTGTTTCGTGTGTTGTAGTTTGATTGAATGTTATTTATTTAATTAGGTAACACAATTGTGTGGAATAATGTATAAAGAATAAAAGAATTGGGATTTTTTTAGTGTAGCTTCGGGTTTTTATATAAAAAAAGTGTAATTCTACATTTGGCAGGGGTTTTAAATCCGCTGCTAGATCTTTACAGTATATTTCAACTTTTAGGATTTTGCAGCGGTTACCAACCGCTGCCATCCTCAAGCAATCATAATCTAACGATTTTGTAGCGGATATAACCGCTACAAAATTATACCGCTGCAAAATACCATTTAGCAGCGGTTGTTCCAACGGTTGCTATTAACCACTGCAAACGGTTTAGCCGCACGCTATCTTTCAGCGGGTATATCAACCCCGCTGCTATCCGTTTGGTAGCGGTTAAAAACCGCTACTACTCCTATGAATAATCGTTGCTATTTGCCTGATATGGTGTAGTTAGGGGTGGAAAAAGGCCAGGCGGCCTGCCAGGGGCCTGCAGCCTGGCCTGTGTTTGGTCTGGCCTGGCCTCGCCTGTTATAAAATAGGTACAGGCCCAGGCTCTTTTAAAAGCCTTAATACGTTAATAGACCAGGTCTAGGCTTACTAATTAGCCTTATAGGCCTGTCAGGCCTGTCTAGGCCTGTTAAAATATAATTAAATATATAAATAATTATTTATTATTAATAAAATTATGAGATATTTTAAATTTATTATATTTTATTATAAATATTTTTGTATATTTTAAATATGTTAAAAATTTAAATTTTTTTATAAATATTAAATATATGACATATTACATAATACTATTTTTATTAAAAAATAATTTTTTTAAATAATATTTTTATTTTTGTAAAAAAAAATTATCAGGCCTTTTAACAGGCTTCAGGCCAGGCCAGGTTGAATAACAGGCCAGGCCTAGTACTTTATAAAGAGCCTATAACAGGCTGTAGGCCAAGCTCAGGCCAATCAACTGTATGACAGGCCAGGCCTGTTAAGAGTAAAGTCTGGCCTGACCTGGCCTGTTTCCACCCCTAAGTGTAGTGTAAGAATAAATTTAAAATAAAAAATATCTAAACAACTAAACTTACTATAGGAGTAACATCAAATTCAGATTGAGCACTCTGTATTTTAGAGTTCTCCAGAGGCATGTTTTCCTACATGAAAAAAATAATTAGACATAATCATAAACAACTTAAAAGATAACAAAAGAAAATAAATTAAAAGCCATACATCATGAATCTTGTATTTAGATGCAAATAAAGTTATTAATTGTAAATCTTCACATAGCTTCAAAACCGTGATCTTGCATGGTTGAAAAGCATTAATGTCATCTAACTTTACATAAAATTTAAACAAAAATTTCTTCCCTTTAAATAAATTAATCTCATCTGGAATATCATCCTTAGAAGATCTCTAAAAGATATGAAAAAAGACAAAAAAAAATAATAAAATGAATTACATTGTGAAAAGAAATTGATAATCGACGCATAAAACATGAAAATGTAATTAATGAAACCTTAGACAGTTGAGAAGCACGAAGATCTGAACCAGAAGTGCCAAGATAGCGAGAAGCTTCTTTGTCATATATGACAAATGCTGCATTATCAGGTATCATCACATACCCTGACCTAGACACAAAATCTGGATGAAAAAGCTTAATCAATTAGCATGAATATATTCACTTAAATATGATAAATGATGTTTGATAATAATTGAATAATGCAATTTGTTAAGACCTAGGGACATGAATGTTTGGGAAGGAATCACAAAACATGCAGTAATAAGAACTCTCATCCTCTTTCAAAGCACGATAGCACAACTTGCAACTCTTATACCACCATCCATTCTTATTTTCAGCAGAAATAACCGTACCAATAATACAGTAAAATCCACTCTAAAAAAAATATAAATCCATCAATTAAAGTATCAATAATAAATTAATAAAAAAGCTATCTAAAAAATACATAATAACATACATCAGTTAATTCCTTAATCTCACAAATAGGCTTGTAAGGAGTTCTATTCAGCAAATCATCCTCGATAGAGTATGCAGTGTGAGAAGGAATCTGAGTTAATGCATTTCTGGGCTGATCATTGCACATAATAAAACTGAAAACAAATAAAAACTACATTTAAAATCACGAAAATAATAAGTAAAAAATAATAATATAATATAGCTGATACATGTTGAACAATAATAGATTACCTCTGCCGAAAATCATTTACTTCCTTAAAGTCAGGATTAAAGTACAATAAAGAATTATAATTGATGTTTGATACACCCATAGCACCTGATACGAATATAAAAAATTATAATATATACATATGGTGATAATGGTGATAATATCCATTAAAACATATCTAAACAATAACACCAAAATATTACGTACTCTTAAATAAATTAAACTTTGCAAACTGAATAATTAAAATGTATTCAGTAGTTGAATTATCCTGTATGTGCTGAACCAATTGAGTAGCAAACTCTTCCCAAAGAGTACATCTAATGGTCCCTTTTCCCCTGAAGATTAAAGACTCATAATTAAACTGAGTACAAAAATAAAATGATGGAATGCAACACTATTGAATAGGAGAAAATAAAAAATACTTACTGCATGTCATCAAGCTCTACAACAATATAGATTGACTTCTTGCCATTTTTAGAGAATTCAACTATGTCCCCTTTGGCAGTAATAAGACCCATAACATCTACATTTACAATTCAAACATAAAAGAAAATATAATCTACTAAAATATATAGTAAAATAAAAAATATTAAGAAAATTAATATTATAGGGAATGAGTTACCTATCAAGTGAGATTGTGGATTCTGTTGAGAGAGAATGAGTTCATTTGGCACAAAATGAAACATATTAGTAGGGAAATTAATATCCTCCACGTGGCGTAGCTGAGTCTCCCTCTTAAAATATATACGAAGAGAATGAGTAGTGGGTTTATATTTTTTATCATTAATAGCAAGGGAGAAGTTTGATATGGAGTAGAGTCTTCCCTAAATAATGTCGTTCTCAAAAAGCCTTTTATGGGGGTTCCTAATGGAGCACTTGATTCGATGACCCTGAAATATGTTGACTGAAAGCTTAGAGTGACTTGTTCTAAATGTTGTTAAAATTATTTTGCATAATTAAAAAATTTATAAAAACAATAATATCAATTACCAGTTGGTCCATAACAATTAACTCAAGCATTGGTTTCCTGTATTTGTCTTCAACAGCAGATAATGACCATATCTTAATCACTCTAACCTTGATTCGCCAATTCTGCTGGTCAGAGGACACATCAAGATCCTAAAGAATATGGATGGAAGTTGCCATAAGTGGTGAAATGACAAAAATTTATGAAAGAAAAATGATGTATAGAGTAAACAATGTTCAGAAAGTAAGAATAAGCTCTAAATCAGCTATGGACCAACTGGAGATGGAAATAAGATTATTTATAGATACAACTACTGCACTTAAATATCAATAAACCTTAAGATTTAAACAATATATTTAACACAGATACAAAGATAAAAAAATAAAAACAATGTGACACATCATATAAAGGTCACGTTAACAGTGAAAATCAGGGAATTAAACCTCTGAACACATGACCATTTATGACATAGTTGGTCACTATAGCAGAATGACATTACTTCTCTGATAGGAATAAGATATAAAGTAATCATAGCATGAAAAGAAAAAGGAAAAGAACTTAAATTGTTAAAGCTGATAAGGGTAAAAAAAAAGGCAACATCCAGGAGAAAAATTATAACCTGACCACATAGGTAATAACTAAATGTATCATTACAGAACAACAAAAGATATACTCTATCAAAGAAAATGAAGAAATACAACATTAGCAAACGTAAAAAAGCATGCAATTGAGTGTAGCCAATGAGAAAGATATATTCAACTTGTAAGAAAAAATAATGATAACTATGCATTATAAGGTGGAAACAAATCAAAATTTACTGAAAATGTAAACTTTCAAGAATAAATTCATTGGCTCCATAAAAAGAAATTACATTTAAGATATAACTTATGCATAAAGAAAATAGTAAAATTCGTTGCATATAATTTTTTAATAGAAAATTTGAATATTAAAATGGAAATGGAATTCAATTTTAATTAATTCATAATTAATTATGAATCACTTATAGAAAAACATTATGATATGATATGGAGCATACATATGCATGAAGAGGAATGGTAATTCACATTGTGATCATAATTTGAACTTCTAGACTATATAGAAAATTGGGTTCTCTAAACTATTTAACTAAAATTTACTATAATTAACTTGTTTATAGGATCATATGTAAGACAAAAAGCTTTAACAATTCCTATATAAATAGAGTTGGAACATGAGTGAGCTTTCTAAAGCTTTAACTTGTTATGAGGAGTGAGCTTTCTCAAGCTTTGTATAGTCACAAAAAAAATCAAGCTTTGTATAATTCACTGATACTTGGATTATATCATATTTAAAATAGTTGAGTAAATAACACTACAAATAAAATGTTATTATATCTATTTGATATCATGAACATGCATAATACTTAGACCTAAGATAAATACTTGATTATGAAAAACGTGAAATGTACTAATAAAAAAAAGGCAAAACTTCTTATCATTTATGGCACTCAATGTGAAACTATTGGTGAATTGTCTGTTATAGCAGATAAACATTATGTTAAGTTTAGAAATTGCTACTGGTCAGAATCCCAATTGGTTAGAAGTACATCAAAAAAGGTGATGATTAGCATAGAGCAGTGCAAAAATCAGTTGAATTTGAAAATGTTGGGAAGTTCAACAACAGAGCAAGGTAAGATTTATGAATAAATAAATGTCAAAAAAAGATAACATTAATAAATAAAAAAGGATTTAAAAACATTGACGCATAAATATAATGAACTCCAATATGTCATCTAAAAATGTTGTATTAAGATTTTACTCATGTAATAGTAATAGTTAGAGTTATTTGTGATGTGAAAAATATATCAACTATAATAACTGCTATCTAAAAATAAATACACTTTATTAAGAAAAGAAAAAATATAGAGTGAACTTATTAGAGTTCCAACTTGAATTTTATTAAGAAAAGAAAAAATATAGAGTGAACTTATTAGAGTTCCAACTTGAATCTGTAACCAAAATTATTTTATAAAAAAAATTATGTTTCGGATAAAATCAAGGTGAGTTTCTCATAATGAAAAACATAGGGAGCTCAGGAAAAAAACACATAGTTAAATCAAATTAATACAACTGCTGAATTAACATGAAACTGCATTACATGAATAGAAAGTTAAGAACATATTCAACTGGAGAAAAATCATTGGACATTGATAAGAAACAAAATAAACATCTCCAAATGGTTACAAAAAAAGATATATCAACTTCTAGTAAAAATCAAAGGCATATAATATTAATTGACATCGTAGTCTCATCAATGGATGAGACACTAAAACGCAAGACGCTGCCTTCCAGCAGCTTATGATTCCTGCAAAACTTGTGCCATCCTTTTGTGAGAAACACCTCGTTGGGCCTAATATCACGCCATCGAAGCTTCATCCTTATGGACGGACCAGTCAGTTGAATAACATTTACAAAATCTAATTTTCTAGGAAATGCTCTGACAGCAAACCTAGCAGGAAGAAGCTGGAAATATACGAATATGATTAAATCAAAATTTAGCAAAAAAAAATCAATATGCACTAATGATGAGAGTATATAAATGGATAAATGGATAGAAAACAATACCATTGCATAATGTTTAGATTGAAATGGAGATAGGACCTTAACTATTGAATACACAACTGGAGAAACAATCAAGGACGGATGGGGATGGGGATGGGGAGGGGGAGGGGAAGGAGGAGGAAATTCGTGGATTGGGGTTATGTGCAGGAACAAAATCATTGACTGAGTTCAAGATGTCATTGCCAATAGCGAAAGAATAATCATCATGAGAAAGGGGGTGCGTCCTCATAACAGAATGACATCTAGTCTTGTAAAGATCAAGAGAAAAATTAGACTGCTTCTAGTTATGAATAAAAGGAAAATGAAGAGGTTCTTGATGGAATTGTGTTGGGTTATTACTGTAGTTAGCTCTGTCAAAAAGGTTGTCATTGGCAAATGATGGAACATGAGTTGTGTTAAGAATTTGTGGTGTGCTTTAAAGTTGAAGACAAATGTCTAATGGGACTACACTATTATTATCAGATGGAAGGAGGTTTGTAGAGTTAACAGTATAAAATGATTCATTGATGGAATAAGGCTGAGGACTTTTATATGATAAATCTTTAACATGGACAAAGCTTAAGAGAGAAGATTCTTCAGATATATCAATGACACTATCAGACCCTACAATGGGTTTAATATCTAGTGAAACCTTGAAAGGAGGAGATGAAAATTCCTTAAGCTTCATGTTATGATCAATGACTTCATTAATTATGAAGTGGTTAGAACCTACATAAGAAACCTTAAGCCAACCACCAATTTTAAGGCCATAGAAGGATGAAAAATTCCGAAAACCATTAACAATAATGCCCGTCGGGGGCTTTCTCAATAAGAACTTGCAACTCATTGCCAGCACAATCAGTAAACATTAACAATGAAGCGAGCTCATCATGAAATCTCCTGTAAAAATTGCTTGAAAGCTCACCCATGTCCTGATAACAAACATTTGAAAATACAGTACAGGAAATAAGCATTTGATACAAAAAAATAAGGCTCATAATAAATCTTGTTTAATTTAATAAATTTAAATGTTTGAAATAATAAACGATAGCATGAACCAAAATTTATACCATCTCAGAAGAAACCTAAAGAAAAAATGAACGCTCTTGGGTTGTATCAGGAATAAGAGCCATTAGTTAATAGCAGCTAAAGGAAAGATATGTTAAAAGGAATGAAAGTGCTAGAATGAGTTTGAAATTAGAGTATGTGATCAATGTACCATATGTTGAAATATATAGAACACGGTTCAGGATAATTATGAGTGGTATAAACAAACAAAAAAATAATGTTTGATTAGAGGTATAAGGATATAAGGCTTTTAAGTTAAATTAGATGTATGGAAGAAGTAAAAATGACACTGAACAATTTAGTTAAACCAAGTGGATGGCTGAACATCTGAACAAAACAGACATAATGGTTGGCTAGAGGTGAATGAATCATTAGTATCCTGACTGGTGACAGAAAATGATGAGAGATGTGGCAGATGAATTTCGTGTATAATTGAAGATGATGATTTTTCTAAGGAAGCAATGTATAAAGAAAAGTAACACATCATGCATGACCCATCAGATGAGATTTGAAAGTTCAAACTAAATAGAATGTATTAATGCATGCATGATTTCACATAACATAAGAATGTTGTATACATTTAAATGTAATGAAGAATGGCATGTGGTATGAACCCCATAGGAAGGGTTTATGGATTTGCATGTCAACAACATAGGCACCCCATCTGAGAGCCTTGACAGGCTGAAATTCCACTAACTTGAAAGCCTGTATTAGAAGAATAATATTTGATTTACTATGGTTATTATTATTTTTGCTGTTATTATTATTATTTTCTAATATTATTAAAAATTTATTGATTGGGATCAACTAAATTATAATTGCCTTCATATTGCTTTTCGTTTTTACTATTATAACTTTTTCAATTGAAAATAAAACTCTTTAACGTTTCGAAAGAGAAACAACAAACATACATAAATTATTACTCATAAATATCACATTTTCAGATATTTCTAATAAAATTTAACCATTATAATAAATTTTAAAACTAATATTATTTTTCATTTCTTAGTTAAAAAAAATAAAACTTTCTTTCAATAAACCAAACAAATAAACTCACAAAAAAAAAAAAACAAAACAAGGAAATGAAAACACTTCGAAACGAGAGAGAAAAAAAACAAAAATAAATAAAAAGATGAAGAAAAAAAAGAAAAGATACTCTCAATGAATTACTCAAATTCTATATAGAAAAGAAATACACAAATCGTTACTAATGTTTCTAAATAAAAAATTAGAAATTATACAAAAAAGAAATTAGTAGTACTGATTTGTGTGTGTCAAATATTTCCACTACAAATTGAAAATACTGATTTTTTTTATGGACAAAATTTTGTTTGTTCTAAAATCGTTAGTTATGTTTTAGGCCATGTTTTTAATATATATTTGTCACTTTCTCAAATTGTTACTGACAATTTTATTTAGTAATTAACTTCCATATCAATGTATTATACTAAATTTACATAACGTGCTATTAAACAATTAACTTTACAATACTAAAAAAATTGAACCGTTGGCTTGCTAAGTATTTTTGTTTGTTTTTTATTTTGTATGCACCACTTTATTCAATTAAACTCTTTTTTTTTTTTTTAAATTCAGAGTTTAACCATATTATGTTATGACTAATGAAAAAACTTTATATTTAATGAGAAGGTAAGCTAAGGCTTTGTTTGGGTATAGAAAAGAAAATGAGAGGAAAGAAAATGAGTGGAAAGAAAATAGAAGAAAAAGTAGAGTTATTTGTATGTTGTTTTGATTAAAAGAAAATAAATAGAAAGAAAATAGAGAAAAAATTTTCTTTTATTTGGATGAAAAAAAATGAGAAGAAAGAAAATCATAATAGTATAAAATTACATTAATCCCCTTGTATATGTTATATGTAAATTATACTTTATTAATAATAAGAGGAAAATGTATAATTTTATTTCTATTATTCCTATTTCTCTTCATTTTCTTCTCATTTGTGGAAAAAAAATAATTTAGTGGGTCTCACACTATTTTTTTCTTTCCTCTCTATTTTTTCTTCTCATCCAAACAACAAAAAACTTTTTTTTCCATTCATTTTCTTTCCTTCTATTTTCTTTCTCTTCAAAATCCCTCCATCCAAACAATGTGTAAGTCTCCTCAACAATCATACAGTTAAAAGTTTAAAAAAGATTTTTTCTCTTTTTATTAATCCAACTGCCACAAGCAACTAAATATTCCTCTAAACTTTATTAAAAATAAAAAATACAAAAGGAGTCCCACAAATTCTTTCACATGCTTATACACTTATTATCCCTTTACACAAATTGAAACCCCAATTTCCTAAATTTTCCATTTCGTGCCAAAAAAAAGAAAATTGGTTTCATTCATTGAAATTCACGCAACAGAGAACATTCTGCTCTTGCATAATTCCGAATTGGAATGCCTTGCAAATTCTGAATCGAATCAAGGGACTAAGAAGACGAACTTCTTGGTCCCTCTCAGTAGGGTTTTTTATGAGAACAGAAAAACGATAATGAGCGTGAGGAATCACACCCCATTCTTCGGGACTGAAATTCATGCTTCTTTTGATGGTAACAACAGCAGCTTCAGAAAAAGCCAAAGGAACCTCTTTCATTTGGACAGAAGGAACTTCCCAAAAAAGGGTTTCCTTCGTAGGAGTGTTGTTTCTGCAAAACAAGGATTCCCGGTAAGCCAAGCATTTAGGTTTCCTCAATTTTGTCGCCAAAATGTGAACTTGTCGAGTAGGAACCTCGGTTCCACAAGTGGGTCGAGGTTGAATTGCACCAGGGAACCCTTTTTTAGGAGCAAGGTTTTGGTGAATTTTGATTTGAGCAATTTATGGAGTGAGGGGTTAATGTTGTTTAGGGCTTCTGTTTACACTGCAGTTGTATCTGGTGTGTGCATTTTGGCTTGGTATGGTAGGAATAAGGCCAAGGCTTATGTTGAAGCAAACCTCTTGCCTTCGGTTTGTTTGGCGGTTAGTGAGTACATTGAACGTGACCTTCAGTTTGGCAAGGTTAGAAGGATCTCGCCTTTGAGCATTACGTTGGAGTCGTGCTCGTTTGGGCCGCATAAGGAGGAGTTTTCGTGTGGTGAGGCCCCCACGGTGAAGCTTCGGCTTCATCCCTTTGCGAGCTTGAGGAGTGGGAAGTTTGTGGTTGACGCGGTCCTGTCGCAGCCGAGTCTCTTGGTGGTGCAGAAGAAGGACTATACTTGGCTGGGGATCCCTCCACCATCTGAAGATGGCTTGCAGAGACACCTTTCTACTGAAGAAGGGATTGATTATAGGACTAGGACCAGGAGGATTGCACGAGAAGGAGCGGTTGCTCGGTGGACACAAGAGAGGGATGATGCGGCTAGGGAAGCTGCACAGATAGGTTATTTTGTTTCGGAGCCAAATTGTGATGATGTGAAGGAGATTCCTAATAATTTGTTGGAGGCAACAGACTCTAAGTCTTTTTTCTGTACGAATGAGGGGAAGCATGACCATCATTGCATGGACACAGGTGTTGATTATAATACAAAACATGCAGCATTGGAAAAATCATTTGGAGTGAGATCATTTGGATTTTTTTCCAGAATCATAAAAGGGCATCGGAAACACAAATTTAAGAGGAAGCCTAACAAGAAGGATATCTGTGCATCCGGTGTTGCTGTCAAAAGAAGAATTCTTGAACGCAGTGGGTTAGCAGCGCACAAATTCTTCCAAGATCAATCACCTGGGAAGTTTGGGGAGCCTCCATCATCTTCTGGGTGTTTACCTTATACAAACCATGATATGCAGTTAGTTAAAACCGTGGTTGGAAAAAATGAAGAATCTGTTGTTGGTGGAACTGATAACCAAAATGGAACACAGTTCAGAGATTTGGGAATCTGGTCTCCTTCGGCAAATGAAAACATAAATGGTGATTCAGATTATTTAAAATTTGTCCGCGCTCTGAATTTACAGACAAGAGAGAGTAAACATGAAAATTTGCAATCTAGTGAAGACATTGTGGCACCTGTTGATACTGATAATAGTACAGAGAAACATGAAGAGTTCCGACCCCATGCTGCAGACAGTCAAATCAATGATAATGTCACTGGGGTAAAAAAAAGCTTGGTACCGGAGGATTTGGATTCTCTGATGCCCAGGCCTGAATTGGCAACACATTTTCAAGTTCCATTTGAGGCATTGATTGGGAAACTTGGATTGCACTCATTTTTAAGAAATACACAGGAGTCGATGTTTGGTTTCCTTTCTGGTCCCATCGAAAAGTTGAAGTCTGATGTAGGAGTAAAAGTTGAAGATATTGTTGCAGAGCATGTAGATGACGTTGATGCTTTGCAATCTGAGGGCCTCAGTAAGATGCTTCCTGTTACCTTGGATTCTGTTCATTTTAGAGGTGCTACTGTGATGCTGCTTGCATATGGCGATAGGGAAGCTAGGTGAGGCCTGTTCTTATCCATTAGTAATTACTTCACACTTCTTGATCACGTATGATTTTAATATTATGTAATGCTTAATGGAATAAGGCTTTGCTGCCATAATAGTAGTGATGTCTGTTAGATCATTGTATAAATGGTATGACTTTTAACCATCTAAGTGTAAATAATAGCTCTGTTCTTTTGGTGGTGAGATAAGTAATTGGTCTTCAAAAATTGTGATCATGCAGTTGAAAACTTTGGAGCACTCGTTATTGGAGTTTAATTCAGGTGTTAGAAGAGGGCTAGAAATATGAAGAATTGATGTTTCATTTTATCCAATTTTAAACCCTTTGAATTTCTGCTTAAGATGCCCAATTTCCCTCTATCTATCTGTTTTAGATCTTCACTTCTGCTTGCTCCTAAGTGACTCTATAAGATCCTGGTACCAATGTTATCTTTTTCCCCTAAACCAATTATGGTGACATACAAGACTCCTTCAAGCTTTATTAATTCATCTATATGGAATTTCCTTTCCTTTCCCTACATCTGAGGTTCACTTTGTATTTGTCTTTTCTCTGATAAAACTCCTTGTATGCATATTTGTACATGGGTTATGCTTCTGCCAAATCTGGAGATGCACATGAATATAATTACACATGTAATGTAGTTTATATATATAAACAAGATTTTCATTAAGATTATTATAATTTAGCAGCTTAAATATTATTGAATGAATATCTTAACTCTCATTTTTAATATTGAAATGGAGAGTGTAGCTGATGTTTCTGCTTGTTTACTGCAGAATATTGTACTTGTCTCGGTTATAACTTTCGCATCTGTTTGAATATTAAACACTGACTTCTATGTTATAATATATAGTCAACTATAATCATGCTGATTAACTATATATTAGGCTAAAAGTTAACTACTTACTAATAATCAGTAAGTGCTTCTAATCTAACTCCTAATATCACCGTGATTACTCCATTGTTGACTGCAAGTTAGCAGCTACTATTTTTTTATTGCTTGATAAAACAATAAGTATTAGGATAATAAGCCTGGTCCTAAGAGGGTTATAAGTATATCAGACAAGGAAGTATGATGACAGTAAGGAGAGGAGAGCACAGGTGGGCCCGTTACTGCTGATGGCATAACTAGCTAACTATGGGTGTGAGGTGAGGTGAGGTTGTTATATGAGAATGGGATGTGATACACTTCTATATTTAGATGAATTACTGCTCATTGCTACCACTGCTCATCCTTTCTGTCATTTAGTCCTTATTTCCTTCCCTTGATTTAATTCAAGCAAGTTTAATTAAAGTATTTCCCTGTTTTATTGGTGCTGTTACATGTGTATACCAATTCTAATTCTAATATCAACCATATATAATGAGAATTGAGGAAGGGGTTTGGTGCACAAGGTTTTTTCCACAAAAATTCCCTTTATCATATATCATATATGTATTGCTATTTCTATGACTTGAACCAAAAATCTTTTAGTTAAAAACTTAGAATATAAGGTACTTATCATTTTAACCAATTGCACATTTGTTAGTATTACACATAATAAATTCATGTCATGGGGGTTCGGCTATATTTTTATGTTGGTTGCCGAAGACCTAACACAACCCTCCTCCTTTATCCGGGCTTGGGACCGGCTATATTTATTACACATAATAAATAAAATGACGAATTAATAAGCATGTTAATACCTATTAATATACTAGTATCGTTAACAATGATAAGAGATCCTTACCAAAAGTACTGAATTTCTAGCTGTTTTATAAGCTATGTTACTTGTAAAGACACCAAAAAAAAAGTTATGTTACTTGTATGTTGATCTGGATTCTGGGAACTGGTGTGGAAATCTAAAATTGCTTTTGAATGGTAATTAATCTTGTGCTATAAGATATTAACACGGAGATATAAATCTTATCTGTGTATATTCTTTTTAATAATAAGTGAATATAAACTTGAGGCTAGGAGATGAAGTCTGATAAGACGGGTTCTAATAAGAAAGTTTTTGTTGGGAAGAAGGCAAAGGCTGAGGGACAAGAAGGCTAAATCGTAAATTTGGAAGGGACTTAGGCTCGCAAAAGTTGGTTAATTGGGATGGGGAAAAGGGAATAAGTATCTCTTTGTAAGATCAGCTAGCCAGCTAGGGTTGTCAATACTGTTGAGCCAGTTAGCACTTGGATGAATTTGAGAATCCACTCTCAATTGACAGTTCTTACCAATTGTACACACATTTTCTGCATTGAACCCCTTGGCCAAGTTTCTTTATTACAATCTTACACTATTACTTCTTAATCTTTTCTTTCATCTCTGTGCTTGTTTCATCAAAGTCTTGGTGATTGTAAATAATAAAAAGATGCCTTTTTATTGCGAATTGCAGTCTTATTTCAAAAAAGTGACAGTGTGCATGAATATACACTTCTACTTTCAGGGAGATGGAGAATGTCAATGGCCATGTGAAGCTTAATAACCACTACAGCCGTGTAAATGTACAGCTTAGTGGAAATTGTAAGACTTGGAGGTCTGATGTCATATCTGAAGATGGTGGCTGGTTGTCTGCTGATGTTTATGTTGACATTATTGAGCAGAAATGGCATGCTAATTTGAAAATTGACAATTTCTTTGTCCCGGTAAGGTATATAGTGACTTGAAGTTCCAGTATCTTCATGTAATCCTTCTTTATCATTCAAGTTTTGTGGGTTTCTTATTCAAGCCTGGATTGAGTTCATGCAGCTGTTTGAAAGAATCCTAGAAATTCCAGTTGGATGGTCTGAAGGGAGGGCCAGTGGGGAGGTGCTTCTCTAACCTAAATCCAGTTACCTTTGAATTATATTTGGTGTTGTTACATTGTTTTCAGTTTGAGTTTGATTAGGGGAAAGATTAGTAATGGAATTTGGATTAAAATTGTGTTTCAAAATTGTTTTTCATGGATTCATCTACATAGTAGATTATTCAAAATTGCACATTACTACATTGCCTATTGTTCATCAGATTTGACATAACTTCACCTGTTTGATGTATTATTTGCTATGTTTAGGTTCACTTGTGTATGTCAAAGGGTGAAAATTTTCCAAATCTTCATGGACAGCTTGATGTGACGGGGTTGAACTTCCAACTATTGGATGCTCCATCGTGTTTTTCTGTATGTCTTTCTTTCACCCTAACACTGCAGGCTCTGCTTGCAACATATTTGCTATTCTTTTGAATGGGAACTGACCACTGCACTCGCAAAAGTACTCTATATTCAACAACATAGAAATGATATTTGACTGTATATCTTTAAGCACATAAAAACTGTTCTTGGGCATTGATCTGCATCCACCCATTTTAAATATTGCTCGTGTTCATGCATTTGAAATTAAATTATTGAATTTTTGGTTTCCCTTTTTATTTGTATTTTGTGTTGTTGCAGAACATATCAGCAAGTTTGTGTTTTCGTGGTCAAAGAATATTTTTGCACAATGCAAATGGCTGGTTTGGTAGTGTTCCTCTAGAAGCATCAGGAGATTTTGGCATCCATCCCGAAGAAGGAGAATTTCATCTTATGTGTCAGGTATTGAGTGTATTTTTTTTTAATAAATAAATTCTGTGTTTGGTCAAATATCCTTGAAATGTTTAGTACTGAAGGACACAGTTGAGTGTACTTAACTGAGCCATAATTTGGAAAATAAAGTAAACATGTTCAACCTGTATCCTCTGTCGAAAACTGCAGTTGATATTTACTTTGGTAGTTGTCTAACGAGAAAACGTGGTAAACTCTCATTCCAATGTTATTATCTACAGTTCATTTCACGGATTCCTTACATTGTTGGATTAATTCATGGTAGATAGTTTTGGAATTGTTCTCATGTGCCCTACTTCATTTGATCAAAATTCCAGGTTCCTGGTGTTGAAGTAAATGCGTTAATGAGAACTTTCAAGATGAGACCTCTTTTGTTCCCGGTATGCTTTCTTGTGTTTATTGCATTAGTTTAATACTTGAAAGGTTGAGTAAACTGATTATTCTATGATGGTCAATTTTCTTTCTGGAGCTTTTGAGTTTAAATGTGAAATGGTAGCATTGAAGCTCTATGCAAGTTCACCTTTGATTAATTCCTATGATAGTTGTTGAAAGCTGAACTTTCAATAAAGTTTACTTCAGATTTTTCAGAAATCAAAACAACAAAAAGGCTGTCTACTCATTATAAAAGGGATTTTGGAATTTGAGAATTTACAGCACATGACAAACCTACTCTGATTAGTTTCAACTTCATTTCGTGAAAACAAAAATGATATTTGTCTGTGTGATCTTGGTCCTTGAAGTACTCATTTTGTTCTCCATTATTGAGATTTACTGATTGCAGCTAGCTGGATCTGTCACTGCTCTATTTAATTGTCAAGGCCCACTGGATACTCCTGTATTTGTTGGCACTGGAATGGTTTCTAGGACATTCTCTACTTTACATGATACTCCTGAATCTTTAGCATCTGAGGCACTTGCTAAAAGTAAAGAGGCTGGTGCGCTGGCAGCATTTGATCGTATTCCATTTTCGTATGCATCTGCCAATTTTACTTTCAACACTGATAACTGTGTAAGTTGAAGGGGGTAATAATTCTACACAGGTGGTTTGGAGTACAGTCTCATTTTTTAAGTGTTATGTTATCTTATGGTAAGACTTGCAATGCGCATTGCAGGTTGCTGATTTATATGGAATTAGGGCAACCCTTGTGGATGGAGGTGAAATTCGAGGGGCTGGGAATGCATGGTTATGTCCAGAGGTATATAAATACTTTCTAGGGGAACCTGTTTTGTTCTGTTTTTTTTCCTTCCTCCTTGTGGCTTGTGCCATGGGGTATGCTTTCATTAAGCAAGTACTGATCTTTTTTTTTTTCCTTTTTTTAACGTCTTGAAATGCTTGAATGCTTTTGCCATGGTTGTTGGATCCCCAATATACAAACCCACCTTGTGACACATAGCTTTTTGGTATTTATTTATTTCTTTGTTTTTTTTTTTTCCTTTTTTTTTTGTTTTTTGGGAGGGGGGGTGGTTGGGGTGAAAATGAAATACTTGAAAGCATTTACACAGTCGTGTAATTTTGGAACTCCACTATATACACTCACTTTGCAACCTTTTCCCCTTTTCATGGGTAGGGAAAGAAATGTGATGTCGCGAAGGGTGCCAATTTATTCCTTTTCATGGACTTAAAGGGGTGTCTGTGAGTTTTGATTTTGAAGAAGGGGGGAGGGATAGCAGGGCAGCGTAGAGTAGAAACTTGAAGTGCATTTTGAAGTCCTTTTTACTCTACAAACTGTTCTCTTCTCCAAAACTCCAGCTTCCAGCTGCAACCTAAATCTATTCCTCAATCCATTTTGACATAGGAAAATTATAATTATGTACTCACAATCAGGAAATAGTAGGTTTGATAATGTGAATATGATGCAAGAATCAAATTGGGTAAGGGTAAGGTTTACTCTAGCAATTATAGGGACCATGAGCTGCCACTCTGGCCCATTAATAGAGTAAGGACAACAGGGAAGGTTGTTATTCTGAGTTGGATGAGAGAGGAATGGGAGGATGAGTAGCGATTTGCTGTCGTCGGTAGAAGTTATTACATGGTTAGAAGATGGTGATATTTTGGAGAGTGAAGCTTAGGGCCGAAGGGTTTCTCTATGCCAAGGACTTGCTTTTTTGTTTTTGCATTTCCATTGTGAATATTGAGGAATCACAGAGAAGTCCTGGGCAAGTTTTGTCCTAAGACCCCAGTCTAAGGCATACAGCATGCTTACTTTCATCTTCTCTATTGTTAGATACCGTTTCTAACAAAATATCTTTTCCCTTTTTTTTTTAGTTCTAGGAAACCAATTATTTTCAGCCAATATTAGCTAACGTTTTTGAAGTTACTCTTTTATCTTAAATTTTAAACCCGAAATCTTAGATTCTAAACTAAATCCTAAACCTAAATTCTAAAATCCTAACCATAAACCCTCCAAAAAGTGAGTGTTAAAAAAGTAATTTTATAATAAAGAAAAAAGTTTAACTAATGTTGGCTATTTAAAAGTTGGTTCCTTATACTTTTTCTCTGTGTTATTATTACTGCAATTTCTGTCTAGAGTTTGTGCCCATACATTCCATTGTTTTGTTGTCAGGGAGAGGAGGATGAGACAGCCATAGATGTTAACTTATCTGGAAGTTTGGCCTTCGAAAAAATCTTGCTTCGTTACCTTCCCAATTATCACCATCAGATGCCACTCAAATTTGGGGTTTTAAATGGAGAGACAAAACTTTCGGGAGCTTTGTTAAGACCGTAAGTTTACACTTTTTCAGTTTCAATAATTTGTTTTTGTTAACTTATTATATATTTATTTTATTGTTTTTGATTTGGCGTTTTTTCCCCTTCCTTACTGGAGGTATTATACTTGGCTTCTACCAATACGTTTTGTTGATACTTCTTTCCCATTTCTAATGTTATTTCTTCGGTCAGTAGTTTTTTGTAATTTTAGTTTATTTTATTTCAGGAGATTTGATATTAAATGGACTGCACCTAAAGCAGTAGGGTCTTTTAGTGACGCTAGAGGAGATATCATAATCTCACATGATTTCATTACTGTTAATTCTGCTTCTGCTGCATTTGATTTGTATATGAAAGTCCTGACATCCTATTCTGATGATTTTGCCGTTAAGAGAGATGAATTTAATGCACCAAGAGACATTCCATTTACTGTTGATGGAATTGAGCTAGATTTGCGTATGCGTGGGTTTGAATTCTTCAGTTTGGTTTCCACTTATACTTTGGATTTTCCAAGACCTTTGGTTCTGAAATCAACAGGAAGAATCAAGTTTCATGGAAAGGTTTTAAAGCCTAATAGCAATGTTATTGGGCAGAATTTTGAAAATAACAGGCATGATGTGACGATGTTGGAGAAAGGAAGTGCAGATAGCCTTGTTGGTGACATTTCAATATCTGATCTCAAACTGAATCAATTGATGCTTGCACCTCAACTGTCTGGACAGTTGAGAGTTTCGTCAGACTGTATCAAGGTGATGAATAAAACTTCCTTTCGAAAATTTGTTTCATTGAGTTATTACTCATGGTCATGGATTTCTTTTCCTTTGGTTAAATCGGCATTAGTAAAGATTCAACCAAATATAATCTTTGGGGGAAAAGTTCAAAAATTCTTTGTTAAACTATCCACATTGGTTAAGTAATGAGTGACCACTTGTTTAGCAACCTGAATGGTTAATGGATCTTAAATTGGTTTACCAAGAACTATTGTTATTATTATTATTATTCCCTTCAATTTTAAGTTGTGAATTAACTTCTTATATGTTCACATTTCCCATGGTTATATAATATGTGAGGTGTGGCATTGACAGTGTGAAAAAGTTAATTCATGATGTGGCATTGTTTGATTTTATATCAGTTTAGTAAAAGTTTAGGCACAGTGAATTCAAAGTAGATCCAGATGTATTTATTTCATGATGGCTAAAGCAGTGAAATATTTTCCTTCCCCATATTTCATCCAAGTTTTCATGTAACAGTTTTTATTTTTGTCATTTTGTGATAGGTAGAGATCCTTATGTTGTCCATTTTGGTCTGTTATGGGGAGACTATTTTATATTGTCTGGCTTTATACAATACCTAGATATTTCCTAACGCCCTTTTCATATTGGCAAATTTTTCATACAGTTGGATGCATCTGGAAGGCCTGATGAAAGTCTTGCAGTGGAGTTTGTAGGGCCACTACAGCCCAGTAGCGAAGATGGTCTCATAAATGGAAAACTATTGTCCATTTCTCTTCAGAAAGGGCAGTTGAAGGTTAATGCAGGTTTTCAGCCATTTCATTCTGCTAACTTGGAGGTAGCTATATTTTTTAATTTTAGGTTCAGTGTTTGGATCTATGTTCATTTCTGCGCTGTCCTATTTTGGGTCACTATAAGTTTGAGAAAAATTAATTGAAATTTATTATGTTCCTTTTCCTTGCTTATTTGGGGCACACTTCTAGGTACGGCAATTTCCACTTGATGAGTTGGAGCTTGCTTCTCTCCGGGGAACTATACAAAGAGTAAGACATCATATTACCTATTGACCACATTGTTTCCTAACGTCGCCCTCTCTTGTGCCTCCTATGTATATCTGAATCTTAATAGAGTTTGCAATTCGATTGTGAGAAATTCAAGAGGTTTGACCCCGGATTGTTTATAGGGAGTTCATGTAAGAGATGATCTGGTAAACAAGCAAAGATTATTATAGTTAATACACATCCCTAAATCTTAAGCTGCTAGGTGGAGGCCAAGCTAAGGCTATTATTAGTTAGCAGGTATCTGTTGTAGCTTACAGAAAGTAATTCTTTATAATGTGTTTGGTTTTTTAAAGAATTGTTCATGAAGGCTTACTTTCTTTATTTCTAGCTTATAGAAAACTAATGAACTAAAGGGAAGACTTGGAGTAACAATTTAGTTGTCTCCGTTTACCCTGAAGGTCATGGATTAAAGCCATGAAATTGGTGATTGATGCTGCATTAGGTTGGGTGGGACCTTCTCCAGGCCATGCATAACAAAAAAGATATATCTTTTATTGAAAAAGGCTGAAACAATTCAAACATGCTCCCTTATGCAAAAGCCCTAGAAAATTTTAATTAATGTTAGTAGAGCTATTAGGGATGTGAAGGGGAGCCTTGGAGCAACGGTTAAGTTGTCTCTGTGTGACCTCAAGGTCACGGGTTCAAGCTGTGGAAACAGTCATTGATGTAATTGTTAGGTTAGGCTGTGTACATTACACCTTTTGGCAGCGTTAATGTGGGATACTTGTGCACCGGACTGTCATTTTTTTAGAGCTATTAGGGATGTGGGTGTAAAATATATATGACATAAAAATTTTGCTATACAAATCAAACCGTGGCTTTCTTTTAGAGAAAGGTCAGCAGAATATAAGGGAACATAGTAGTATAGATGTCTCTAACATGAAGCATTGCAAGATGTGCATAGAGGAGAGATGCACAGGCATCATGAAAGTTTGAATAAATAATTTTGATGCATAAAAAAATTGTTTACCATCAGTCTTTTACCGCCTCACTTTTCTTGATTTCACCTCTCCCCTTCTGCTTGGTTCTGTTTGAGTGATAACCTGCTCAAGGGCTTATTGAATGGTTATGTCATAAAAGGAGTATATGATGTTTTACTGTTTTTCAGCTGGTACCTTATTTGCTTTCAGGCAGAAATCCAGCTTAATCTTCAAAAGAGAAGAGGACATGGCATTCTCTCTGTACTTCGGCCAAAATTCAGTGGTGTACTTGGTGAAGCCCTAGATGTGGCAGCTAGGTGGAGTGGAGATGTTGTAAGTGCCTAATTTCATCTTATTTCCTGCACCTGAAGAGTTAAGATTTGTCTTGAATATATGCAGGTGTCAGCATGTGTGTGTGTTTACTATTTGTGAGTGAAATGATCAATATTTATCTTTGCAACTTTCTAGACTAGTTGATTACCTTTGTGTATTCAGGTTGTAATAACATAAGGAAATTGCAATTTTGTTTCCTTTAAATAATCAAAACTTTATGATTGCCGTATAGAATTTCCCAAAAAGAGGTGTACATGGTTGATTTTCTATACTGTTCAGTGACTTTCACTGTAATGACTAATGAGCCCAAAGCTTGTCAGATCTAGGGTGTCAATTTTTTTTATGGTGCACAATTATGTTTAATACTGATCGTAAATGGATGCACTGTTGTTCAGATCACCATTGAAAAAGCTGCTTTGGAACAAAGCTACAGTCATTATGAACTTCAAGGTGAATATGTGTTACCTGGCTCCCGAGATCGTAACCCTGTTGACATAAAAGGGGATCGCTTTATAAAAAAGCTCATGTCTGGCCATCTTGGTAGCTTTATATCCTCAATGGGCAGGTGGAGAATGAAACTTGAAGTTCCAAGAGCTGAGGTTGCTGAGATGCTTCCTCTTGCGAGGCTTCTTTCTAGAAGTACTGACCCTGCCGTTCTTTCGAGATCAAAGGTATTAAACCTTATGTTGTGAGGTTCCTTACAGTCATAAGTAGCTATTGCAGTGTATTTCAGTTGATTGAGATATTTTCTCCAAGAGCAATTTTCTCTAAAATCAGGGAGGAATTAATAATAGTAATAATAATCTAGTAACTAGGTAAGATAAGACAAATTAGGTAATTCATACATGGTTTGTTTTTCTCCTTTTGGATTGCACTTGAATTAACTAGAACAATTGAAAGAATGCACAAAAAGGTGGCCAATTGCATGGGGTCCCCACCTTTGGTAGGATCTAAGGAAGAGAGATGAATGCTGTCTTATCTCCACAAATGAAGGTAGCAACATATACTGTAAGTGAGAGAATTTGATAATTCATGTATCTGGTTCATGTTTATCAAGTTAAGCTTTTGAAATAAGTGGTTTCATGACATAGTATTAGAACTTCTTTGACCAAAAGGTTGAGTTTGATTCTTGTTGCCCCCAAAAGAAAATAGTTTCATCATAAGACAAAAGGCCTATGCAAAATTTACGCAAATCTAGAAGAGGCTCTTGTGTGAAAGGACGTCTTATAGATATAACCATTCATGTGCCTCCTCCTATCAAGTTAAGCTTTTGGGACTAGTGATTTTCATAACAAAATGACTAACACTTGTTTGACTTAAAGACTAGTGTCTGCTAAAAGAAAAAAGGATCCCAGTATATGGGGTGTCTTCATCTGAAAACCTGTAGTTCATCCTATATAGTTTATTTTTTAAAAAAGATTACTGATTTCCATGTCATGCTACATCTATGCAGGATTTTTTTATTCAAGGTTTGCAGACGGTGGGATTATATTCTGCGAATCTTCAACAGTTGCTCGAGGTAATGCCAATGGATCATTATATTTTATCTTTGTTCCAAAATATTATGTTTATTTCTTTAATTCAAAATATTAATCTTTGTAATAAACTATGACTTGCAGCTAATAAGGGGGCATCATGTTCCATCACAAGATGTGGTTCTTGAAGATTTAAGCCTGCCAGGTTTATCAGAACTCAAAGGTCGCTGGCGTGGCTCTCTTGATGCAAGTGGTGGAGGGAATGGAGACACCCTGGTAAAAATTACTATTGTCTGTATTCCTGGAGTTTGGCGTAAATCATCTTATTTTAAAGATCCGCTTTCTTCTATTTCATTTCAGGCAGAATTTGACTTTCATGGGGAGGATTGGGAGTGGGGAGAGTACAAAACTCAGCGTGTTTTAGCCATTGGTGCATACAGTAATGATGATGGTCTGCACCTGGAAAAAATTTTCATCCAAAAGGACAATGCCACCGTTCATGCTGATGGAACTTTGTTAGGGCCCAAAACAAACCTTCATTTTGCTGTTTTAAATTTTCCTGTTAGTCTGGTCCCAACTGTAGTTCAGGTAATTGAATCTACAGCAATGGATCTTGTTCATTCTCTGCGGCAACTGCTAGCCCCAATTAGGGGTATATTGCATATGGAAGGAGATCTTAGAGGAAGTTTAGCAAAACCAGAATGTGATGTGCAAGTAAGGCTCCTGGATGGTGCTGTTGGTGGAATCGATCTTGGAAGGGCTGAAATTGTTGCTTCTCTAACCTCGACAAGTCGTTTTGTATTCAATGCAAAACTTGAACCTATAATCCAAAATGGTCATGTTCTAGTTCAAGGAAGTATTCCTGTTGCTTTTGTGCAAAATAACACGTTACAGCAAGATGTAGAGCTAGATAAAAGTGGGTTTAATTGGGTTCCTGAATGGGTGAAGGAGAGGAATAGAGGGACTGGTGATGATGCCAATGACAAAAAAGCTTCCAGAGACCGAAATGAAGAAGATTGGAATAGTCAAATAACAGAAAGCCTAAAAGGTTTAAATTGGCAAATCTTAGATGCTGGAGAAGTTAGGGTTGATGCTGATATAAAAGATGGTGGAATGATGTTGGTAACTGCTTTATCTCCTTATGCCAATTGGCTTCATGGCAATGCTGATGTGATGCTTGAGGTCGGTGGTATCAATATAACTCAGTTGTTTTCTTTCTTCTCTCTTCTTCTCTAATTTTTCCCATATGAATTGAATTAATAGGTCCGAGGCACAGTTGATCAACCGGTGCTTAATGGATATGCATCATTCCACAGGGCATCTATTTCTTCACCGGTGTTGCGGAAGCCACTTACGAACTTTGGTGGCACAGTTAATGTGAGATCAAACAGATTATCCATTGCTTCACTGGAGAGTAGGGTAAGCAGAAAAGGGAAGCTGTTTGTAAAAGGGAACCTTCCTCTCAGAACTAGTGAAGCAGCCCTCAATGACAAGATCGAGTTGAAGTGTGAAGCTCTGGAAGTTCGTGCAAAAAATATCTTAAGGTTGCTTTCTTCTCCTGGCATAAGGGTTCTTAAGATATATCTTGGCTTATTGATGGGTTTATACAGCTTTATGTGACCGTTAAATCTTGGTATATATCATGATTCTTATCAAAACATCTACTTCTGTTAGTGGTCAGGTTGATTCCCAGGTGCAAATAACTGGCTCTATGTTGCAACCAAACATATCTGGGAATATTAAACTTAGTCAGGGAGAAGCATATTTGCCACATGATAAGGGTGATAAGGGTGGTGGTGCTGCTTCGAATAGATTTCCATCAAATCAGCCTCCTCTACCTGCTGGTGGTGTTAGTCGAGCATTTGCTTCAAGATATGTTTCACGGTTTTTCAGCTCAAAACCTGCTACTTTGACAACCCAAATTTCACAATCTGGTAGCTCTGGTAGTAATTTACTTGTGCATCTGTTCATGAACTTGATCTTCTTTTTCCTTATAAATCTACTGTTGAATGTTTTACATGAGAATCTACTCCCTTATTACTGTAAATGTAACCCTTTCCAGATAATTAGAGTTGCCTCTTCGATATCTATATTGATACATATAGGATCTAATGTCTTCATGCATATGAGAAACACACCTTAGAATTATTCTAAATCATGCTTGTGCAATCCACTTTTCCTTAAATAATGATTTTGAAGGTTTAATATTTTCTCTTCAAAGTCATTATAAATTAGGATTATCAGGTGCAACTAGCATACAACAGTATAAATGTAATATAGTTCTTATTAGAGAAACTATACCCTATTCCAAAGATAGATAAAGATCGGTGTTTGAAATTCTCCTTGTACCACAATTCAGAAAAAAGGAGGACAACTCATCAACAGCTTGTGCTCCTAAGTCCTAACTGCTGCTAAAACCTCAAACCCTATTTGATGAAAATTCCATCTTGAGTGATAAAACCTAAAGTGCAAAAACAACCTACTCCATAATATCCTAGCAAACTTAAAGTGCACAAAAGGTTGCCGGCTCATTGTAAATTACAAAACTCTAGTAGCATAACACAATTATCAAGTGATATAAGGCCTTCTGAGGCACATACATTTGCAATAAAATATTTCTGGTTTTGTAATGGAAAAATATTCATTCGCGTATATGTTACAGATTTTTTCTTTTTAGGAAGGAATATGGAGCTAAGCCGCTTTGTTGTATTATAGAAAGCAATCAGTCAATTGAGAAAAAACACATGCTAATTCTCTTCAAGTCTGGTAATGTGACCCTTCTGAATTTAAAAATAGCTACTAGCCAAGCATATACTCAAGTCACTTCATAGCAGATAACCAGTGTCAGCACAAAACTGCCCTTGAAATTCCTGGCATTTTTAGTCAGGCAAAGTCACCAAAATTTCTCTGTACATAGTTCATTTGCAATGAATCATTGTGTTAGTTCTTTCAATTATTGTAGTATAACCCTCCAAAAGATGTTAGTAAACTGGTTTTTTTCCCCTGTTATCATGATACTTATACAGCTTCAGGGGTGGCAGGATCAAACCTTTTTTTTTTATTAATTAGTGGGCTCATGATGTTATATTTTTCAGAATGACTGCCATTGTACATATTATGATATTTTTATTTTGGGAAATGGCAGTTAAGAAGACAAGTCAAGTTGAAAAGGACATGGAGCAGGTGCAGATAAATCCAAATATAGAAGTCTATCTTAGTGATTTGAAACTTGTGCTTGGACCAGAGTTGAAGATAGTTTACCCGTTAATCCTGAGTTTTGCTGTAAGTGGAGAGCTTGAGTTGAATGGTCTTGCCCATCCCAAATGTATAAAACCTAGAGGCATACTCGCCTTTGAGAATGGTGAAGTTGATCTAGTTGCAACACAGGTTAGTGTAATCAAATATTTTATGCCACTGCCCTGTTTCTAGCAGATCAGATTTTATTTATAACTTTGTTAAACCATTGTTCATGCTCATAACGTCTGTTACTAATCAGGTGAGGTTGAAAAGGGAACACCTGAATGTCGCAAAGTTTGAGCCTGAGTACGGACTTGATCCTATGCTAGATTTAGCCTTGGTTGGATCTGAGTGGCAATTTAGAATTCAAGGTCGAGCTAGCCATTGGCAGGACAAGCTAGTGGTGACCTCAACGCATTCTGTGGAACAGGATGCACTGTCGCCTACTGAGGTAAAAAGCCATTGCTGCACCCATGTTATTGTGATGAATTTGGAGCTGAACTGTAACTTGTATTGCTACTTTCAAAATCAACACATAAAGGGTCCCCATGTACACTGGTGTTTTTCAAGAATTTCACTTTGATATGCAAAACAAGACATTTCTAAGTTTTTACTCTGATTTAGCTGCTCTCTGTTTGGACTTTGGACTTAATTTTTCAAGCTTTCAAACTTAGTAATCATTTTGTTTCCTTGTTCTTTCGTCTCTGACTAAAATTTGATTCTTTTTCCTCCCGGCTTTGTAAGTTCACTTCAGTCTGTCCCAGCAACATAATTTATTAATCAAATACAAGAAAGCCTCAAGGGTAAGAAAATAGTTAAGCTAGTTTCAAACGATTACTGAAAGAATGAAATCTCATAAAAGTATTGGGTTAGCATGTTATTTTGTTATGCAAACTGAAGTACAAAATCACTTATTTCATACCTTATGCCTCATTCAATGGCCTTTCATTAAGTGGTCTTGTCCTGTTAGTGTTGGAGAAGCATCTTAAACCGGTTGAACTCTGAAATCCCCAGTTGAAACAACGCAGGGATCTTATATCTTTTCTGTCTCTTTTCAACAGTCACATTCTTTTGATCACATAAATTCTCTATGGAATCAGTTAATAGCTTCGATGAATTTAAATACCTGATTTGATTATTAGGGAACATGATCTTACTAACTGTTTCATGCAGGCTGCCAGAAGATTTGAGAGTCAGTTAGCAGAATCAATTTTGGAAGGCAACGGCCAACTTGCATTTGAAAAACTTGCAACTGCTACTCTTGAAAAGTTGATGCCACGAATAGAAGGGAAGGGAGAGTTTGGCCAGGCTAGGTGGAGGGTAGTTTATGCGCCTCAGATCCCTAGCTTGGTTTCTGCCGATACTGCAGTTGATCCTCTTTCGTTACTTACGAGCAATATATCGTTCGGTACAGAAGTCGAAGTCCAGCTAGGGAAACGCCTTCAGGTAGTCATGATAAAACTAGTTTTCTTTTGAAAATTTACTTCCGATGAAATTGGTTGCTAACTTGCTATTACTTTCAACGATTTCTCTCATCAGTCTGTTTACATATTGAGGGAAGATATGAGATGTATATTTGTAATACTTGATAAATAAATCAGCAGATGAAAATGGTCTCTTCTGATCATGGTCATGAAAGTTTTCATAATAAGAATTCTTTGATAAAAATAGTTGAAAGTTTAGGGATTAGGTTTGAGCATTGTTGTCTGGCTCAGTAATCACTACTAAACTTCATAATTTATTTATTTACATCACGTTATTTTATTCTCTGTGGGATACATCACGGTATTCAAAATCTTTTCAATATTAGAAACTGAATATTCTTGTTTGGTTGCTCCGATAATTCCTGCACTGAAGTCTACTTTGGTTTCAGGCTTCAATCGTTAGGCAGATGAAGGAATCCGAGATGGCAATGCAGTGGACCTTGAGTTATCAGCTAACGAGTCGCTTGCGCGTGCTCCTACAATCTGCGCCATCAAAACGTCTCCTTTTTGAGTATTCTGCCACTTCCCAGGATTAACTGCAACAAGATCTATGGAAGAATTGATCTTGCAGTTTGTGAATACAATTCAAATAAAATTCACACGTTTCAAACGGGTTGAGAAAGAGGAGGGAGGGGGTTTAGAGTGACTATTTGTATGTGTAACAAAAAAAGGGGAGGGGGGGATTCTAAGTGTACATCCATATTTATTCTTTTGCTCAGATTGAGCTTTGTTAATAGGTAGGTGCTGAATTCTAGACTAATTCCAGTCTTGTTTTTGTACAGAAATTCGAAAGGTAATGAAAGAAAATGATTAAAATGTAGATGACTGATGAATTATGAAATTCAATAGGTATCAGTAGCACTTCTCTGCGATATTGTTTTTCTTCTCAACTTGTGCATTACTAGATGATACTTTAGTACTACTGGTATTGCTACTTGGATGCTTCAACCAAGCTGTTAACAAGAATTATATTCATTTAGAAGCTTTTAATAATATAATGATAAAATTTGAAAATTAATTATATTAATGCGTGTAAAACTGAAAACATTATGTAAAAACGAAAAATTGTATACATCTATAAATAAATAAACGTGAAAGAATAATTTTTATTTATTTTTTCATTATTTAAGTATTATGGATATATATTGTTTTTCTCTTGTACTAAAGATGTCATAAAATGCAAAAAATAAATTCATATATTTGTGATTATTTTCTAAGTAAATATTTAAAAACAAAATAAAGACAAACATGTTATATTGTAAGTTTATATGTAATATAGTATTTATTATATAATTAATTTTATTTAATAAGATAAGATTTTGTTGTTATTATTTTTGTATAGTATTTATTGTATATTTTAAAATTAACCTAAATAATTATGTCAAAGAAATTTTATCAAACAATTTAAAATTACTCTATTTTTTTACACTAAAAATAATTTTATTTATATATTCTTTTTCCGTCACGCAAGTTTCAATCTAGTTAACTATAATTTCACTAAGGACAACAAAAGGTCAGTCAACTTCAGTCAATAAGTGCCACAGGCCACAGCCAAATAAGCTCACTTACTATCTTTTTTTTTTTAAATGATTTTTTACATTTTCTCACAGTTTCTCCTTCTTTTCAACAACATAATTTCATCCACTACACGTCTACCAGCCATCCACCATCGCCAGCAACCGCTTTCTCGTTGTCAACTCAGACATCTTAAATTCTAAATATTAAATAGTAAATCCTAAAATTATTAATTATTAATTTTAGTTTTTAAATTTTAAATTGATTTTTATTTTTTTTCACCCTTAAATATTCTTTTTACTTGAGTTTTTAAATATTTTTAGTTTCAAATATTTCTTTCTAATTGTTGGATAATTTTTAAATTAATTGAATTAATTAATATTGGTTTCTTAAACTTCTTTCAGTAAATATTAATTTAAAGAGTAATACTACACATTCAAAATTTTTTATCAATTAAATCTAGTCAAGTTAAATAATAAAAATTTAAAATAATATTAGTTAAATTAATTTTATTGTTAGACCAATTTAATTAAATTTAGTTAACAAAAAGACTTGATGTATAACATTATTCTAATTTAAAATTCCCACTAGTAATATATTAAAATTATAAAATATGTAAGATACACTTCACCGCAATAGTATCTAAAATATACACTTTCCGCACTATCCCCTAAACCATTTGGTGAGCTATTTGGGGGGGGGGGGGGGGGGGGGGGACCTTGTTGATTTGATTGATCAACTGTCACATATTCATCAAATCACATTATACAGAGTAGCAAGAAAGTTCTTAATCATATTCTATCATCTTTGCCGTAACTATCATTTACTATATAGCTAAAGAAAAAAAGAGAATGGATGGCATCATGGCAGCTTCCATAAGTTTTTTTTTTTTCTTTTTCGGTTGGACCATAAGTATTTGTTTGAGTGGAGTGGAGAGCACACGTTTCCACTGTCCACTAGCTGGAATCCAATCCAATCCTATTGCTACGAAATTCAAAATAGAGAAAATAATTGTCAATTAAAAAACTGTTGAGAGTGGTGGCCAGACTTGTGCACTACAACTTGTTAATCAGGAATCTGCTTTCTAAGAGATTGCACATAATAACTACTCCCACTATAAAATACTATACGCAAAAATTTATGTATGTGGTTTTTTTGTTAGATCTTCAAAAAGATGTTTGTTGACTTTGGACTAATTAGTTTTTGAAAAAAAATCTAAGATAGTAAACGGTGGATATGTATGTTCTTCTGTCAATGAATAGTGCAAAATAAAATCGAATCGTCTATATATTTTGTTATTTACAGTGGTACATGTCTCGTTATTATTACTTTAGTAGGAATCATTTATTATCTTTTGAGTCTGCTCTCTATTTATCACAAATCCTATCAAAACAAGTGAAGTTTCGTTTCAAAAATTGTTATCTACATGACTATCTTTCATAGATAGACATGTCAGAGTAATTAATAGTATATTTAAGCATCACCGTTAAGTTTTAGTTGATGAATTGATAGAAGGACATCATGTGTTTACTGATTGCTCTCGGAGGACCAAAATATTATTTTTTTTCTTTAGGAACTAATTACTCAATAAAATAATATTCAGTCATGCAAATGTGAAAGATTGGAAGACTGGTTTGGGATTAGATTCCAGTTCAATTTGCATATGGAATTATGGATGCCAAGAAATAAAACCTTGTTAAAATAGCGTATGACTAGAAATATTGTATTTTCTAACATTTATTAAAATAATAATAATAAAAAAACATATGTATGTGTGTCCCTGTAACCTTATACTTTAAACCTCTATGAAGCATTACAGAGTCACAATTTCATCTACCATAACACTATGCATTGCCATTGAAATGAGAACTCTGGACTAGAATTCCATTTATATCATTTAATAATTGATAAATAAAGTTTTGATGCAAGAATGTTACTTATACATGCAGCATGAAACTATCTCTATCTGCCTTCATTGGTCATTAGCTGGGAAAACACTTGACTACTACTTACATCTGAATAATCTCTCACAATTGTTCTGTTGCTGGAAGAATTTCCAGGAGCAATTGTTGTAGTCACATTCACTGATTCGTCGGCACTGATACCGGCTCGCAGCTCCCTTTGTTGTCTACTTTCTTGAAGCTGAAGTGCATATTCCAAATTCCATAAGACATCACCCATAGTTGGCCTATCAACACCATACTCTGCCAAACATTTCTCGGCCGTTTCGCCAAATTTCTTCAATGACCTCGGTTCAATCTGCCCTGCAATGCGAGGGTCAACAATATGCTCTAGCATACCCTTCTCAAGATACTCTAAGGCCCATTCTGCTAAATTCACTTGTTCCCGGGTCAATTGCGGATCAACTGCTGGTCTAGCACAAAGAACCTCAAAGAGTACAACCCCAAACGAATAAACATCCGATTTATCGGTTAGCTGCTGCCTCCTGAAGTACTCAGGATCAAGATAACCAAAACTACCTTTCACACCAGTACTCACATGTGTTTCATTGATACAAGGTCCAGATCTTGAAAGGCCAAAGTCAGCAACCTTGGCCACATAGTTTTCATCAAGCAAAATGTTGGTCGATTTAATGTCGCGGTGGATGATTCCTTGAGCAAACCCAGTGTGAAGATAGTGGAGGCCTCTCGCAGCGCCAATGCATATCTCTAGACGCTGCTTCCACGAGAGAGGTGGCAAGCCGGACGAGCCGTATAAATGCCTTTTAAGGGGACCTTTCTCAACATACTCATAGACAAGTATCATCTCCGAATTCTCTTCACAAAAACCAACCAGCGAAACGAGGTGATGATGGCGAATTTTGGACAAAACAGTTATCTCGGTATGAAATTCCGGAAGTCCCTGTCTTGACCCAGGCATGCCTCTCTTAACAGCAACCTTAACATTGTCTCTGAGTACTCCTTTGTAAACCATACCAAACCCACCAGACCCTATCACCAAACTTTTATCGAAATCATTCGTCGCGAATTGTATATCTGCAAAGGGGATCTTCAAGCCAGTGTATCCATTAGAACCAGGTTCAGACATTCTACTGTTGGAACTCCCTCCATACATTTGTAAAGGTGTCCATCCAACGCTTTCGACGGCTCCTCGCTTTGGTTTCTTCTTCCTGCATCTGATAGCAAGTAGAAAAGCAGCTACAACTAAACACAAGACAACAATTCCTCCAGAGACTGAACCAATCCAAATCCACAATCTTTTCTTCCAATGTGCAGCACTGGAATCGATAACATTGACCATCTTCAGTATCTCTGCTCCATTCAATATGGCATTCATCCTTATAGAACTGCTAAGATCAGAAGGACCAACACTTATTTGAATAATACCGGAATCATCCGAGTCAGTGACAAAATCCACATAGTATGGAGAAGCAAGCATGTGGAACGTAAGGGACGACAAATCAAGATCCTTAATTGCAGTGTAGCCATTGATATACACATCAAAGTAGAGCAAATTAAGCGCAGGGCTAACGAAATCGCAGAAATGCAACCTCACAAGGTGAGGAACACCACCGGTATCCACAGAAAAATTCCAAGTTATGTTGAACCTCGAAGCTAAACTCGAGTTCTCCCTATTCATCTGCTGAGCAGTCATGTAAACATTATCAGGGGCAATCTCTGGTGTTGCCCCTCCCTTCTGGTAATTTGGTGTGTGATCAGTAAATGCAGACTTAGCTGCATGCTTGAAAACAAGAAAACCCTCATCAGGGATCCAAGTCCTCCAAAGGGTATCATTAAATGGTGTTATTTTCAAACCACCAACATTGATTCTATGAACAGTTTCTAAAACCTGAGATGAAAGGTTCTTGAACTCTTCCACCCCAGAAGCACCAACAAACCTAGCTCCATAATCTGTAACCAAATCTTCAGGAGCAGAAAAAACCTCTAAACCATTCACAAATCCAAATCCTGAGTTGCTACCCCCACCAGTAGCAACAGGCCTAAACAAAATTTCAACAAATTCTGATTCTATCTTCAAGATAAACTCTTTAACCATGACACTATTATTAACTTGCTGGAAATACCTTAAAAGTGAGACCCCATTAACAAAGACACTGAATTTAGCATGCTTGAGGTCAAAACTCGGAGCTTTAAAAGTGTAGAAATGGAAACGCACAAAGTTGGTGCCGTTTCTCTTCATGTTGAACCTGTACCTTGCGTTGGTGGTGAAGACTCTTGCTGTGTGATACAAAAGAGGCAAATTTGGAGGTGGGTTTTGGAGTTTGAGTGGGATAGAGTTTTCTGAAGAGAGAAAGGTGGAACCTTGTTCTTCAGCAATGAAGGGTCTGTTGAAGAGTGAAGCATTGGTGTTTGAGCCACAGTTGATAAGGTAGTTATCTATGGGAGTAAAGGTAGAAACTGAGAAGGAAGGGATGAAAAGAAGAAGAAGAAGAAGGATGAAAGGCTTTGGTATTTCCATTGGAAGAAGAAAGGTTTGGATTATTGGAGTGCATTGAAGAGTGTGTGAGGGTAATAATATGGCTAAGGAAGAAAGAGTGATGCCATGTGGAGACAGAGGATTCAAAAAGAGCGAGAAAACAAAAACTTTGCCAACTAGAAGACAACTATGGAGGGAAGAGTGATTGTGACTTTAGTTGTAGTGAAAGATTTGGTAATGAAGAAAAAAATGTGATAGATACTTAGATAGTACATAAATTGAATTTCTGTCACTCAACTACTCAAGTCAAAGGGATTGGCAGATTGTCCCTCTTCAACCGTTTTCATCGCCTTGTGTGAATTTGCTCGTCATAAGTGTTAGGGTCCGCAATTTTTGTGATTGATAATAATTAAATAATTATCAATAATATTTTTATTGGTGTGAAATTTCATCCAATTTAATAAAGTTGTTGATTTTTTAGACTTTTTCTTTTCTCACATATCTTATAGGAAAGTTTTGAAATATACTGATGTTGCAATCATCTTGATTTTAATTAACAGGATAAAGTATATTTTTTTGTCTTAAAAATTTGATAAAAATTTTAAAAATAATTTTAAATTTTATTTTATTTTAATTTTATCTCAAAAAATTTTTTATTTGCATCAAATATGGTGACCTATTTGCATCAAATATACCCTAATGGTTAATTTTTCAAAAAATTTAAAATCAATTCAATAACAATTTCATAAAAACAATCATCAACACAAGCAAATTAAACATAATTTTCATACATTGTTAGATCGATCTTAAATATTTTGAAAATTTAGTGATCAAGGGTATATTTATTTGATGCAAATTGAAAACTTATGAAATAAAATTAAAACAAAATAAAATTTAGGGATATTTTTAGAACTTTTATCAAACTTCAAAAACAAAAAATATATTTTTCTCTAATCAATATATATATATATATATTATTTTACATGTACATATTCATGGCTAATTATAATACTATTATAATAAACAGAATATTTAATATTATACATTATTATTATTATGTGATATAAATTATAGACGTATTATAAAATTAACAAAATTTATTTTTTTGAGGTTTTAAAAAAGTGAATTATAATTTAGAATTACATAGAATGTGATATTTTTAAAGAGAAAAATAATATGAAAAAATGTGGATACAGGAATATAAAGATACAATAAAAAAATTTAATTGGAACAAATTTACTATCACTTTGAAATTTTAAAAGTAATTTTAGTATTTGTATTACTTTGTGCAATACGTGATTAGTATCATTTTTCTACCTATATATTTTATTTATTATAACTGTATTTTGAATCTAAAATTTAAGTTTTACTTTATAAAATATAAAAGTAGTACAAACAAGAAAAAATAAATAGTTGCAATAATACGAATTAAATGCGATTTAAGATACATATGAAAATATTATCTTCTCAATTTTTAAAAAGTATATTTCACTCGCTTTTCTTTTATCTTTTATTTTAAGTAAATGCACATTTATTAGAAAACGTGAAACAAAGAATAATCATAAACAATATTAATAAATAATATTTAATTTAATTAACAATGAGGAGAAAGAGATTAGTTGAAAAATTCTAAAGGGATTTATTAATTAAAAATTTAATTGATAATTTAACGACAAATAGTGTATAAAAAAAATCTGAGTGAAAGAAATTATGGAACAAACATAAGGGGAAAAAGACTAAAGTGATGATAAAAATGAACCAATCAAGTATACACTGCACATATATGATATGATTTAATCTCTTTATTTTAAAATAACCCAGAAACAAAAAGTACACGTATTAATATAAAAGTGAATTTTAGTAACATTAATTAGTGTAATTACCCGTGTCATGTACGTGATAAAATTAAAATTATAATTTTAAATTATTTTGTTAAAATTAATTTAAATTATAATAATTTGATTAATAAAAATGTAGTGAGTTATATATTATTTTTTTTAATTTAGTGTTAATTGTATTAATTTTAAAATAATTATTAATTGAATTTAGTAATCTATTTTCTTCAATAAATCAGACATATATACTAAATGTGACTATAAATAATCTAGTAATACTTAAATTCACCAACAAATTATTATATGTGTAAGAACATATCAAAATCAGCTGAAAATGAATAATAAATTATTAGAGAATTCTAATGTAAAAAGTTCTCCAATAAACAATAAATAATTTAAACCCACTAAATAACAACTCAATACTACCCTTTAATGTCTGTAAAATATATACCTGAAATAATACTATATCAATATTAGTATACAAAATTATATGATTAACATAATTATAAAATTGTTTATCAGGAGAATAAAATAATACGAATTTTTATGATGATTCTAATATTCTCAAGCTATAAATGTACAATAAGAATGCATTGCCCATTAGCACCTAGAATTTGTCAATTTTTAAAATTGATAGTAATAAATTTTAATAAATTAATAAATTTAATTAAGAGATTTCGTTATTACCTTTTCATTATAAACTCTCAAAAAATTCTCTATACCACATTCATCGTGCAGTTATCTTTTAAGTATCCGTGATCTTGCAACAGTACTCGTAGATCATCTTTACTCGTTACTCTTGCCTTTATTTTCTAAACTTTTTTCATTACATAATCTACCATAGGTAATACTGTTGATAGAATCGTAGGCCATTAGATATGAAAAATAATAAATAGAAAAAGAACTATATCTGAGGTACGAATTTTTTAAATGATAAATAATTATTACAATTCAAGATTACTCCTTTGAGTGTGTGTAGGTAAAAATTATGTTATTATCTTTTATTAACCTTTATGATTAATTCAATGGAGATACTTGCTCAGTATATATGTTATTTACATTAATTATGTGCCAACATTTTTAGGAAAGAACTAAAAGAAGAGATATATAAATATATATAATATTATTGCTCTATAGGAAGCAGATATAAATTGTTACGTTCTTTTTTATTATATTATACAAGTTAAAATTATAGTATCATTTATTATTAATTATAGATACTTACTACAATTATATCAAATTTAATTATGACTCTAAATAAATAAAATAGATAACAATTAATATTATTTTTTTCTTTTTAACATTCAATATTTACTGTAAATATAAAAAATAAAATAATTAATGAATAAAAATATGAATAAAAAATAAAATATAATAATTAAAATTTAATTTATTAACTAATTAATCTTGTGTCTATACAACATTATTATTATTATTATTATTATTATTATTATTATTATTATTATTATTATTATTATTATTATTATTATTATTATTATTATTATTGTTATTGTTATTCACTAATTAAAGTAGAAGATAAAGAACTATATAATTAATGAACCATTATTAGAATGAGTGAGAATTATATCATGAATTATTGTGGATACAACTATCTACTAATAAAATTATAGATACAACTATCTAGTAATAAAATTATTGCAAATGAATGAGAATTAAAACTATATCAATTAATATAATTAGAATGAATAAAAATATTGATAATTGATAATTAGTTTAATTAGCATTGAATATTGATTTGATATAATTATAATAAAGATATTTTCGTAAAATAATATAATTATACATTATTTATGAGCTAATTGTAATATAATTAAAGTAAATTCATTTGAAAAAAAAATTATGTGTAATCTTCATAAATTACATTAATTTCTTTATTTATGTATACGTAAGTATTAATTTTGTTAAATAATTCTAAATATTTTTTATTTATACATACATATATATTAATTATATATAAAAATATTTAAATCAATATATTAAATATTTTTGATATAATTATTTTCTTTTATATATATATATATATATATATTATTCTACAATGCGTGCAATAAGCTTTTATGTTTGATATCGTTATATAGTCTCTAATTCCAGTTCCATTCATACGCAAATTGTATACAATTTTTTTAATAGAGAAATTTTAATTTTTAGTGGAGATACTTACTATAATTAAGTAAAAATTATGTTATTATCTTTTATTAACCTTTATGATTAATTCAATAGAGATAATTATTCAGTATATATGTTTTATATCTACATTAATTATGTGCTAATATTTATAGGAAAAAGCTAAAAGAAGAGACATATATATATATATTATTGCTATATAGAAAGCAAATATAAATTGTTACATTCTTTTTTATTATATTATACAACTTAAAATTATAGTATCATGTTACTATTAATTATAAATACTTGCTACAATTATATAAAATTTAATTATAAATCTAAATAAATAAAATAGATAACAATTAATATTATTCTATTTACATTCAATATTTACTGTAAATATAAAAAATAAAATAATTAATAAATAAAAATATGAGTAAAAAATAAAATATAATAATTAAAATTCAATTTGTGAAGTAATTAATCTTGTGTTCATACTATTTGTTAACTAATTAAAATGTTATTATTATTATTGTTGTTGTTGTCCACTAATTAAAGTAGAAGATAAAGATCCATATAATTAACGAGCCATTTTTAAGATTAAGATGGGTGAGAATTATAGCATAAATTATTATGAATAGAACTATTTACTAATAAAATTGTGGATATAGAATTAATTATTTTAGATACAACGATCTACTAATAAAATTATTGAAGATAAATGAGAATTAGAACTATATCAATTAATATAATTAGAATGAATAAAAGTATTGATGATTGATAATTAGTTTAATAATGCATTAAATATTGATTTGACATAATTATAATAAAGATATTTTTTTAAAATAATATAATTATATATTATTCATGAGCTAATTGTAATATAATTAGAATAAATTCATTTGAAAGAAAAAAATTCATGTGTAATCTTCATAAATTATAGTAGTTTTTTTATTTATATATATATATATTAATATATATATATATATATATATAATTTCACAATGTGTGCAATAAGCTTTTATATTTGATATCCATATATAGCCTCTAATCCCAGCCCTATTCATACACAAACTGTATACAAATTTTTTAATAGAGCAATTTTAATTTTTCGTTTTATTTTCTTTCACGTACATTTTTTCCTTTAAATAGTGATATTTTAATTTTTTTTCTTTTTTGTTTTAAGTACACTTTCATTAAAAATTGCATTACTAATCTAAAATATAAAAAGAGAGAAAAAAGGTGATACACATATTCAAGAAAAAAAATAAACTTAAATATAAGAAAAAATAAATCTTATATTAAAATATTTAAAAATAACATATCTAATAAAAATAGTCGTAATATATAAATTGAGGCAATAATTTAAATTTAAATTAATGTAAAATAAATTTAATCAAATACCAATATTAGAACTGAATTACTTAAATAATATTTAATTTATTCTAGTCCTTGAGCACGTATAGAATTCGTGCAAATTCAGACCATCCTCTTGTTAAATAAGCTTCATCATCCGCTATCCATGCAATATGGCAAGGTATAGAATTGACACACCGAGAAACTAAACTGACTCTTATTCCCCTCAATGGCATTGCATTGATGCAAAAGAAGGTCGGTAATTTCTGAAAAAAAAATCGCAAATGTTATAAAATTATTTTAATAACGAAAAACTTAAAATAAGAAATTTTAAATATATTACCAATCCTTAAAATTGCATATCCGAATTTGACACGAATTTAGCAAAACTGAACTTAAATTGAGGGAATTCAATCTCATTACGTGCTCAACTTCGAAGATCTCCGGGCAAACGTAGAAAGCATGGAGGTGATGGAACTTGAACTTGGCCTACAAAACTTCGTGAAAACAATTCCTTTATAAAAAATCGAGTTCTTCCTAAGAAAACTAATTTTACCCACATTCCATTAGGTTGGTAATAATATGTGAGTAGATCCAACTATCATTTTGTAAAATAGAGTTTACTGCCTCTTTCTTGGACGCTTACATCCATGTAGTTAGAACCCGAATCAGGGAATACAACTAGATGAGGTATTTTATGGATGTGATGTATTGTGAACGATTGCGGTAAAAGATAATCGCATTGGAATATTAGACGAAAAGAATAAGTTGGAGTAAGAACAATCATTAAATTATCAAAAGAATAATATAATAAAATGAGCATATAAAAAATACTATACAAAATTATAAATTGTACCTTAAAAGAATCAAATTCGATGAAAAACGAAGAATACATTCTATGAAGTAGTAAAAGAAGAATACTAAATTTAAAGAAAATGAGTTGACTCTCAGATCTAGGCTCATGTATCACAAAAAAAATTCTATATATAGACTTTATTAAAAAAAATATATAAATTAGTTATTATTAAGGTAATTTTTTATTATTTATGTTAGTTATAGATCATATATTTGTTTTGTTAAAATTATATGATTTTATCATATCATATCATGATTAGAATCATTGTTTTTTTTTTTTATCATGAATAGAGTAACTGGAGCCAACTTCATATCATTATGATGCCTTATTATTATTATTATTATTATTATTATTATTATTATTATTATTATTATTATTATTATTATTATTATTATTATTATTATTATTACCTCTGCCCAGGCGCTTCAGCAGCCGTTGAATCTTTGTTGCAGATCGCACGCTCCATAAGCCTCCACGTGTCGCGCTGCAGCCCTCCCGGCAACCCGCCCGCATGCGACCCAGTCCAACCCGCGTTCCAGCTCAGTGCCAGCGTGTCTCCTCCCTCCATTCAGACGTCGCCACGTGTCATCTTTTGGCTGACGTGGCGCTGAAGTGTCATCTTTTGGCAGACAAGTGGGACCCTCCTTAAGATTTTTTGGTGAGCTCTTTCCGATTCTGCCCTTTTTTTTTCGTTTTTGGCCCCAAATTTGCAGTTTTTACCCCTTTTTTTCCTTTGTTCCTGTTATTATGGAGAAATCGGATGTTTTTCAACCTATTCCTGTTATCCTTAATGGCTCCAACTATGCTCATTGGGTTGAAGCTATGTGAGGATTTCTTAAAGGGCAGAAATTATGGCGATACGTGACTAGTGATATTATTTGTCCTGTTAAGTAAACTGTGACTGACAAATCTCAAGATGGGACCTCCAAATCCAAGGAGGATGTTGAAAAGGACTTTGCAGAGAAGTTGGAAGATTGGGATAGTAAAACACATCAGATTATCACCTGGTTCTACAACACTTCTACTCCCGGCATTCATTTACAGTTTGGACATTTTGAAACTCCTATTGAGGTATGGGATCATTTGGCCAAACGTTACATTATTTATGATCTCTCTCATTAGTACCAACTGCTAAAGGAGCTTCATAGTCTTAAGAAAGAACGTGGCCAAGCGGTTTTTGATTTTCTTGCTCAGATGGAAATTATTTGGGATCAATTGACCTCTTGTGAGCATGTTCTTAAAAATCCCACTGATGCTAAGGCATATGAGGATTATAGGAACCGGACATGTCTCATACAGTTTCTTATGGCACTTACTGATGATTATGAGCTGGTCAGGGCTTCTCTTCTTCATCAGAATCCCTTGCCTAGTCTTGAAGATGCTCTTCCTCGTCTTAAGTATGAAAAAATGGCACTTGGGTTTGACTCGTTCTAAGAGTGAAACAGCCTTTGCTGCCACCGACAGAAAGAGCAAAATCTGTCGAAATTATAACCGTCCTGGGCATTCCTTCTCCGACTATCCCTCTATTGAATGTCGTAAGTGCAAACAAAAAGGTCACATTGGGTCCAATTGCCTGAAACTATTCTGCCATTATTGTAAGATCTCGGGTCACCTGATTACTACCTGTCCTATTAGACCACCACATTCGGATCAGAACAAGTATCAACCTCGTCCCAACAACTTTCTGCATGTGCCTACTTCTACTGTTGCTGCTGCTACTGAGTCCACCCCTTCTACCTCTCTCAACATTCCTTCTATCTCTCCATCAGACATTGAATCTCTTCTTAAGCAACTTCTCTCTTTTTCTGGTAATACCCCTGCTGCTCTTTCCACCCCTCCAGGTAATTCTAAATGGTATTTTGATTCTAGTTGTTTTAGTCATATTTCTCCTTTGCGTCATCTTTTCTCGTCATTGTCTACCACTTGCACATTTTGTCAACACCGCTAATGGTTCCCTCCTGCATGCAACACATCAAGGGTTTATTTCACAGTCCAATATTCATCTTCCTGATACTTATTTTATTCCAAAATTAAATTTTAATCTTATCTCTGTTGGTCAACTTGTTAAACTTGGTTTTGATGTCACTTTCTCTATTTTTGGTTGTCGCGTGCAGGATCGTCAGATGGGAAAGAGCATCGGGACTGGTTATAAGGTTGGATGGTTGTTTGAGCTTGAGAACCTTCATATTCCCTCTACGTCAAATCACTGTGCTATTTCTTTTCCTTCTACTCTTCACTTGTAGCACCGTCATCTTGCCCATAGCTCCTTAGGAAAATTACGTCCTCTTATGTCTACAGGTATTTTAGGTCAAGTTCAAAATGAGTCTTTTGATTGTATTTCTTGTCAAACTGCGAAACAACCTGTCTTATCCTTTTATAATAATTCCTCTATTGCTTTCTCTCCTTTTGATCTTATTCATTCTGATGTTTGGGACCCGCTCCCACCACTTCTATGGGAGGGGCTTGATACTTTGTGGTCTTTATTGATGATTATTCACGTTTTACTTAGGTTTATTTGATGACTAATCATCATGAGCTGCCTCATATTTATATTAACTTTGCCACTATGATTCGAACTCAGTTTTCAAAGGTCATTAAAATCTTCAGACGGGATAATACTATGGAATATCATGGCTCCAAACTTTTAAATTTTCTCGCTGAATAGGCTAGTTTGTCTGAGTTTTCTTGTCCTGGTACCTCTCAACAAAATGGCAGAGCTGAGCGTAAACACCGACATATTCTTGATTCTGTTCGTGCGATGCTTATTTCTTTTTCCTATCTTGAGCGTGCTTGCAGTGAAGCTGTTCTCACTAATGTTCATGTTATCAATAGACTCTTTCTTCTGTTCTTGGTAACACTAATCCCTTGAGCGTCTCTATCATACTCCTCCCGATTACAATTCTCTTCGTGTTTTTAGTTGTGTTTGTTTTGTCCTTCTTCAGCCTCATGAATACAATAAGCTTGAACCTCGGGCTCGCATGTGTTATTTTCTTGGTTATGGTTATGAACATAAGGGTTATCTTTTTTGGTATCCTATCTCTCGACGCATTCGTATATCTCGTCATGTTGTCTTTTGGGAGCATTACATGTTCTCTAGTTTTTCCTCTTTTGAGTCCATTCCTTCTACTCCGTCACCGTTTTTTACTAACCTTGATGTTGATCTTTTTCCTAGGGATGATACTACACGGTCCACCTCAAGCCCACCCCTCGAGGCCCCTCCTCTTCCGTCTTCTCCATCTCCCGATGCTTCTAGATTGGACGACACTCCTACTCTTACTGTCATGCCTCCTTCCTCCACCCATTCTTATAGGGTAAGAAACCCACCTCCTCATCTTATTGATTATCACTATTTTTCTATTATTCTTCATCAGCATGAACTTTGGCCATTCCGAGAAGCCTCTACCAATCCAAATCGGTAGCAAGCAATGCAAGAAGAAATTTAGGCACTTGAAAAAGCACACACTTGAGATTTGGTTGATCCTCCTTCTGATCAAGAAGTTGTGGGTAGTAGATGGGTATACAAGACCAAGATTCGCTCTAATGGTTCTACTAATCGTTATAAGGTATAACACCCTAATTAGTCTAAGCTTTACCTTGTGTCATAAAGCAAAGGTTAATAAGAGATTACGATAGTTCTAAGCTCATACATATAATAGATATACATATATATAGAAAGAATAGTATAATCTAGAAGCCCGATGAATAATATAGCTCAAAAATAGAATTAAAAAATGCAAAACGTACTAACGAAGTTTCAAGATTAAAGCACAAGATACAGATGAAATATAACAATAGATAATAGTATAATAGCGTAGGAATCTAGTCATGGCTCGCAGAGTTTAAGCCAGCTAGCTATATACGGACCAACAGAACCAGACAGTCAAAACAGCTTATACAAATTTTGTTCTCTCATATACAAGCCTCTAGGCAAAGCAAAATACAAAAGTGAGAGACATATACATAATAAATAAAAAGACTCCAAAAAGTATCCAGATCCACCGCTCCTGTCACCAATAAAATAACTCACCGTGGTGGGGTGCGACCTGCATCTGAAAACAAGAACAGAAATATGGCATGAGAACCGGAGGTTCTCAGTATGGTAACAATGCCCAGTGATGTAGGATATAAGACCCCGGGACGCCAAAGGCATCCAAGACTCCATATCCATCACAAGATTCAAACTTAAAGCATTCTAAAACAAATAAGTATACTTATATAAATCTTAACATAAATAAACAGGGTACTCTATCTTGAGAAATTTCTAATCTAATTAAACACCACTATCCCACAGCCTTTTCCAACCTATCCTCCGTGCGATCCCATCGCCACCGCCTTCCGAACCTCCTCAATCCCATTAGAAAATCACAATTAATTACAATGCAAGTGAATCACAAGTAAAAGCATATAAGACAAGTAGATCAAGTAAGCAATTAGGCATGTTAATCAATTAGGCATACAATTACAAGTCGGTAAAGCATACAAACAGATAGAAAATGCACATGATGAATGCCTGTCCTACTGGCTGTGATATCACATTGTTGGTTCAAATGCCAATCCGACACATCTCCATGGAGATGTTGCCCTTCGGAATCATTATATGGGAACCCCCGAGATATAGTGCTCTGATCACTATCCAGAGTTTTGCGCCTGTACGCTCTATAGATCCGAAGGGATGCGAGCGGGATACTATTGCCACCGACCTCACATCTAATGCAAGCGGGATTAACCACCGTCCTTATGCCACCACCGCTACCTCGACAGGCGGGATTAACCACCGTCCCTGCTGGACACATAGCGTATCATAATCTCAGCATAAATCAATGCTTCGGTGGTTTTTAGAAAATATTTTCAATATCACATGGATCCATCCTTTCATTTAGATTCCTTGACTCATTTCCACCACTGTCAATTCATATTTCCATTCCACTTCTCACTCTGCCAACCTAACCTCAGTACACCAGAAACATAAGCCTCCATTTTCTGAATTCTCCAAATAATGTCATCTAAAACCCTTAAATATTTTCCCATTTTTCAAGTATCCAAAAATAGGCCCAAGAGTCTTAAAATGGTGTTAGAGAAGCTTACAACCTTGTTGGGAAGGTAGAATAGTTGAAAACAAAGCGAAATTTGAGAAACAGGGCATGTGCGTCTGCACAGGGGGAGTGCGTGCGCACGCCCAGGAAGATTCTTAAAAGTGTGTGTACGCACAGGTGTGTGCGTACGCACAAGTGTCAAAGTTTACAAAAATTTGTCCACTCGCACAACCTGTGCCAGCGCCCCCAACAGGTCTGTGCGTACGCACAGGTTGCAATTTTTCATTGGTGTGTGCGTGCACAAGCTGTGCTAGCACTGCAAGCAGATTGCTTGCCTCTGCATGTGCATCCTCACAGGTCTGTGCGTGCACACAGGTCAAGATTTTCGCAGAAGTGTGCGTGCGCACCAGGCTATGCGTGCGCACATACCAGAAAACACAAAATTCTGAAACTTTGCAAAATTACAAATTTTCATCACCAACTTTGAATGATCATAACTTTCTCTACAAAATTCCAAATTTCACAAACTTTATATCGATTTAAAGGGTTTTCAAAGATCTTTAATTATAGATAAGTTTCATCAGATTTTGAAAACTGAGGCAATAGTTATGATTAGACAAAGTTCACTAAAACCGACTTTTACCCAATATCACAATATTCTCAATTCCTTTATAAACACAACCAAAACCAAACCAAACCAAACCCTTCCAAACTCCAATTCTCATCAAAATCCACACTCTATGTGCTTACCACATATTCCTTCACCCTTCCTCATCCTCAATCTCAACATTAACATATCATATATAATCAAACCTCATTAACATTTTTCCAACTACCTTACCAATCAATCAACACCAATATCATATTTATCAACAAAATTTACTCTTCAACTTCACAATGCCTTCCTCCTCATCATATCATCATCAATTATCAAAATAAACTCAAAAATCATCATTTCATCATACGTCAACATATAATAACATCCAACAACTCGTCAACCATTCAAATCCAATCCTATTCTATGGGTCACTAGCCTAAGTGTACATGAATATTATATACTACATAGAGAAAACCAAAACCATACCTTGGCCGATTTCCAATATGTCCAAAACTCAAAATTGGGCACCAAATGAGCTTTCTAACCACAATCCAAGCTTCCAACAATCACCAACAAGCTCCAAACTCACAAAAATCAAACTATATATGCATAAACCATCACAAATCAACCGCTCATCATTAACAAAACTTCATAAGATTTCAAAGTCTTTTACCTTTTCCAACAGATTTGGATTTCAAAACCCAACGCTAAGCAAGGATTAGAGTGAACCTAAACACCCAAAATCATAAAAACTCACTTGGTTCAAAACCCTAAAAACCCGAAATTTTAAGGAAAGGAATTGGAAAGATTTCGAGCTTTCCTTAGCCGTAAACGGTGCGGTAATCGGAGCTCTGTAGCTCAAGATATGAGCTTGAGAAGATGATGATGAATAGTGTTTTCTTCTTCCTCTTCCTTTTCTCTCAAATTCTGATGGGTGTGTGTGTTTAAGTGTTGTGTGTTGAGTTGGGTTCACTTAATGAACCCTTTTATATGTTGGGCTTGGGCCCAACTTGGGCCCGGACCAACCTGTTAGTATTTTTAACCCATTTGGCCCAACTTCGTGCCAAACCTTTAAAATTTACACCTGGTTTTCCATTTCTAATGTTTTTCAAAGGTTCTTGACTATTTCCACTTTTTCTTGTATGGTTCTGGGCAGACTTGAATCAGTTCAACCGGTTCAACTCCCGGTTTGAGGTTTTTCACGATTTTTTGCAGAAAATACATTTTCTGACTCAGAAAGACCCACTGAGTCCAAAAATTTCCTTTAAATCCTCAAACACTCTCTCTAACTTTTTGAAATCTAATTTGGGCAATATAGTCTCTTAATTAACCGGTTGATTAGTTGTGGTTCTTACATTCTCCCCACCAAATAAGAAATTTTGCCCTCAAAATTTGAATTACCTGAGAATAGCTTGGGGTAATCCATTCTTATCTCGGTCTCCAATTCCTAAGTATGCTCTACAACTCCTGCTCGCTCCTAAGCAACTTTAACCAACTGAACTTCCTTTCCTCGCAGCTTTTTCACACTAGCATCGTCAATTCTCACCGGTGTCACTTGAAAAGTCAAGTTCTCTCTTAACTCGACCGATTCAGGCTCCAACACATGAGCCGCATCCGACGTGTACTTTCAAAGTTGTGACACATGGAATACATCATGCAGGTTAGACAGATGAGGTGGCAAGGCAACTTGATATGCCACCGGCCCCGAATCGCCTTAGGATCTCAAACAGTTCTATATACCTCAGATTCAACTTCTTGGTCTTGATTGCTCTTCCAATCCCAGTTGTCGGTGTGACCCACAGAAATACATGTTCTCCCACTTTAAACTCTAATGGTTTGCTTCTCTGGTCCGTATAATTCTTCTATTGACTCTGAGCAGTTAACATCCTCGCACGAATTTTCTTAATGTTCTCAGTAGTCTCTGCTACTAAATCTGGAGCCAAAACACTTGCTTCGCCAGATTCATACCAACAGTATGGAGACTGGCACTTCCATCCATACAAGGCCTCATACAGAGTCATCCCAATGCTTGCATGAAAGCTATTGTTATACGCAAACTCCACCAGTGGCATGTAACGATCCCAACTTTCCGATTGATCTAATACACATGCTCTCAACATATCTTCCAGCGTCTAAATAGTCTTTTCCGACTGTCCATCAATTTGCAGATGATATGCGGTACTGAGACATAGCTTCGTACTAAATGCTTTTTGGAAAGCTCCCCAAAACCTTGATGTGAATTGGGGATCACGGTCCGACACTATGCTCGACGGCACACCATGCAACCTTACTATTTCCTTTATATACAACCTTGCTAACTCCTCCATAGAAAAATTCACTCGAATAGGCAGGAAATGAGCGAATTTGGTTAAACGGTCCACGATCACCCAAACAGCATCAAATCCTGACCTAGTCCTCGGTAAACCGGTCACAAAATCTATTGCGATTCCTTCCCACTTCCACTGAGGAATTTCAAGTGGCTGTAGCATTTTCGATGGCTTCTGATGTTCTATCTTCACCTTCTGACATGTCAAGCACTTGGATACCACTGTATCTATATCATCCTTCATCCCCGGCCACCAGAACATCTTCTTTAAGTCATAATACATCTTCGTACTCTCGGGATGACTAGAAAACCCACTGTTATGAGCTTCTGACAATAAGTCTTGTCTCAAACTCCCGACATCCAGTATGCAAATTCTCCCCTTATATCTCCACAACCCTCTATCATCCTTGGTGAATTCTCCAAGTCTATTCTCACCAACTGGCTGAAACAATCGCCGAAGCTTCTGCTCATCTTGCTGAGCCCTTTGGATCTCCGTCTTAAACGTACTTGAAATTTGCAACTGATTCAAACAAGCACTTCTGGCAACTTCACCAATATCCAACTTAAGATCCGCAAACTTGTCCACTAACTCCTCCTCCTTAATTCTCATCCAAGCAATTGTCATGGATTTCCGACTCAAAGCGTTTGCTACTACATTGTCCTTTCCGGGATGATAACTTAGTTCAAAGTCATAATCTTTAAGCAACTCCATCCACCTTCTCTGACGCATATTTAGCTCTTTCTGATCAAAGATGTACTTGAGACTCTTATGATCAGAAAAGACACTAAACCTCACTCCATACAAGTGGTGTCTCCAAATCTTTAATGCAAACACAATCGCCGCTAACTCCAAGTCATGAGTTGGGTAATTCACCTCATGCGGTCTCAGCTGACACGATGTGTAAGCCACCACGTTACGGTGTTGCATCAACACGCAACCTAATCCCTTCAACAAAGCGTCGCAATATACTTCAAACGGTTCTTGCGGTTCCGGCAAAATTAAAACAGGTGCTGAAGTTAACTTCTGCTTCAAAGTTTGAAAGCTCTCTTCACACTCCATCATCCACACAAACGGTACTTTCTTCCTTGTCAACTTGGTCATCGGTAGTGCAATCCGGGAAAATCCTTCAATGAATCTCCGGTAATATCCTGCTGAGCTCAAGAAGCTCCTAACTACCGTTACCGTCATCGGTCTTTCCCATTCCATCACCGCTTCTACTTTCGAAGGATCTACGACTATTCCTCCTTTGCTCAACACATGACCTAAGAACTTCACTTCCTCCTTCCAGAACTCATACTTCGACAACTTAGCGTACAACTTTCGCTCCTTTAGGATTTACAACACAATCCTCAAGTGTTCCTCATGCTCCTTTGCCGTCTTAGAATAAACTAAGATGTTGTCTATGAATACCACCATGAATTTGTCCAAAAAGGGGCGAAAGACTCTGTTCATGTAATCTATGAAAACAGCAGGTGCATTCGTTAACCCGAAGGACATTATCACAAACTCGTAGTATCCATAGCGCGTTCTAAACGCAGTCTTAGGGATATCATCCCCCTTCCAACATAAACCGAATTGTCTATTCAAAGCAATCCAACAAAATCCGATTATTCGACAACAAATCAAACCCCAAAATCATCTCCAACCCAACCATTGGTAAACAAATCAAATCATGGACAAAGTCTCTATCCTTAAGTTTGAATCCTACTTGCCTACAACATGACCTGGTCATAACTGTCCGATGCGGAGTATGTACATGCAGATCAAAAGGTAACTCTGACACTTTCAAGCCTAATTCCTCTACTTTAGCAAATGAAATAAACGAATGCGAATCTCTAGTATCATACAATGCAATTAATGTCTTATCACCATTAAGACATATACCTCTCATCAAAGGATCCGCTTTGGAAGCGTCCTTGGCGTTCACAGTAAAGACTCGACCTTGATGCTGACCTTGACCCGCATTCTGATTCCTCCCACGAGTGCAATCCCTCACAATGTGGCCAGGCAACCCACAATTGAAGCAACCACCTAAACCAATCTTGCATGAGTCATAAGGGTGAAACACCCAAAACTTACACAACTCAAATCTGGAGAAATCTTACTCTGATTTTCTCTCCCCTTAGCATACTGAAACTGATTCTGATTGTTCTTTCTGAAGCCTCCCTGACCTTGAGGAGCATATCCTCTTCTCTTGAAACTCTGACGTCTAGGATGGAAATACTTCCCACGTCCCTTACTAGTATTCCCTCTATGAGTCTCCTTGGACGCTGCCACTGTCTTGGCATACTCCTCAAATACCCTTGCTTTGTTCACCAAGTTAGAAAAAGTACGAATCTCCAATAGAGCCACGACAGTCATAATGTTGTCCTTCAACCCCCTCTGGTACTTGATACACTTCCAGCTCTCGTAGGTCTCTGGGGTTCCCTGATATACCCTAGAAAAACTACAAAGCTCCTCAAACTTGTTGGTTTAATCTGCCACCGACATGGAACTTTGCTTCAGCTATATCAGTTTCATCTCCTTCGCTTCCCTTGTAGACTCAGGGAAGTATTTCTTATAAAATGCCGTTTGGAACACATCCCACGAAACATCAGCATTCTGTAACTATAGCAAGTGACACTCTGTTTGCCACCAGGTCTGGGCCTCTCCCGCAAGCTGATAAGCAGCAAACTCTACATATTAATTGTTTGGAACATGCTGCGCTCGTAAAGCACGCTCCATGGCCTGGAACCAGTTGTCAACTTCAGTAGGTTTAGTTGATCCTCAGAAAATTGGCAGATGAACCTTGAGGAACATCACCAAGGACATCAAAACTGCTCCGGTGTTATCGCCGTTTCCCTTAGCATTATCATGAGCATTCCCCTCACCGTTTCCATTGCCGTTTCCAGCCGATTGGCCTAACCTCTGCACAGCTTGTAGAGTTGCAGCAGCATTAGCCTCCATGGTATTAGCGAGATTCACCATTGCCGCCATAAATTCAGCATGATTGTCAGCTGGTTGCTCATTCCTACTCTCTCGTGAATGTGCTCGACCTCGTCCGCGAGTGGCCATGTAGGGTTCCTGTTTACACCAAATAGTCGATATCAAGGTGATCAGTCTCAATACCAAAAGCCTAGTGCTTCAATTATCCCAAATAGGCAGTCACAAACAAGCATGCTATGCAATATCAATTAGATAACCTACTATTATCAAATGAAAGACACATATAGTATGCAATGAAGCACAATCGGTCCATCCCTCAAGCTCACGAGGACGAACCACTATGATACCACTAAATGTAACACCCTAATTAGCCTAAGCTTTAGCTCGCGTCGTAAAGCAAAGGTTAATCAGAGATTACGACAGTTCTAAGCTCATACATATAATATATATACATATATATAGAAAGAATAGTATAATCTAGAAGCCCAATAAATAATATAGCTCAAAAACAGGATTAAAAAGTTCAAATTGTACTAACAATGTTTCAAGATTAAAGCACAAGATACAGATGTAATATAACAATAGATAATAGTATAATAGCATAGGCATCTAGTCACTGCTCGCGAAGTTTAAGCCGGATAGCTATATACAGACCAACAGAACCAAACAGTCAAAATAGCTTATACAAATTTTGTTCTCTCATATACAAGCCTCTAGGCAAAGTAAAATACAAAAGTGAGAGACATATACATAATAAATCAAAAAGACTCTAAAAAGTATCCAGATCCTCCGCTCTTGTCACCAATAAAACAACTCACCATGGTGGGTTGCGACCTGCATCTGAAAACAACAACAGAAAGATGGTATGAGAACCGAAGGTTCTCAGTATGGTAACAGTGCCCAGTGATGTAGGATATAAGACCCCGGGACGTCAAAGGCAATCCTAGACTCCATATCCATCACAAGATTCAAACTTAAAGCATTCTAAAACAAATAAGTATACTTATATAAACCTTAACATAACTAAATAGGGTACTCTATCTTGAGGAATTTCTAATCTAATTAAACACTGCTGTCCCACAGCCTTTTCCAACCTATCCTCTGTGCGATTCTATCGCCACCGCCTTTCGAACCTCCTCAATCCCAGTAGAAAATCATAATTAATTACAATGCAAGTAAATCACAAGTAAAAGCATATAAGACAAGTAGATCAAATAGGCAATTAGGCATGTTAGTCAATTAGGTATACAATTACAAGTTGGCAAAACATACAAACAGATAGAAAATGCACATGATGAATGCCTTTCCTATTGGCTGTGATATCACATTGTCGGTTCAACTGCCAACCCTACACATCTCCATGGAGATGTTGCCCTTCGGAATCATTATATAGGAACCCCCGAGATATAGTGCTCGGATCAATATCCAGGGTTTTGCGCCTGTACGCTCTATAGATCCGAAGGGATGCGAGCGGGATACTATTGCCACCGACCTCACATCTAAACGCAAGCGGGATTAACCACTGTTCTTACGCCGTTGCCACTACCTTGACAGGCGGGATTAACCACTGTCCCTGCCAGACGAATAGCATATCATAATCTCAGCATAAATCAATGCTTTAGTGGTTTTCAGAAAACATTTTCATTATCACATGGATCCATCATTTCATTTAGAGTCCTTGACTCATCTCAACAACTATCAATTCATATTTCCATTCCTCTTCTCACTCTGCCAACCTAACCTCAGTACACCAGAAACCTAAACCTCTATTTTCTAAATTCTCCAAATAATGTCATCTAAAACCCGTAAATCTTTTCCCATTTTTCAAGTATCCAAAAATAGGTCCAATTGTCTTAAAATAGTGTTAGAGAAGCTTACAACCTTGTTGGGAAGGTAGAATAGTTGAAAACAAAGCAAAATTTGAGAAACAGGGCGTGTGCGTCCGCACAGGGGTGTGCGTGCGCACGCCCAGGAAGATTTTTAAAAGTGCACAGGTGTCAAAGTTTACAAAAATCTGTCCACTCGCACAACCTATGCCAGCACTCCCAATAGACTGGCCTCCTCAACGTGTGCCTGCGCAAAGGTTGCAATTTTCCATTGGTGTGTGCGCGCACAAGCTGTGTTAGTGTTGCAAGCAGATTGCCTGCCTCTGCGTGTGCTTGCGCACAGCTCAAGCAGAAGTGTGTATTCACACCAGGCTGTGCGTGCGCACTAGGCTGTGCGTGCGCACATACCAGAAAACACAAAATTCTGTAACTTTGCAGAATTTCAAATTTTCAACACCAACTTTGAATGATCATAGCTTTCTCTACAAAATTCCAAATTTCACAAAATTTATATCAATTTAAAGGGTTTTCAAAGATCTTTAGTTTTAGACAAGTTTTATTAGATTTTGAAAACCAAGGCAACAATTATGATCAGACATAGTTAACTAAAACAATCTTTTACCCAATATCACAATTTCCTCAATTCCTTTATAAACACAACCAAAACCAAACCAAACCCTTCCAAACTCCAATTCTCATCAAAATCCACATTCTATGTCATATTGCACCAGCTTACCACATATTCCTTCACCTTCCTCATCCTCAATCTCAACATTTACATATCATATATAATCAAACCTCATTAATGTTTTTCCAACTACCTTACTAATCAATCAACACCAATATCATATTTATCAACATAATTTACTCTTCAACTTCACAATGCCTTCCTCCTCATCATATCATTATCAATTATCAAAATCAAACTCAAAAATCATCATTTCATCATACATCATCATACAATAACATCCAACAACTCGTCAACCATTCAAATCCAATCCTATCTTGTGGGTCACTAGCCTAAGTGTCCATGAATATTATATACTACATAGAAGAAACTGAAACCATACATTGGCCAATTCTTAATATGTCCAAAACTCAAAATTGAGCACCAAATGAGCTTTCCAACCACAATCCAAGCTTCCAACAATCACCAACAAGCTCCAAACTCACAACAATCAAACTATATATGCATAAACCATCACAAATCAACCTAGGGCTCATCATAAACAAAATTTCATAAGAGTTCAAAGTCTCTTACCTTTTCCAACAGATTTGGATGTCAAAACCTAATGCTAAGCAAGGATTAGAGTGAACTTAAACACCCAAAATCATAAAACTCACTTGGTTCAAAACCCTAAAAACCCAAATTTTTAAGGAGAGGAACTGGGAAGATTTCGAGCTTTCCTTACCATTTTCGTATATGTATTTTGTAGAGCTCTTCACAAGGAACGTGTAGCCGCAAATGATGCGGAGATCAGAGCTCTGTAGCTCAAGATATGAGCTTGAGAAGATGATGATGAATAGTGTTTTCTTCTTCCTCTTCCTCTTCTCTCAATTTCTGATGGGTGTGTGTGTTTAAGTGTTGTGTGTTGAGTTGGATTCACTTAATGAACCCTTTTATATGTTAGGCTTGGGCCCAACTTGGGCCCGGTCCAACCCGTTAGCATTTTTCGCTCGTTCGACCCATCTTCGGGCCAAACCTTTAAAATTTATGCCCGGTTTTTCATTTCTAATATTTTTCTAAGGTTCTTGATTGTTTCCACTTTTTCTCATGTGATTTTGTGCAGACTTGAACTGGTTCAATCGGTTCAACTGCCGGTTCGCAGTTTTTCATGATTTTTTGCAGAAAATTCATTTTTTGACTCAGAAAGACCCACTGAGTCCAAAAATCACCTTTAAATCCTCAAATTATCTCTCTAACTTTTTAAAATATAATTTTTGTAATATAATCACTTAATTAACCGGTTGATTACTTGCGATTCTTACATAAGGTACGAGTGGTTGTTCAAGGTTATACACAAGAGTATGGTATTGATTATGAAAAGACTTTTGATCCTGTCGCTCATCTTACGTCTATTCGAGCTCTCCTTGTCATTACTGCGGTTAAAAATGGTCTCTCAGTTAAATGGATGTGAAGAATACATTTCTTAATGGGGATTTGAAAAAGAAAGTCTATATAAAACCACCTTTGGGATATCCTTGTCCTTCTAGTAAGGTCTGCCTCCTTCGCAAGGCACTTTATGGACTTAAGCAAGCCCCTCGTGAATGGTTTGACAAGTTCAGCACTACCATATGCAATCTTGGTTTTACTTGCAGCCCTCATGAGAATGCTCTCTTCATTCACAAAAGCGAACGTGGAGTTGTTCTTCTACTTTTGTATGTAGATGACATGATCATTACTAGAGATGATGTTGATGGTATCTCTGATCTCAAGGCATCCCTTCATTGTACTTTTGAGATAAAAGATCTTGGTTTTCTCAGCTACTTTCTTGGTCTAGAAGTCATATCCACCGATGATGGCATCTATCTCTCTCAAGCTAAATATGCTTCAGATCTTTTTGCTCGAGCCAGACTTACAGATAGTCGCACTGAGTCTACTCCTCTTAAGCCTAATGTTCGATTTACTCCTATCGATGGCACTATTTTTGATAATTCTACTCTTTATCGATAGCTAGTTGGAGGACTCGTCTATTTAACTGTCGCTTGACCGGACATTGCCTATCAGTTCATGTTTTTAGCCAATTCTTATTGGCTCCTCGTACTACTCACTATGCGGTAGTTCTTTGCATTCTTCACTATATTAAAGGCACCCTATTCCATGGACTTTATTTTTTGCCCATTCATCCTTATCCCTTCTGGCGTACTCTGATGCTGATTGTGCTGGTGATCCCACTAATCGTCGTTCCACTACTGGTTATTGTTTGTTTCTTGGTGGCTCTCTCATTTCTTGGCGAGCTAAGAAGCAAACATTTACTGCTTGATTAAGCATAGAAGCTAAATACCGTGCTCTCACTGACACCACTGCTGAAGTTATCTCAATTCATTGGCTTCTTGAAGACTTGGGTGCTCCTCAGTCATCCCCAACTGATGTTTTCTGTAACAACCGCAATGCTATTCAGATTGCCCATAATGATGTGTTTCATGAATGCTCTAAACACATTGAGATTGATTGTCACTTTCTTCGGCAACGTATCCTTATTGATGCTGTTCGTCTCATCGATGTTGGCACACTGGATCAGACTGCTGATAACTTCACAAAGGCTCATCATCCGACTCGTTTTTGGACTTTGCTATCCAAACTCAAGATGGTATCTTTAGCTCCTACTTGAGTTTGAGGGGGGATGTTAAGAGAATAATTAGAATTAAATTAGATCAATTAGTATCGTTTGTATTTTGATAGCGTGTCTGTATATTAATTGTAGGATTCTATGCTTTTATGACTTTGATTCTCCTAACAGCTATATATACCCTTTGTACATTGTACTTTCACAACACATTCAATAATACACAAATCCTTTCTCTAGTTTAGTCTCTTGTTTCTAACAATTATTATGAGTAGATAAAACTATTCGTAAATAAATTATTGGAACTAGTATTGGTGTTGAAAGAATGAATTCTGGATCTTTTTATTTTCAATTTTGGTACAAATATATACATACATACACATGGGCTTAGCATAACAAACTAACAAAACTAGTAACAGAAGGCTAATTAATTTGATTCCTTTTCTAAAACTAACTGCATTACATAAATGAGCAAAGCAACTAACCTAACAAGTTGATACTCCCACTCAAATTGGAAAAAATGTTAATGATTCCCAACTTAGTGATGTGATTCTTGAACAAGATAGTTTGTACTGTCTTTGTCCAAACAGTCGCAAGTTGATGAGCTGACTTTATATACACTAGTTTCAACGTACTATTTTACACTCGTTCACGAGAAAAATGACAATCCATCTCAATGTGTTTCATATGTTAATGGAAAGTTGAATTTTTAGCAATGTAAATCACCTCCTAACTATAACAGAAGATAAAAGGGAGTGCCACTTCAATCGCAAAGTCTTTAAAACACCTCATAATTAAACTACTTTAGCTGTGATGTTTGCCAAAGCGCGATATTCAGTCTCAGCTGTGGATCTGGACATGGTATCTTGCTTTTTTTATTTCCAAGAGATTAAGGAATTTCCAAGGAAAACCCAGTAGTCAGTGGTGGATCTTCTTGTCTCGACGTATCTTCCCCAATCAGCATCACCGTATGCTTTGAGGGATAAGATAAAAGAAGAAGAAAACAATAACCCATGACCAAGAGCTGTTTTCAAATACCTCAGAATGTGGTGAACAACATCTAAATGGAAAGTCCTTGGTGCAGACATATATTGGCTTAGCTTGTTTATAGGAAAGCATATATTTGGCCGAGAAATTGTAAGATAGAGTAATTTACTAACCAACCTTCGAAACTGTCCTGAGTCTTCCAATAATGCACCATTAGTGGAATTCAATTTGATGTTCGAATTCAAAGGCAAAGAAGCAGGCTTGCAATCTGAGAAACCAATACCCTCAAGAAGAGATAAAGCATAATTTTATTGTGACAAGCATATACCTTCCCTCAACTTTGCAATCTCTAAGCCAGGGAAGTACTTTAGAGGACCTAGCACCTTGAACTTGAACAAATTTTGAAGTGTTATTTGAGTTTGGACAACGATGTTGTCATGTTTACTTGAGACTATTATATCATTGACGTACACAAGTACCATAACTAGTTCTTCGCCAGTGCCCTTGTGAAGAGGAGAATAATCTGATTTAGATTGTATAAAACTAACTCCAATTTGAAAACAAGCTTTCCTTCTTGCTCCTTCTTACTGTGATAACCCTAAGGCAATTTCATGTACACCTTCTCATTGAGGTTACCATTTAAGAAGGTGTTGTTTATATCCAACTGCAACAATTTTCAATTTTTATAGCTGCAATGGCTAGAAGCAATCTTACAGTGGTCAATTTCGCAACTAGGGAGAAGGTATTTGATGATTAGATTTTTGATGGTTTAGAATTTCACAAATGAATTCTCGTTGCAAGTATAGTTCCTAAACCAAACAATAATCTTTTCATACAAAAAGTTGTTTGTCACTAAAACAAACCCCTAAATTTATAAACTGAAGTATTGGAACCTCGGGTCGTTCTCCTTAGGAATTGTAATGAAGTGTCTTGTTATTGGTTGTGAGTTATATTTGGGATTTTTAAGATTTTAGACAATAAATATAAATGGCAAAGAAAATAAACTAACAACTAACAAAGCTCTTGGCAAGATATGAGAATTAGAAGTCCTATCCTAGTTATCCTCCTCAATTGTGATAACAAATTGTCCATTACTCCCACTTAGTTAACATCTAACTATGGAGGAAAGTCAAGTGGATGAATCAATTTGATTCCTCAAGTCCTAATCAACTCCTAAAGGAAAGACTAGCTTTAGAGGCATTCAAATCAATTAGCAACTTCTAATTATCAATCAACAAAGGAATTAGACAACTCAAGAGTCACTAATTACTCTACCTAGGCCAAGAGGAACAAAATCTACACTAAAGCTAGAAGAAGCATTTTGTCAAACACTTAGAAGGCATGAAAGAAAAGTATAGTAAATTGACAACAACAATGAAATCTAACAACAATTATTGCAAGGAATTTATAACAACAATTAAAAGAAACACATTTATTATGAATTACCTTGATTGAATTGAAAGAGAGTAGAAGAAACAAAAGTAGATCTACAACAAAACACAAGAACAACATAAAAGAGATTACAATAAAAGAATAGAAGAAGAATGAATGTAACTACAAGGAATTGAGAAGATAGAAGTAGAAGAAAGCATGAATCTAAAATCTAGATCTAAGAACTAAACCTAATCCTAATCCTAATCCTAATCCTAGAGAGAAGTGAGAGCTTCTCTCTCTAGAAACTAACTTTTTCTCCAAAACTAAGCTAAACTAAACTAATGGTAACTAACTTGTTCATCCCTCTTCAATCCTTGGCTTAAATAGCATCAGAAATGAGTTGGATTGGGCCCACAAGGTGATGAGCAGATAATTTATACGCTTTTTGGCATTGTTTTTAGTATGTTTTTAGTATAATTTAGTTATTTTTTGGTATATTTTTATTAGTTTTTAGTTAAAATTCACTTTTCTGGACTTTACTATGAGTTTGTGTGTTTTTCTGTGATTTCAGGTATTTTCTGGCTGAAATTGAGGGATCTGAGCAAAAATCTGATTTAGAGGCTGAAAAGGACTGTAGATGCTGTTGGATTCTGACCTCCCTGCACTCGAAGTGGATTTTCTGGAGCTACAGAAGCCCAATTGGCGCGCTCTCAACGGCTTTGGAAAGTAGACATCCTGGGCTTTCCAGCAATGTATAATAGTCCATACTTTGCCCGAGATTTGATGGCCCAAACCGGCGTTGCAAATCAGCCTCAGAACTTCCAGCGTTTAACGCTGGAACTGGCATAAAACTTGGAGTTAAACGCCCAAAATGGCATGAAAGCTGGCGTTTAACTCCAAAAAAGGTCTCTACACGAAAATGCTTCATTGCTCAGCCCAAGCACACACCAAGTGAGCCCGGAAGTGGATTTTTATGTCATTTACTCATCTCTGTAAACCTTAGGCTACTAGTTCACTATTAATAGGATCTTTTGACATTGTATCTGTACCTCATGACACTTTACACGTTTCTTTGTGTACTTCTTACAGCATGAGTCTCTAAACCCCATGGTTGGGGGTGAGGAGCTCTGCTGTGTCTTGATGGATTAATGCAATTACTACTGTTTCTTATTCAATCATGCTTGCTTCCGTTCTAAGATATCACTTGTTCTTAACCCGGATGAATGTGATGATCCGTGACACTCATCATATTCTCAACTATGAACGCGTGCCTGACAACCACCTCTGTTCTACTCTAGATTGAGTAGATATCTCTTGGATTCTTTAATCGGAATCTTCGTGGTATAAGCTAGAACTGATGGCGGCATTCAAGAGAATCCGGAAGGTCTAAATCTTGTCTGTGGTATTCTGAGTAGGATTCAATGATTGAATGACTGTGACGAGCTTCAAACTCCTGAAGGCGGGGCGTTAGTGACAGACGCAAAAGAATCACTGGATTCTATTCCGGCCTGATTGAGAACCGACAGATGGATAGCCGTGCCGTGACAGGGTGCGTTGAACATTTCCACTGAGAGGACGGGAGGTAGCCATTGACAACGGTGAAACCCTACATACAGCTTGCCATGGAAGGAGCTATGCGTGTTTGATGAAGAAGACAGTAGGAAAGCAGAGATTCAGAAGATGGAGCATCTCCAAAACCTCAACCTATTCTCCATTACTGCATAACAAGTACTTATTTCATGTTCTTTTGCTTTTCACAATCAATCCTGATAATTTCTGATATCCTGACTAAGATTTACAAGATAACCATAGCTTGCTTCAAGCCGACAATCTCCGTGGGATCGACCCTTACTCACGTAAGGTATTACTTGGACGACCCAGTGCACTTGCTGGTTAGTTGTGCGGGGTTGCAAAAGTGTGATTGCAATTTCGTGCACCAAGTTTTTGGCGCCGTTGCCGGGGATTGTTCGAGTTTGGACAACTGACGGCTTATCTTGTTGCTTAGATTAGGACTGTTTTGTTTTTATTGGTTTAGAGTCTTTTAGTTGAGTCTGGTTTCATATTTTAAGTTTGGTGTCAATTGCATGCTTTTGCTTTTCTTTTAATTTTCGATTTTGCATGTCCCTAGTCCCTTTTTGATCCGTAAAAATTCTAAGTTTGGTGTCCTCTTTGTGTTTTTCCCTTAAAAATTTTCGAAAATTAGTGTTTGATTTTCTAAAAATTTTAAGTTTGGTGTCATTTTGTTGTTTTTCTCTTTCCTCTTTTCAAAAATCAAATCTTTTTCATAAAAATTTTTCAATCATATCTTCCTAATTGCTAATCTCAAAATCTTTTTAATTGACTAATTGATTCAGTTCTCAATTTGCTTTGATCTTATTTTCTTTTAATTTTCAAATTTTATTTTATTTTATTTTCCTTTTGTTTTTATTTTATTTTTCGGTTAATTCAAAAAAAAAAAACAAAAGTTATCTATTTGCAATCCATATCATTTCCCTTTATCCATTATGGACCTGAGTGGGATTGATCAGTCCAGGAGGACTCTGGGGTCATATGCCAACCCCATTACAACTGCATATGGGAGTAGCATCTGTACACCTCCCATCAAAGCAAGCAGCTTTGAGCTAAATCCTCAACTCATTATCATAGTGCAGCAAAATTGCCAGTATTCCGGTCTTCCACAGGAAGAACCTACTGAGTTTCTGGCACAGTTCTTAGAAATTGCTGACACAGTACATGATAAAGAGGTGGATCAGGATGTCTACAGACTATTACTGTTTCCATTTGCTGTAAAAGATCAAGCAAAAAGGTGGTTGAATAACCAACCTACAGCAAGCATAAAAACATGGAAACAGTTATCAGACAAATTCCTGAATCATTTTTACCCTCCAAAGAGGATGACACAGCTAAGGCTGGACATCCAAGGCTTTAAACAAGAGGATAATGAATCCCTTTATAATGCCTGGGAGAGGTATAGAGGTATGCTAAGAAAATGCCCCTCTGAAATGTTTTCAGAGTGGGTACAGTTAGACATCTTCTACTATGGGCTTACAGAAAAAGCTCAGATGTCTTTAGACCACTCAGCCGGTGGATCTATCCACATGAGGAAGACAATTGAAGAAGCTCAAGAGCTTATAGACACTGTTGCTAGAAATCAATATTTGTACTCTAGCAATGAGTTCTCTCCAAAAGAGGAAGTCATGACAGTAGTCACTGACCCTAATCCTCAAGAACAGATGATTGAGCTTAATCAACAATTGCTCCTGATGACAGAACAATTAGCAGAATTTAAAGAGATGCTCTATGAAACTAAAGTTGCTAACAAGAACATAGAACTGCAGTTGAATCAAGCAAAACAACAAATATCTAAACAGATAACAGAGGAATGTCAAGCAGTTCAACTGAGGAGTGGGAAGACACTGGATAACACTGCTCAAAAGAGCAAAAGGCCAAATAAGGAATAATTGACAGAGGATAACCAACCCACTGTTCAAAATCCCTCTGAGGACAGTAAGAGCCCAGAGAGGAATACTTTTGGCGTTTAAACGCCAGAGAGGGAAGGAAAGTTGGCGTTTAACGCCCATTCCTTGCCCAGTTCTGGCGTTCAAACGCCAGAAAAGGGGGAAAAGTTGGCGTTAAACGCTCATTTTCCACCCAATCCTGGCGTTCAGACGCCAAGGGGAGATCAGACACCTGAGAGTGCTGACAGTAATCCCTCTAACAAGGCTTCTTCAATCACTTCTGTAAGGAATAAACCTGCAGCATCTAAGGTTGAAGACTATAAAGCCAAGATGCCTTATCCTCAAAAACTTCGCCAAGCGGAACAGGATAAGCAATTTGCCCGCTTTGCAGACTATCTAAGGACTCTTGAAATAAAGATTCCGTTTGCAGAGGCACTTGAGCAAATACCTTCTTATGCTAAGTTCATGAAAGAAATCTTAAGTCATAAGAAGGATTGGAGAGAAACTGAAAAAGTATTTCTCACTGAAGAATGCAGTGCAGTCATTCTGAAAAGCTTACCAGAAAAGCTTCAAGATCCAGGAAGCTTTATGATACCATGCACATTAGAAGGCGCTTGCACCAAGACAGCCCTATGTGATCTTGGAGCAAGCATCAATCTAATACCAGCATCCACTATCAGAAAGCTTGGGTTGACTGGAGAAGTCAAACCAACCCGGATATGCCTCCAACTTGCTGATGGCTCCATTAAACATCCATCAGGCATAATAGAGGATATGATTGTCAAGGTTGGGCCATTTGCCTTTCCAACTGACTCTGTGGTACTGGAAATGGAAGAGCATAAGAGTGCAACTCTCATTCTAGGAAGACCTTTCCTAGCAACTGGACGAACTCTCATTGATGTACAAAAAGGGGAAGTAACCCTGAGAGTCAATGAGGATGAGTTCAAGTTGAATGCTGTAAAAGCTATGCAGCATCCAGACACAACAAATGACTGCATGGGCGCTGACATTATTGACTCTCTGGTAGAAGAGATCAATATGACTGAGAGCCTAGAATCAGAGCTTGAGGACATCTTCAAGGATGCTCAACCTGATCAAGCAGGACCAGAGGAAACAAAGGAATTTTCGAAAATTCTTCAGGAGGAGGATAAGCCTCCCAAACCTAAACTCAAACCACTACCACCATCCCTGAAGTATGCATTTCTGGGAGAGGGTGACACTTTTCCAGTGATTATAAGCTCTGCTTTGAATCCACAGGAAGAGGAAGCACTGATTCAAGTGCTAAGGACACACAAGACAGCTCTTGGGTGGTCCATAAGTGATCTTAAAGGCATTAGCCCAGCTAGATGCATGCACAAGATCCTGTTGGAGGATAATGCCAAACCAGTGGTCCAACCACAGAGGAGGCTAAATCCAGCCATGAAGGAGGTGGTGCAGAAAGAGGTCACTAAATTACTAGAGGCTGGGATTATTTATCCTATTTCTGATAGCCCCTGGGTGAGCCCTGTCCAAGTTGTCCCCAAAAAGGGAGGCATGACAGTGGTTCATAATGAAAAAAATGAACTGGTTCCTACAAGAACAGTCACTGGATGGCGTATGTGTGGTGGACGAAATTGTGATCATGCTTGTATCATTTGTGATCAATGTTCTAATTATGGCTCTGGTTGAATTCACAACTCCGTTCAACTAACCAGCAAGTGTAGTGGGTCGTCCAAGTAATAAACCTTACGTGAGTAAGGGTCGAATCCACAGAGATTGTTGGTATGAAGCAAGCTATGGTCACCTTGCAAATCTCAGTTAGGCAGATTAAAGGGTAATTGTGATTATTGGAATAAATAATAAATAAAAAGGAATAATAAAAGGGATAGGATACTTATGCAGATTCATTGGTAGGAATTTCAGTTAAGTATATGAAGATGCTGTATGGCCCAAGGACGCCTGCTCTCCTACTGCTTCTACTCAATCCTTCTTACTCCTTTCCATGGCAAGCTGTGTATAGGGGTTCACCATCAGCGGTGGCTACTTTCAATCCTCTCGGGAAAATATCCTATGCGGCTGTCACTCGCACAGCTAATCATCTGGAGGCATCACCCATGGTTGATGGCTACATCCCATCCTCACAGTGAAAACTAATGCTCACGCACTCTGTCACAGTACGGCTAATCACTGGTTGGTTCCCGCGCCTACTGGAATAGAATCCCTTGATTCTTTTGCGTTTGTCACTAACGCCCAGCACTTGCAAGTTTGAAGCACGTCACAGTCATTCATTACCGGAATCCTACTCGGAATACCACAGACAAGGTTAGACTTTCCGGATTCCCAGGATCCTACTCGGAATACCACAGACAAGGTGAGACTTTCCGGATCCTCATAAATGCCGCCATCTATCTAGCTTATACCACGAAGATTCTGTTGGGGAATCTAAGAGATACACATTCAAGCTCTGTTGCATGTAGAACGAAAGTGGTTGTCAATCACGCGCGTTCATAAGTGAGAATGATAATGAGGGTTATCTGACTCATCACATTCATCATGTTCTTGGGTACGAATGAATATCTTGGAATAAGAATAAGAGAGATTTGAATAAAAGAAAATAGAACTTCATTAATACTTGAGGTACAGCAGAGCTCCACACCCTTAATCTATGGTGTGCAGAAACTCCACCGTTGAAAATACATAAGTAAAAGAGGTTCAGGCATGGCCGAATGGCCAGCCCTCTCCATGATCAAGTGACCGAATGAATAATGACTTAAAGTGGTCAAAAGATGTCTAATACAATAGATAAATGTCCTATATATACTAGACTAGCTACTAGGGTTTACATGAGTAAGTAATTGATGCATAAATCCACTTCCGGGGCCCACTTGGTGTATGTTTGGGCTGAGCTTGATCAATCCACGAGCTGAGGCTTCTCTTGGAGTTGAACTTCGAGTTATGACGTGTTTTGGGCGTTCAACTCTGGATCATGACGTTTTTCTGGCGTTTAACTCCAGACAGCAGCATGTACTTGGCGTTCAACGCCAAGTTACATCGTCAATTTCCGAATAAAGTATGGACTATTATATATTGCTGGAAAGCCCTGGATGTCTACTTTCCAACGCCGTTGAGAGCGCGCCAATTGGAGTTTTGTAGCTCCAGAAAATCCATTTCGAGTGCAGGGAGGTCAGATTCCAACAGCATCAGCAGTCCTTTTGTCAGCCTTTTTCAGAGTTTTGCTCAAGTCCCTCAATTTCAGCCAGAAATTACCTGAAATCACAGAAAAACACACAAACTCATAGTAAAGTCCAGAAATGTGAATTTAACATAAAAACTAATGAAAACATCCCTAAAAGTAGCTTGAACTTACTAAAAACTACCTAAAAACAATGCCAAAAAGCGTATAAATTATCCGCTCATCACAACACCAAACTTAAATTGTTGCTTGTCCCCAAGCAACTGAAAATCAAATAGGATAAAAAGAACAGAATATACTATAAATTCAGAAATATCAATGAATATTAATTATAATTAAATGAGCGGGACTTGTAACTTTTTGCTTCTGAACAGTTTTGGCATCTCACTTTTTCCTTTGTAGTTTAGAGGGATTGGCGTCTCTGGGGAACTTAGAATTTGGGATAGTGTTATTGACTTTCTTAGTTAAGCATGTTGATTCTTGAACACAGCTACTTATGAGTCTTGGCCGTGGCCCTAAGCACTTTGTTTTCCAGTATTACCACCGGATACATAAATGCCACAGACACATAACTGGGTGAACCTTTTCAGATTGTGACTTAGCTTTGCTAAAGTCCCAGTTAGTGGTGTCCAGAGCTCTTAAGCACACTCTTTTGCCTTGGATCACGACTTTAACCACTCAGTCTCAAGCTTTTCACTTGGACCTTCATGACACAAGCACATGGTTAGGGACAGCTTGATTTAGCCGCTTAGGCCTGGATTTTATTTCCTTGGGCCCTCCTATCCATTGATGCTCAAAGCCTTGGATCCTTTTCACCCTTGCCTTTTGGTTTTAAGGGCTATTGGCTTTTTCTACTGCTCCTTCTTTTTCTATATACTCTTTTTAGCCATATTTTTTTTTTCACTGCTTTTTCTTGCTTCAAGAATCAATTTCATGATTTTTCAGATCATCAATAATATTTCTCTTTGTTCATCATTCTTTCAAGAACCAACAATTTTAACACTCATAAACAACAATATCAAAAGACATATGCACTGTTCAATCATTCATTCAGAAAACAAAAAGTATTGTCACCACATCAATATAATTAAATTAAATTCAATAATAAATTCGAAATTTATGTACTTCTTGTTCTTTTGAGTTAAAACATTTTTCTTTTAAGAAAGGTGAAGGAGTCATGGATTTTATTCATAGCTTTAAGGCATGGTTACATACTAATGATCATGAAATAAAGACACAAAGCATAGATAAACACAATAATTAAAAACCAAAAACAGAAAGAAATAAAGAACAAGGAATGAATCCACCTTAGTGGCGTCTTCTTCTTGAAGGACCAATGATGTTCTTCAACTCTTCTATATCCCTTCCTTGCCTTTGTTGCTCCTCCCTCATTGCTCTTTGATCTTCTCTTATTTCTTGGAGAATGATGGAGTGCTCATGATGTTCCACCCTTAATTGTTCAACATTATGGCTCAAATCTTCTAAGGAGGTGTTGAGTTGCTCCCAATAGTTGTTGGGAGGAAAGTGCATTCCTTGAGGCATTTATTGATGATGAAATTCCTCATGTTCTTCTTGAGGGCCGTGAAGAACTTCTCTTGTTTGCTCCATCCTTTTCTTGGTGATGGGCTTGTCTTCTTCAATGGAGACATCTCCATCTATGATGACTCCAGCTGAGTAACATAGATGGCATATAAGGTGGGGGAAGGCTAGCCGTGCCATGTGTGAAGGTTTGTCGGCTATTTTGTAGAGTTCATTGGAGATGACTTCATGAACTTCTACTTCCTCTCCAATCATGATGCTATGAATCATGATGGCCCGATCCACAGTAACTTCAGATCGGTTGCTTGTAGGGATGATGGATCTTTGGATGAACTCCAACCATCCTCTAGCTACAGGCTTGAGGTCCAGTCTTCTTAGTTGGACTGGCTTGCCTTTGGAGTCTATTCTCCATTGGGCGCCTTCCACACAAATGTCCATTAGGACTTGGTCCAACCTTTGATTAAAGTTGACCCTTCTTGTGTAGGGGCGTTCATCACCTTGCATCATGGGTAAGTGAAACGCCAACCTCACATTTTCTGGACTGAAATCTAAGTATTTCCCCCGAACCATTGTGAGATAGTTCTTTGGATTCGGGTTCATACTTTGATCATGGTTCCTAGTGATCCATGCATTAGCATAGAACTCTTGAACCATCAATATTCCAACTTGTTGCATGGGGTTGGTTATGACTTCCCAACCTCTTCTTTGAATTTCGTGTCGGATCTCCGGATATTCATTCTACTTGAGCTTGAAAGGGACCTCAGGGATCACCTTCTTCTTTGCCACAACATCATAGAAGTGGTCTTGATGGCTCTTGGAGATGAATCTTTCCATCTCCCATGACTCGGAGGTGGAAGCTTTTGCTTTCCCTTTCCCTTTTCTTGAGGAAACTCCGGCCTTAGGTGCCATTGGTAATGGAAAAACAAAAAAAAGCTTATGCTTTTACCACACCAAACTTAAAATTTGCTCGTCCTCGAGCAAGAAAGAAAAGAATAGTAGAAGAAGAAGAAGAGAATATGGTAGAGAGGGAAAGAGTAGATTCGGCTATATGTGAGAAGAAGGGGTTTGTGTTGTGTGAAAATGAAGAAGAATGGAAGGGTATTTATAGGGAGAGGGGAGGGTTAGTGTTCGGCCATTTTGGGTGGGAATGGGTGGGAAATTGAATTTGAATTTTATGAGGGTAGGTGGGGTTTATGGGGAAGAGGAGGTTGATGTGAATGGTGAATGGGGTAATTGGGAAGAGGAATTGAGGTGATTGGTGATGGGTGTTGGGAAGTGTGACATGGAGAATGAGATTTGGATTAGAAGAGTGTGATTAGGATTAAAAGGTAAGGTGGGAATATGGTAGGTAGGGATCCTGTGGGGTCCACAGATCCTGAGGTGAGGATCCTGTGGGGTCCACAGATCCTGAGGTGAAAACAAATACCATTCCTTCACCATATAGGCATGTAAAATGCCTTCATGCAACATTCTGGCGTTCAAACGCCCATTGGTGCATGTTCTGGGCGTTCAACGCCCATGTAATGCATGTTTCTGGCGTTGAACGCCAGTTTCATGCTTGTTCCTGGCGTTCAGCGCCAGCTTGTCCTCTTCGTGCACCATCCTGGCGTTTAACGCCAGGTTGTTGCTTGTTTCTGGCGTTCAGCGCCAGAATGGTGCTCTGTTCTGGCGTTGAACGCCAGCCAGATGCACCTTACTGGCGTTGAACGCCAGTCTGCGCTACCTCCAGGGTGAAAAAATTTTTTTCTTCTGTTTTTGACTCTGTTTTTAATTTTTTTGATTTTTTTCGTGATTCCTCATGATCATGTACCTAATAAAACACAAAAATAACAAGGAAACAAAATAAAATAAAATTAGATAAATAAAATTGGGTTGCCTCCCAACAAGCGCTTCTTTAATGTCAATAGCTTGACAGTGGCTCTTATGGAGCCACATGGTGATCAGGTCAATTTAGTGTGTAGTCCCAACACCAAACTTAGAGTTTGGATATGGGGTTTGAACACCAAACTTAGAGTTTGGTGGTGGCCTCACAACACCAAACTTAGAGTTTGACTGTGTGGGCTCTTCTTGACTCTGAACTGAGAGAAGCTCTTCATGCTTACTCTCTTTTGTCACAGAGGGATGGCCATGTGCCTGAAACACAAGGTAGTCCCCATTCAATTGAAGGACTAACTCACCTCTGTTGACATCTATCACAGCTTCTGCTGTGGCTAGGAAAGGTCTTCCTAGGATGATGCATTCATCATCTTCCTTCCTAGTGTCTAGGATTATGAAATCAGTAGGGATGTAAAGGCCTTCAACCCTTACTAGCACGTCTTCCACTATTCCATAAGCTTGTCTTATGGACTTATCTGCCAATTGTAATGAGAACAAGGCAGGTTGTACCTCAATGATTCCCAGCTTCTCCATTACAGAGAGTGGCATAAGATTTATCCCTGACCCAAGGTCACATAGAGCTTTTTCAAAGCTCATGGTGCCAATGGTACAAGGTATTGAGAACTTGCCAGGATCTTGCTTCTTTTGAGGTAGAGTTCTCTGAATCCAAGTATCTAGTTCACTAATGAGCAAGGGAGGTTCACTTTCCCAAGTCTCATTACCAAACAGCTTGGCATTCAGTTTCATGATAGCTCCTAAGTATTGAGCAACTTGCTCTCCAGTCACATCTTCATTCTCTTCAGAGGATGAATATTCTTCAGAGCTCATGAATGGCAGAAGGAGATTAAATGGAATCTCTATGGTCTCTAGATGAGCCTCAGATTCCTCAGGATCCTTAATAGGAAACTCCTTCTTGCTTGAGGAACGTCCCAGGAGGTCTTCCTCACTAGGATTTTCGTCCTCCTCCTCCCTTGTGCATTCGGCCATATTGACTATGTCAATAGCCTTGCACTCTCCTTTTGGATTCTCTTCTGTATTGCTTGGGAGAATACTGGGAGGAGTTTCAATGACTTTCTTACTCAGCTGGCCTACTTGTGCCTCCAGATTTCTAATGGAGGATCTTGTTTCATTCATGAAACTGAAAGTGGCTTTTGACAAATCAGAGACTATATTGGCTAAATTAGAATTGTTTTGTTCAGAATTCTCTGTCTGTTGCTGAGAAAATGATGGATATGGCTTGCTATTGCCCAGCCTAGTACGTCCACCATTGTTAAAGCCTTGTTGAGGCTTTTGTTGATCCTTCCATGAGAAATTTGGATGATTTCTCCATGATGAGTTATAGGTGTTTCCATAAGGTTCACCCATGTAATTAACCTCTGCCATGGCAGGGTTCTCAGGATCATAAGCTTCTTCAGAAGCTGCCTCTCTAGTACTGTTGGATGCATGTTGCAATCCATTCAGATTTTGAGAGATCATGTTGACCTGTTGAGTCAACATTTTGTTCTGAGCCAATATGGCATTCAGAGCATCAATTTCAAGAACTCCTTTCTTCTGAGGTACCCCATTGTTCACGGAATTCCTCTCAGAAGTGTACATGAACTGGTTATTTGCAACCATGTCAATGAGTTCTTAGGCCTCTCCAGGTGTTTTCTTCAGGTGAATAGATCCACCTGCAGAATGATCCAATGACATTTTCGAAAATTCAGAGAGACCATAATAGAATATATCTAATATGGTCCATTCTGAAAACATGTCAGATGGACACCTTTTGGTCAGCTGCTTGTATCTTTCCCAAGCTTCATAGAGGGATTCACCATCTTTTTGTTTGAAGGTTTGAACATCCACTCTCAGCTTGCTCAGCTTTTGAGGAAGAAAGAATTTATCCAAGAATGCAGTGACAAGCTTATCCCATGAGTCCAGGCTATCCTTAGGTTGTGAATCCAACCATACTCTAGCTCTGTCTCTTACAACAAAAGGGAAAAGCATGAGTCTGTAGACCTCAGGATTAACTCCATTCGTCTTTACAGTCTCACAGATCTGCAAGAATTCAGTTAAAAACTGATAGGGATCTTCAGATGGAAGTCCATAAAACTTGCAGTTTTGTTGCATTAAAGCAACTAGTTGAGGCTTAAGCTCAAAGTTATTGGCTCCAATGGCAGGAATAGAGATGCTTCTTCCATCAAACTTGGACGTTGGCTTTGTGAAGTCACCAAGCATTCTCCTTGCATTATTATTATTATTTCCGTTTGCCATCTCTTTCTCTTGTTCGAAAATTTCTAGAAGGTTTCTTCTGGATTGTAGTAATTTAGCTTCTTTTAATTTTCTCTTCAGAGTCCTTTCAGGTTCTGGATCAATTTCAATAAGAGTGCCTTTATCCCTGTTCCTGCTCATATGAAAGAGAAGAAAACAAGAAAAGAAGAGGAATCCTCTATGTCACAGTATAGAGATTCCTTTATGTTAGTAGAAAAAGAAAGGGGGTAGAAGAATGAAGAAGGGGGTTCGGATTTTTGGATGAAGAGAGGTGAAGAGAAGTGTTAGTAATTAAATAATTAAATAGAAGAAGAGAAGAGAAGGGATTTTTCGAAATTAATTTTTGAAAAAGGAGTTAGTGATTTTCGAAAATTAGAGATAAATTGTAATTAAAATTAAAACATAAAACAATTAATTAATTAAAAAGAATTTTTGAAAAAGAGAGAGATATTTTCGAAAATTAGAGAGAGAAAAGTAGTTAGGTGGTTTTGAAAAAGATAAGAAACAAACAAGAAGTTAGTTAGTTGATTGAAAAAGATTTGAAATCAAATTTGAAAAAAAGATATGAAGATAGTTAGATGAGATATTTTTGAAATCAAATTTTGAAAAAGATAAAATTTTTGAAAAAGATCAAATAAAAGATAAAAAAGATTTAATTCAAAAATTTTGAAATTACTTACTTCACTAACAAGAAACTACAAGATAAGATTCTAGAACTTAAAGATTGAACCTTTCTTAACAAGAAAGTAACAAACTTCAAATTTTTGAACCAATCACATTAATTATTAGTGAATTTTTGAAAATATGATATAAAGATAAGAAAAAGATTTTGAAAAGATTTTGAAAAATATTTTTGAAATTTCCGAAAAATAAGAAAAAAAAATGGAAAAGATATGATTTTTGAAAAAGATTTTGAAAAGATAAGATTTTTAAAATTTGAAATTTTGACTTGACTTGTAAGAAACAACTAATTTTGAAAATTTTTGACCAAGTCAACCCAAAATTTCGAAAATTTGGAGGGAAATAAGGAAAAGATATTTTTTTGATTTTTGAATTTTTAATTATGAGAGAGAAAAACAACAAAAATACTTAATGCATGAAATTTTTAGATCAAAACCATGAATGCATGCAAGAATGCTATGAATGTCAAGATGAACACCAAGAACACTTTGAAGATCATGATGAACATCAAGAACATAAATTTGAAAAATTTTTAATGCAAAGAAGACATGCAAGACACCAAACTTAGAAATCTTTAATGCATGGACTCTAACAAGTGAAAAATGCATATGAAAAACAACAAACAACACAAAACAAGAAATCATCAAGATCAAACAAGAAGACTTGTCAAGAACAACTTGAAGATCATGAAGAACACTATGAATGCATGAGATTTTCGAAAAATGCAAGAAAAAATTTTTAAAGCATGCAATTGACACCAAACTTAAAAATTGACTCAAGACTCAAACAAGAAACACAAAATATTTTTGATTTTTATGACTTTCTAATTTTTTTGGATTTTTATTAATTTTTTTTTTCGAAAAACATTTTTGGAAAAACGAAAAAGAAAAGAAAAAATTTTTGAAAAAGTTTTTTGAAAAGAAAATTACCTAATCTGAGCAACAAGATGAACCGTCAGTTGTCCATACTCGAACAATCCCCGGCAACGGCGCCAAAAACTTGGTGGACGAAATTGTGATCATGCTTGTATCATTTGTGATCAATGTTCTAATTATGGCTCTGGTTGAATTCACAACTCCGTTCAACTAACCAGCAAGTGTACTGGGTCGTCCAAGTAATAAACCTTACGTGAGTAAGGGTCGAATCCACAGAGATTGTTGGTATGAAGCAAGCTATGGTTACCTTGCAAATCTCAGTTAGGCAGATTAAAGGGTAATTGTGATTATTGGAATAAATAATAAATAAAAAGGAATAATAAAAGGGATAGGATACTTATGCAGATTCATTGGTAGGAATTTCAGTTAAGTATATGAAGATGCTGTATGGCCCAAGGACGCCTGCTCTCCTACTGCTTCTACTCAATCCTTCTTACTCCTTTTCATGGCAAGCTGTGTATAGGGGTTCACCATCAGCGGTGGCTACTTTCAATCCTCTCGGGAAAATATCCTATGCGGCTGTCACTCGCACAGCTAATCATCTGGAGGCATCACCCATGGTTGATGGCTACATCCCATCCTCGCAGTGAAAACTAATGCTCACGCACTCTGTCACAGTACGGCTAATCACTGGTTGGTTCCCGCGCCTACTGGAATAGAATCCCTTGATTCTTTTGCGTTTGTCACTAACGCCCAGCACTTGCAAGTTTGAAGCACGTCACAGTCATTCATTACCGGAATCCTACTTGGAATACCACAGACAAGGTTAGACTTTCCGGATTCCCAGGATCCTACTCAGAATACCACAGACAAGGTGAGACTTTCCGGATCCTCATAAATGCCGCCATCTATCTAGCTTATACCACGAAGATTCTGTTGGGGAATCTAAGAGATACACATTCAAGCTCTGTTGCATGTAGAACGAAAGTGGTTGTCAATCACGCGCGTTCATAAGTGAGAATGATAATGAGGGTTATCTGACTCATCACATTCATCATGTTCTTGGGTACGAATGAATATCTTGGAATAAGAATAAGAGAGATTTGAATAAAAGAAAATAGAACTTCATTAATACTTGAGGTACAGCAGAGCTCCACACCCTTAATCTATGGTGTGCAGAAACTCCACTGTTGAAAATACATAAGTAAAAGAGGTTCAGGCATGGCCGAATGGCCAGCCCTCTCCATGATCAAGTGACTGAATGAATAATGACTTAAAGTGGTCAAAAGATGTCTAATACAATAGATAAATGTCCTATATATACTAGACTAGCTACTAGGGTTTACATGAGTAAGTAATTGAGAGCGCGCCAATTGGAGTTCTGTAGCTCCAGAAAATCCATTTCGAGTGCAGGGAGGTCAGATTCCAACAGCATCAGCAGTCCTTTTGTCAGCCTTTTTCAGAGTTTTGCTCAAGTCCCTCAATTTCAGCCAGAAATTACCTGAAATCACAGAAAAACACACAAACTCATAGTAAAGTCCAGAAATGTGAATTTAACATAAAAACTAATGAAAACATCCCTAAAAGTAGCTTGAACTTACTAAAAACTACCTAAAAACAATGCCAAAAAGCGTATAAATTATCCGCTCATCAATGTGTATTGACTACAGAAGGCTCAATACAGCCACCAGAAAAGATCATTTTCCTTTACCATTCATAGACCAAATGCTAGAAAGACTAGCTGGTCATGACTATTACTGCTTTTTGGATGGCTATTCAGGTTACAACCAAATTGCAGTAGATCCTCAGGACCAAGAGAAAACGGCATTTACTTGCCCTTCTGGCATGTTTGCCTACAGAAGGATGCCTTTTGGTCTGTGCAATGCTCCTGCAACCTTTCAGAGATGCATGCTATCCATCTTCTCTGATATGGTGGAGAAATTTCTTGAAGTCTTCATGGATGACTTCTCAGTATATGGAGACTCATTCAGCTCCTGTCTTAACCACCTATCACTTGTCCTGAAAAGGTGCCAAGAGACTAACCTGGTTTTAAACTGGGAGAAATGTCACTTTATGGTGACTGAAGGAATTGTCCTTGGGCACAAAATTTCAAGCAGGGGAATAGAGGTGGATAAGGCAAAGGTAGAGGTAATTGAAAAATTACCACCACCTGCCAATGTTAAGGCAATCAGAAGCTTTCTGGGGCATGCAGGATTCTACAGAAGGTTCATAAAGGATTTTTCGAAAATTGCAAAACCTTTGAGTAACCTGCTAGCTGCTGACACGCCATTTATGTTTGACACACAGTGTCAGCAGGCATTTGAGACCCTGAAAGCTAAGCTGGTCACAGCACCAGTCATCTCTGCACCAGATTGGACATTGCCATTTGAATTAATGTGTGATGCCAGTGACCATGCCATTGGTGCAGTGTTGGGACAGAGGCATAACAAGCTTCTGCACGTCATTTATTATGCCAGCCGTGTTCTAAATGATGCACAGAAGAACTACACAACCACAGAAAAAGAATTACTTGCAGTGGTTTATGCCATTGACAAGTTTAGATCTTATCTAGTGGGATCAAAGGTGATTGTGTACACTGACCATGCTGCTCTTAAATTCTTACTCACAAAGTAAGATTCAAAACCCAGGCTTATAAGATGGGTGTTGCTTCTGCAAGAGTTTGATATAGAAATAAGAGACAGAAAAGGGACAGAGAACCAAGTAGCTGATCATCTGTCCCGAATAGAACCAGTAGCTGGGACGTCCCTCCCTTCTACTGAGATCTCTGAGACTTTCCCAGATGAGCAACTCTTTGCCATTCAGGAAGCTCCATGGTTTGCAGATATTGCAAACTATAAAGCTGTGAGGTTCATAGCCCAGGAGTACAGCAGAGTGCAAAGAAAGAAATTAATTTCAGATGCCAAGTACTACCTATGGGATGAGCCATATCTCTTTAAGAGATGTGCAGACAGAATGGTCCGCAGATGTGTACCCAGAGAAGAAGCACAAAGGATCCTATGGCATTGCCATGGATGACAGTATGGAGGACATTTTGGAAGTGAGCGAACAGCCACTAAAGTCCTCCAATGTGGCTTCTACTGGCCTACTCTCTATAAAGATTCCCGTGAGTTTGTGCGTAACTGTGACAGTTGCCAAAGAGCTGGTAACTTGCCTCACGGATATGCCATGCCTCAACAAGGGATATTAGAGATAGAATTGTTTGATGTATGGGGAATTGACTTCATGGGTCCATTCCCACCATCATACTCAAACACTTACATTCTGGTGGCAGTGGACTATGTATCTAAGTGGGTAGAAGCAATTGCTACACCCACTAATGATACCAAGATCGTGCTGAAATTCCTCCAGAAACACATCTTCAGCAGGTTTGGTGTTCCCAGAGTACTAATCAGTGACGGGGGCACTCATTTCTGCAATAGACAGCTATACTCTGCTATGGTCAGATATGGAATTAGCCACAAGGTGGCAACTCCATATCATCCACAGACAAATGGGCAAGCTGAAGTCTCTAACAGAGAACTAAAAAGAATCCTAGAACGGACTGTAATAGCCCGAAGAAAGGATTGGGCAAAGAGTTTGGATGATACTCTGTGGGCATACAGAACAGCATTCAAGACTCCTATAGGAACCTCTCCATACCAACTGGTGTATGGGAAGGCCTGTCATCTGCCCGTGGAACTGGAACATAAAGCCTACTGGGCAACCAGATCCCTAAATATGGATGCTCAGTTAGCTAGTGAAAAAAGATTGCTCCAGTTAAATGAGCTAGAGGAGTTCAGACTCAATGCCTTTGAAAATGCAAAGATTTATAAGGAAAAGGCAAAGAAGTGGCATGACAAGAAGTTGTCAACCAGAGTCTTTGAGCCAGGACAAAAAGTTCTGCTCTTCAACTCTAGGCTCAAATTGTTTCCAGGAAAACTTAAATCCCGGTGGAGGGGTCCGTATGTGATTACAGGAGTATCACCATATGGATATGTTGAACTTCAGGATATTGATTTTGACAAAAAGTTCATTGTTAATGGGCAAAGAATCAAGCATTATCTTGAAGGCAATTTTGAGCAGGAATGCTCAAAACTGAGACTTGAGTGATTCTCAGTAAAGGTCCAGCTAAAGACAGTAAAGAAGCGCTTGCTGGGAGGCAACCCAGTCATTAGCAGGTTATATGTTTTGTTTTTACAAAGGCAAATATCAAAAATGAAGGAATTCACAGAGTTACAGAAAGATTCAGCGCAAAAAGCAGAGAAAAAGAGCTTACTGGTGAAAAAAATGCCAGTAAGGGGCATTTTGGGCGTTAAACGCCAGAATGGGCACCATTCTGGGCGTTTAACGCCAGTAAAGGTGCCATTTTGGGCGTTAAACGCCAGAATGGGCACCATTCTGGGCGTTTAACGCCAGGTGTGCAGCATCTTGGGCGTTTAGCAAAACGCCCAGTGACAAAGGAGATTCTGGCGTTTAACGCCAGCCAGGGCACCTGGCTGGGCGTTAAACGCCCACAATGGGCATCAAATGGGTGTTAAACGCCAGAATGGATGCCATTCTGGGCGTTTAACGCCAGAAAGGTGGGGGACCAAGATTTTGTCTTTCAATCAATTTTTTTTTCAAACTTTCCTTTTCTTACCCGTACTTTTCTACATAAATACACTTCAACCTTTCATCATTTACTTTCAAATCTTCAAAAATCAAAACCATTCTTCAAATCTCTCTCAAATCAATCCTAAATCTTGTTCAAAAACTTACCCTTCTCTCAAATTCTCTCCATATCTTCTCAAATCTCCTTTCAATTTTTTTTCGAAATTTCCTTCCCCCCTTATAAAAACACGTTCGGCCTCACCATTCCCCCACACCATTCGAATTTGCTCTTCTCCTCTCTCTCCTCCTTCCTTTCTTTTGCTTGAGGACAAGCAAACCTCTAAGTTTGGTGTGCTTTGCCGTGATCACTAAAGCCAAGATTCATCAAGATCATGGCTCCTAAGGGAAAACAAACCAATTTAAGAGGAAAGAAAGAGAATAATCCAAAGAATCTTTGGAATCAAGAGAAGTTCTTAACCAAAGAACATGAAGACCATTATCACAAAATAATGGGTCTGAGGTCAGTGATCCCGGAAGTAAAATTTGATCTGAAAGAAGATGAATATCCGGGGATCCAAGAGCAAATCCGAAACAGAGGATGGGAAGTTCTAACCAATCCTGAGATAAAGGTTGGAAGGAATATGGTTCAGGAATTCTACTCAAATCTGTGGCTAACAGATAAGCAGAGAATGACTGGAACCGCTTACCATACTTACAGAACCATGGTCAGAGGGAAAGTTATGTACTTCCATCTGGACAAAATAAGAGAAATCTTCAAATTGCCTCAACTGCAAGATGATCCTGAATCCTTTAATAGGAGAATGGTGAGAGCAGATAAAGGGTTGGATCAAGTTCTAGAGGACATATGCCTCCTTGGAACTAAGTGGATAACCAATTCAAAAGGTGTCCCAAACCAACTCAAGAGGGGAGACCTCAAACCAATTGCAAGAGGTTGGCTAGACTTTATTGGGCGTTCCATATTGCCCACTAGCAACCGTTCTGAGGTCACTATCAAGAGAGCAGTGATGATTCATTGCATTATGCTTGGAAAAGAAGTGGAGATTCATCATGTGATTGCTTGTGAGATCTACACAATTGTAAATAAGAATTCCACTGAAGCCAAACTGGCTTACCCAAGCTTGATCTCCTTGCTCTGTAAAGAGGCTGGGGTAAAGATGGGAGTAGATGAATTCATACCAATTGAACATCCAATCACCAAGAAGTCAATGGAAGGACAAATGCAAGACAACTCTATCAAAAGGAGGGCGCAGAAGTTCCTCCCTGAATTTCCTGAAATTGGCTACTGGGCCAGCCTAGAAGCATCTATCACCAAGTTGCAAGAGACTATGGAGCAACTTAAGGAAGAACAGCAGAATCAGAACTGCATGCTCTGCAAATTGCTGAAGGAACAAGAGAAGTAGGGGCGTGAACTCCAAGAGCTGAAACGCCAAAAGTTTTCCCCTCAATTTGAGGGAGCATCCACTTCTCAAAATCAAGGTTGTTGAGTCCTAACTCTGTGAAAACCTCTATCATTAGGAGCCTATTTAAATTTTTGTTTGTTTTCTAGTTTTTAGTCTTTTTCTTAATTCATAATTAATAAAATTTAAAGTTTATGCCTTAAAGATATGAATGTCCTATGAATCCATCACCTCTCTTAAATGAAAAATGCTTTAATCACAAAAGAACAAGAAGTACAGGATTTCGAATTTATCCTTGAAACTAGTTGAATTAGTTTGATGTGGTGACAATACTTTTTGTTTTCTGAATGAATGCTTGAACAGTGCATATGTCTTTTGAATTTGTTGTTTTGAGAATGTTAAAATTATTGGCTCTTGAAAGAATGAGGGAAAAAGAGAACTGTTATTGAGGATCTAAAAAATCATCAGATTGATTCTTGAAGCAAGAAAAAGCAGTGAATACAAAAAAAAAATTTTGAAAAAAAAAAGAGAGAAAGAAAAAAAAAAGAAATAAAGTTGTGAACCAAGGCAAAAAAAGAGTGTGCTTAAGAACCCTGGACACCTCTAATTGGGGACTCTAGCAAAGCTGAGTCACAATCTGAAAAGGTTCACCCAATTATGTGTCTGTGGCAGGTATGTATCCGGTGGTAATACTGGAAGACAGAGTGCTTTGGGCCACAGCCAAGACTCATACACTAGCTATGTTCAAGAATCATTATACTTAACTAGGAGAATCAATAACACTATCTGAGTTCTGAGTTCCTAAAGATGCCAATCATTCTGAACTTCAAAGGATAAAGTGAGATGCCAAAACTGTTTGGAAGCAAAAAGCTACTGGTCCCGCTCATCTAATTGGAACTATGTTTCTTTGATATTTTGGAGTCTATAGTATATTCTCTTCTTTTTATTCTATTTTGATTTTCAGTTGCTTGGGGACAAGCAACAATTTAAGTTTGGTGTTGTGATGAGCGGATAATTTATACGCTTTTTGGCATTGTTTTTAGTATGTTTTTAGTATAATTTAGTTAGTTTTTAGTATATTTTTATTAGTTTTTAGTTAAAATTCACTTTTTTGGACTTTACTATGAGTTTGTGTGTTTTTCTGTGATTTCAGGTATTTTCTGGCTGAAATTGAGGGATCTGAGCAAAAATCTGATTTAGAGGCTGAAAAGCACTGCAGATGCTGTTGGATTCTGACCTCCCTGCACTCAAAGTAGATTTTCTGGAGCTACAGAAGCCCAATTGGCGCGCTCTCAACGGCATTGGAAAGTAGACATCCTGGGCTTTCCAGCAATGTATAATAGTCCATACTTTGCCCGAGATTTGATGGCCCAAACCGGCGTTGCAAATCAGCCTCAGAACTTCCAGCGTTTAACGCTGGAACTGGCATAAAACTTGGAGTTAAACGCCCAAACTGGCATGAAAGCTGGCGTTTAACTCCAAAAAAGGTCTCTACACGAAAATACTTCATTGCTCAGCCCAAGCACACACCAAGTGGGCCCGGAAGTAGATTTTTATGTCATTTACTCATCTCTGTAAACCTTAGGCTACTAGTTCACTATTAATAGGATCTTTTGACATTGTATCTGTACCTCATGACACTTTACACGTTTCTTTGTGTACTTCTTACAGCATGAGTCTCTAAACCCCATGGTTGGGGGTGAGGAGCTCTGCTGTGTCTTGATGGATTAATGCAATTACTACTGTTTCTTATTCAATCATGCTTGCTTCCGTTCTAAGATATCACTTGTTCTTAACCCGGATGAATGTGATGATCCATGACACTCATCATATTCTCAACTATGAACGCGTGCCTGACAACCACCTCCGTTCTACTCTAGATTGAGTAGATATCTCTTGGATTCTTTAATCGGAATCTTCGTGGTATAAGCTAGAACTGATGGCGGCATTCAAGAGAATCCGGAAGGTCTAAACCTTGTCTGTGGTATTCTGAGTAGGATTCAATGATTGAATGACTGTGACGAGCTTCAAACTCCTGAAGGCGGGGCGTTAGTGACAGACGCAAAAGAATCACTGGATTTTATTCCGGCCTGATTGAGAACCGACAGATGGATAGCCGTGCCGTGACAGGGTGCGTTGAACATTTCCACTGAGAGGATGGGAGGTAGCCATTGACAACGGTGAAACCCTACATACAGCTTGCCATGGAAGGAGCTATGCGTGTTTGATGAAGAAGACAGTAGGAAAGCAGAGATTCAGAAGATGGAGCATCTCCAAAACCTCAACCTATTCTCCATTACTGCATAACAAGTACTTATTTCATGTTCTTTTGCTTTTCACAATCAATCCTGATAATTTCTGATATCCTGACTAAGATTTACAAGATAACCATAGCTTGCTTCAAGCCGACAATCTCCGTGGGATCGACCCTTACTCACGTAAGGCATTACTTGGACGACCCAGTGCACTTGCTGGTTAGTTGTGCGGGGTTGCAAAAGTGTGATTGCAATTTCGTGCACCACAAGGCTTCTAAAATCGCTGGCCATGAGTTGCATTAAGTGGATCATGTGCCACCATCGGCGCGTCCGCGTACCGTGCGCGTGCGCGCCCCTATGCGCAATGCAACTCTGTCAAATCTTATATCGTTTCGAAGCCCTGGATGTTAGCTTTCCAACCCAACTGGAACCGCATCATTTGGACCTTTGTAGCTCAAGTTATGGTCGATTAAGTGCGAAGAGGGCGGCTTGACAGCTTTTGCGATTCCTACATTTCTTCATGAGTTCTCCAACTTTACATGCTTTTTCTTCATTCCCTTGATCCAATCTTTGCCTCCTAAATCTGAATCACTTAACAAATATATCAAGACATCTAATGGAATCAAAGGTAAATTAAATTTAGCTATTTTAAAACCTAAAAAGCATATTTTCACTCTTAAGCACAATTAAAGGAGAAGTTATAAAACCATGCTATTTCAATGGATAAATGTGGGTAAAAGGTTATAAAATCTCCTAAATCAAGCATAAGATAAACCCTACAAATGGGGTTTGTCAACCTCCCCACACTTAAACCAAGCATGTCCTCATGCTTAAACCAAGAATGAAGTAAGGGTATGGCATTTATTCAATGGAAACTAACTAAATGCAATCTACCTATATGCAACTATCTACATGAATGTAATTGCTTGGTCAAAGTAAATCAATTCCCAAGAAACATATATGCACACGGGCTAAGGGACTAGCAAGCCTAATCCACAATTGAATTGAGCTATTAAATATTTTTACAAACTTGCATGAAAAGTGATGATCATAGGCAGAGACATGTAATTGAGAATCAAACCCTCACCGGATATGTGTTTACACTATATTCACTCAAGTGTTTAGGGTTGATTCTCTCAATTCTCTCCTAATCATGCTTTCTAAGATTTGTTTTTCTTCTAACAATCAACATATATTTCATGCATGCATACAATTATCATGAGGTCTTTTCCTTGGTTGTAATGGGGCTAGGTTCAAGGTAGGATGCATATTTGGTTAAGTGAGCTTGAAATTTGAATCTTTGATAAGCTTAAACTTCCCACCTAACCTATGACATCCTATACAATTTCAAAGCTAACCTAACTACCCATTCTTCACTTTTTCACATACTCATGTATTCCTTTTTATTTCACAACACATATGCATTGATTTTATTGGACCTTGCTTCACTTGGGGCATTTTGTCCCCTTTTTATTACTTTTCTTTTTCTTTTTTTTCTTTTTTTTTCTTTTTTTTTTCTTTTCCATATTGTTTTTCTTTTTTTTTTTCTTTTTCTTTTGTTTTTCTCATTTTTTTCTTTCTATATACAAGAGCATCAATGCATAATATTTTACATTTGATCAATACATGAGTATGTACCCAATTCTCAATATTTTCAACATAATACAAAATACACCCCTTTTTCCCAACCAATGTCCCAAGTTTCCCACACTTGAATGATACTCACACACACTAGCCTAAACTAATCAAAGATCCAAATTAAGGACATTTATTGTTTTCGGCTTTAAGGCTTGTAATGTGCTAAAATAAGAAAAAGTGGGTTAAGCGTAGGCTCAAATTGGCTAACAAAGGAATATAAAAGGTTGGCTATTTGGATAAGTGAGCTAATGAAATGATGGCCTCAATCATATAAATACATGAATACACAAAATAATGGACATAAAGAATCAAACAATTCAAAGATTACAATCATAGAAAGAGAATAATGCACACAAGAAGGAAAATAAGTGACTATAAGATGTAGCCACGCAATAAGGCTCAAAACTCACAAGCTTGTGTTCTTAGCTCAAAAACATGATCCTATAGATAATTCAAGTAAGTTCTATGAAAAGTTTTCACTCAAATCAATTGAGATGCCCTATAGATAATTTTCTCAAAAAATTTCATTATTTTGACTAAGCTTATTGTGTATATATATGCAAAAAATAAGAAAATGAAACAAAAATCTTAAGAGACCTAAAAAAATATGAAATGCAAAAGTGTTGGAATTAGAAATTCGTCACCTAAAATCGCCGATCGGTCGGACGACCTCCCCACACTTAAAAGTTTGCACCGTCCTTGGTGCATTCAAAGATGAGCAAGGGGGTACGGCGACTCTCCGGATTGCTGCGTGTTCTTAGTCTTGCTTCCGTTATTGCTTGTGGTGCATTCGTCATGAAAAACAAAAATATAACACCATAAGATGAGGAAACAAAAGCAAGGAAGCATAATTGTTGGATTGAGATAAATCACTAGGATTGGGTGAGTGAATTAGTGTAACATTAATGACAAATAAGTGTGTGAAATCTAAATTGTGCGGTGTAGAACACACATTAGCCTAAAAGTTATGTCACAAAAGAAGCATGCACTTCACTTATCCTAGTGTGCTTGAGATGCTTTAAGTAAACTTGTAAGGTAAAACAAGCATTAAAGAAGCATGGAAGCATTCAAGCTAAAACATATGGATGCATATGATCATGAAATACAATGCATTAAGGTAAATGCACAACATCCATCAAGAAATTGCCTAATAGAGGAAAAAGATTCCAATTACATGATGGCGAGCTACAACATGTAATTCAAAAGAGTTACAAGCTCGAAGGCAATTCTCATCACTTGGTATTTTTCAAAAGATAAGCATGAAAAACTCAAAACCAAGTAATAAAATATAACCTCAATCATAGAATCCAACAAAGATTATCTAAAAACATTCATGCTAAAATAGCATTTAGGCAATAAAGGGCAGCAATGTATAGTAAACAAAGTCAATAACCCAACACTTATAATGAAAAGAGAGAAAATAAAATGAAAACTAACTAATTAACTAACTAAAATAAATGGTTATCCATGGTGTTTGAAAGTGTTGGATGAGGGGTAGAAGAAGGGAAGAAGAAAGGGGAAGGAAAGAAATGGAAAGAGGAGAAGAAAAAAAAGTGGATGGAAGAAAGGGCATCCACGCGTACGCACACATGGCGTGCGCGCGTCGATGGCTTATTTCGAGAGGGGTGCATATGCGTCATGTGCGCGTGCGCGCGAGTGGGATTGTGCCAAAGGCACAACGTTGGCGCGGCGTAGGCACAACTCTCGGGTTAATGTATGGAAGGTGAAACTTCTCAATCCACGTGTACGCACACATGGCGCGCGCGCGTGGATGGTCCAATACGCTTGATGCACGCGTACGCCTGCAGTGCGCGTACGCGTGGATGGTGCTCTGTTTTTCAAAAAATTTTTGCTATGTTTTTTTTTTGCACCAATCCAAGCATTCCAAACCTCCAAACAGCTACCAAAACACCATAAAACCTTATTTGACATACTAAACTATCAATTAGACTCAACAAACTCAACACAACATGAAATTAAACTAATTCTATTAGTATGTACAAAAGAAAAAATGAAAAGAATTTACCATGGTGGGGTGTCTCCCACTTAGCACTTTTGTTTATTGTCCTTAAGTTGGACTTATGGGGAGCACCTCTCAAGGTGGCTTGTGCTTGAATTCATCTTGGAATTCCCACCAATGCTTGGTTCTCCATTGTGCCCCAAGATTTCTTATGGATTGAGCCAAGTGTTGATGGAGTTCTTCACAAGCTTGGGGCTCCCAAAGTTGATCCTCTTCTTGTGATCCGGGGTCCCACACTTTATTTTCACACCCTTCTAGAAGTTGATCATCATTATTAGTCCATCCGGGTGGTAGGCAGGATGAATTCTCAAGATGATACCAAACTCTCCTTTTAGACCCATTCAATTGAGCACTAGCCCAACCCTTACATCTAAGCCTTGAAGTATCAACCAAAATGAGCCTTGATTTACAACGCCATCCACTAAACATTCTTCTCTTACGCTTTATTCCACAAATCATCCTAAGTTGACCATCCATTTCAAGCAAACCATACTCAAGTGGGACAATGAAGCTAATAGAAATGAGTTTTACCCACTCAAGTGAAGGAATAGATGACAACCTAGGCAAAGAAGCTTCCAAAGATCTTGACAAAGCGCACTCAACTTCCGTTCTTCTTTTTCTAAGGGCTTCCACCTCTTCACAAGATTTTTCAAATTCAATCCTTTGTTCATCAATTTCATCTAACTCTTCTCCATCACTTAAATCATAAATGGGAGGTTGAGAGAAATCTACCTCCACATCGCTCTCTTCTTCATCGGGAGAAGGGTCTTCAAGTTCAAAGGATTCACCACCACTAGGATTCGATGCTTGATCTTTATCTCCAAGGGAACTCGATTCTTGCTCCATTCCTTCCAAGTCTTCATATGGGATATGCCTTGGAGGTTGTGCACATTCCTCCCTAGCATCAATTTCAATCATCTTGGAAGGGTTTTCTTCAACTCTATGTTCCTATGGAAGCTCCGCATCTCCTAAGTCTTCTACCACTTCTTCCTTGTCTTCAACAATTAAAGCTTCCTCCAATTGTTCCAATACAAAGCAACTTCCCTCATTTCCTACCGGAGTTTCCAATCCCTCCTTCATGCTATGTTCTTCATTTTATTCTCCACATGTAGCCATGAGAGTTCCTTGAGTGTTCAAGCATTGGGAGGCTAATTGATTTGTTATTGCATCCAAGGCGGCCATGAAATTTTGTACATTCTTTTTCATCTTTTCTTGCCCTTGAACAAGAACACCAAGGATGTCATCCATTGGAGGTTGAAAGGATTTATCATTTTGAGGGAAGGGTTCATAGTAGGAAGATGGTTCTTCTTGGTAGAGTTGTGGTGGTTCAATGTTTTCCACTCTTTCCACTTGTTGTACAACACACTCCATGGTTGCTTGAAATTGATCCAATGCTTCCTTGATACGATCCCTTGACTCTTGTTCCGCTTGGATATCATGATAGGGATCATATGGCTCTTGGATCGATGGACATGAATATTCTTCCATGTGAGGTTGTGGTGGAAGGTAGAATTCATCTTGTGGTTGAAAATTTTCATATATTGGGGGTGGTTCATCTTGGTAATAATATGGAGGAGGTGGCTCTTGAAAATATTGATGTTGGAATGGTGGTGGCTCTATATGTGGTTCATATGGCTCATATAGTTGTTGGTAGGATGGATATGGATTAGGGTCATATGAAGGTGGTTGGTAAGAAGGGGCTTGTGAGTATGGTTGAGAGTTATGTTGATGATATGGTTCATAGTCATATGGTGGTGGTTCTTGAAAGTCACAAGGTGATTCACCATAGCCATTGGATTGATATGCATCATAGAATGGCTCTTCTTCATAGTGCATTGGTGGAGGTTGTTGCCATGAGGATTGGTCATATGCATATGGCTCCTCCCACCTTTGGTTGTCCCATCCTTGATACACATTCTCATTGAAGTTCTCATCACCTACAACATAGTTGTAATCACACTCATAGCCAAAATGAGAATTCATGGTAGCAAGAGAAAATAAGAAACAAAAACTAATAAGAAATAATGAAACAAAATACTAAGACTAGCAAAAACTAACAAGCAATCCAAAAAGCAAGCTATTCACAATATTCACATATATACAATAACCAATAACATAACACCATTGCAATTTCCCGGCAACGGCGCCATTTTGATGATTGGATTTTTGATGGTTTAGAATTTCGCAAATGAATTCTCGTTGCAAGTATAGTTCCTAAACCAAACAATAATCTTTTCATACAAAAAGTTGTTTGTCACTAAAACAAACCCCTAAATTTATAAACCAAAGTATTAGAACCTCAGGTCGTTCTCCCTAGGAATTGTAATGAAGTGTCTTGTTATTGGTTGTGAGTTATATTTGGGGTTTTTAAGATTTTAGACAAGAAATATAAATGGCAAAGAAAATAAACTAACAACTAACAAAGCTCTTGGCAAGATATGAGAATTAGAAGTCCTATCCTAGTTGTCCTCCTCAATTGTGATAACAAATTGTCCATTACTCCCACTTAGTTAACCTCTAACTATGGAGGAAAGTCAAGTGGATGAATCAATTTGATTCCTCAAGTCCTAATCAACTCCTAAAGGAAAAACTAGCTTTAGAGGCATTCAAATCAATTAGCAACTTCTAGTTATCAATCAACAAAGGAATTAGATAACTCAAGAGTCACTAATTACTCTACCTAGGCCAAGAGGAACAAAATCTACACTAAAGCTAGAAGAAGCATTTTGTCAAATACTTAGAAGGCATGGAAGAAAAGCATAGTAAATTGACAACAACAATGAAATCTAACAACAATTATTGCAAAGAATTTATAACAACAATTAAAAGAAACACATTTATTATGAATTACCTTGATTGAATTGAAAGAGAGTAGAAGAAACAAAAGTAGATCTACAACAAAACACAAGAACAACATAAAAGATATTACAATAAAAGAATAGAAGAAGAATGAATGTAACTACAAGGAATTGAGAAGATAGAAGTAGAAGAAAGCATGAATCTAAAATCTAGATCTAAGAACTAAACCTAATCTTAATCCTAATCCTAATCCTAGAGAGAAGTGAGAGCTTCTCTCTCTAGAAACTAACTTTCCCTCCAAAACTAAGCTAAACTAAACTAATGGTAACTAACTTGTTCATCCCTCTTCAATCCTTGGCTTAAATAGCATCAGAAATGAGTTGGATTGGGCACACAAGGCTTCTAAAATCGCTGGCCACGAGTTGCATTAAGTGGATCATGTGCCACCATCGGCGCATCCACGTACTGTGCGCGTTCGCACCCCTATGCGCGATGCAACTATGGAAAATCTTATATCATTTCGAAGCCCCGGATGTTAGCTTTCCAACCCAACTAGAACCGCATCATTTGGACCTCTGTAGCTCAAGTTATGGTTAATTAAGTGCGAAGAGGTCGGCTTGACAGCTTTTACGATTCCTACATTTCTTCATGAGTTCTCCAACTTTACATGCTTTTCTTCATTCCCTTGATCCAATCTTTGCCTCCTAAATCTGAAATCACTTAACAAACATATCAAGGCATCTAATAGAATCAAAGGTAAATTAAATTTAGCTATTTTAAGACCTAAAAAGCATATTTTCACTCTTAAGCACAATTAAAGGAGAAGTTATAAAACCATGCTATTTCAATGGATAAATGTGGGTAAAATGTTATAAAATCCCTTAAATCAAGTACAAGATAAACCCTACAAATAGGGTTTATCAGTATTCTTATAATCCACCCCAGCTTGCTGAGTATTACCCTTTGCAACTAATCGAGCCTTGCATCAATCAACTAAACCATCTTGTTTCCATTTTATCTTATAGGCCCACCTGTGACTAATACAATTCTTGCCATTCGGGAGCGAAACCACTTCCTAGGTATTGTTATTCTCCATAGCTTGTAACTTTTTAGCCTAGCCTGCTACCATTGAGGATACTTCGAAGCTTGATGGTAGAATTGGCACTCATAAAACTCAAAAACTTGCAAGAAGTAATTTTTAACAAGAACAATAATTCACCATGGCCAAAGGATTAACCACATTATTGCAATAATAGCTAGAGAGACAAGTAAGCAACTTATGAAATCGATTACCCTTCCTTAAAGGCCATGTGTTATTAGAAATTGATGGTTGTGGTTCAATAGGAACAGGAGTGTCAAGGGTATTTTCAACAATTGGTGGAGGCTTATAAGGAATGTTCTTACATTCTTTAGGAAGAACCATGTCATTGAAAAGATCTAGGAGAGGAGGATCAGCGGTAGTAAATTTGAAAGGAAAGTTTAACTAATGAAAAACTACGTCCCTACAGATAAAACAAACTTTTTATTCTTAATATCACACAGTTTATAACCTTTGTAGCCTTTGGAGCATCCAAGAAATATAGTTGGGATTGCCCGTGGAGAGAATTTGTCTCTTGAAGAGGGTAATGTAGAAGCAAATGCAAGGCATTCGAAGATCTTCAAGTCTTCATAAGATGGTTCCTATTTGTAAAGGATCTTTTAAGGTGATTGCCAATTCAAGAAAGCTAAGGGGGTTCTATTTATTAAGAACGCAACTGTAACAATGCATTCACCCTACAAAGTCAATGGAATCCAAACGGATAATACAAGCTCCTAGCCACATTTAGGAGATGTTGGTACTTTCTTTCAACTGTAGAGTTTTGATGTGGTATTTCCACACAATTAAATTGATGGAGAACTCCTTTAGACTTCAAGAAATCAGTTAGTGACAACTCAGGTGAATTATCAAATCGAATTTTCTTGGTAGTACAAGCAAATTGAGTTTGAATCATGATAAAAAAAACTCTTTGATGATTGAAGGTGCGTCAGATTATGACTTCATCAAATATATCCAAGTGTATCTACTGCTATCATCCACCAATATTAGAAAGTACCTCTCTACCAAGTGTGTAGGAACATGAAAGAGGCCCCAAGTATCACAATATAATAAGGAGAAGCAATCGGACTCCTGATTGTTATGATGTACAAAGAGCAACCTCTTTTGCTTGGACATGGGACATGTCACAAAACAAACTTTCATTAGTATTTGAAAAAGAAAAAAAATGACCATTTGTACCTATGAACTTTGTAAACACTGACAAAAGCACTCGTCAAACAAAAAAACTAACGTTATACCCATAAAAGATGGATTCGGTGTGACAAAAATACCGAAACCCTAATTTTTTTATTGATTTTTTAATAAAATTTCTAAATTACCCCAATCATTTATCTTCAATCTCAACTCTACACCAACTCTTCTTCTTCAAATCCCAAGGTGGAACTTTTGGAACAATATAACAATAGCAGAAAGCTATCAAGAAACTCATGTATAGAAGTATCACTAGCCACTACAAACACATATATACAATATAGCAATAGACAAATTAAAAAGGGTTACAGTTCCAGAGATAAATTAGCAACGATTAACACCAAAGTTTTGAAAACCGAACTAGTCATCGAGCTGCTCTAATTATTGATTCATTGGTTTATTAGTTCAATCGATTTGACCGTAGTTCAACCAGAAAAATTATTTTATAATAAAAAAAATAAATTTAAAATAAACACACTAAAATATAATTATAGTCTAATAGAAACTTTAAAATTTTTTTGTTGTTACCAAGAATACACTTACAAAGAATCTGGTGAGATCTTCTCTCTTTATTGTTATTATAATTGAAAGAAACTTGTAATAACAAATTGATTTTCTAACTCTCTCTATCTTTCGATTAATGGGGTTCTCAAGATAAAAAAGTATTATTTTGCCTTAATGATTTCATTTTATATAACCACATTGATCCCTTCCTTTGTTTGCATTGGTTGATGATCATAAGCTGCAAACTTTCAGCGCTACATGTGATAAAAACAATATCACAGCAACAATACAATCTCAACATTCAACATACGATTTGATAAATTATTTTGTATATTAAACTCTGTAATCAAATAAGTCAGTTCCACTCATCTCCAAGTTTTGTCCAAAGCTTAAGTTGCAAGTAGGGGTGGCAAATGGGAAAGCTCACCCCACGCCGCCAAAAATCCGGCTATCTGGTGGGCTGGTCTGTCTCGTTCCGCCTAATAAAGTGGTCCTAAATTCCTCTCCCGTCCTGCCTAACAGCGGGCTGGCAGATTGATGGGCCAAGCCTACCAAATCTCTTTTTTTAACTATTAAATATTAAATAATATATATAATTTTATAACCATTTCAATAAATTTATAATTTCTAAAGACATAAAAAAATTATAATTTCTAAATTCACAAGTATTAAAGTATTTATAATTATAAATATGTAATAAACTTAATCATAAATCATGTTTTTGAAACAAAATAATAAAACCAACTGTTCAAAGAAAAATAAATATTGTCCAAAACATATAATTAAACAACTTCAAGCTTATTATCAACCAAATATAAAATATAATCCAAAATAAAACGTAGAACATCTTCAATTATAATCTTCATCCTCTTGTAGATAAATAACATCATAGAAATTTGTAAAAAAAAAAACAGCCCTGACAAAAAATTTCTAGCTCGCTGGGGAAGCCCGCCCCGCCGAAACCCGCTAAAGTCCATGCATTAGGCAGCCTTTTTAAGTTTGCAGTTTTTAATTTTCAGCCTAAGCCACTTTTATTAGCGGGTTACGTAGGCTAGCCTGGAGGGTTTCTGTCCATTTTCCACCCCTAGCTGCAAGTCATCTTTCATTTATAAGATAAAATGCTCATTTTTCAGAACAGGTGTCAAAGAAAAAAGTAAAAAAAAAAAAAAAAACTCAATTGAACTTATGCAACTACAAATAGTTCACTTTTCCCACCATATCCATTTTTTCTTCAATAAGTACAGCTTCTTTCTCTGCTTTGATTTTTCCCTTCTTGTTGGAGATTCCTCTAAGCATTATAAAATCTCTGCTTTGATTATTACTCATATATTGCTAATTACAGGGGGAACAATGTGTCTAGAAAGGATAACGAATCTCCAAGCTACACACCTCCATCAGGAGTAAGCAAGAGGATGATGGAAGAGTAACTAAGCATAGGTGGTGCACGAAATTGTGATCTTTAATAATGGCATTCAACTTGGTATGCGCGTTTATAACTCAGCACTTTCTTCACAACCTCGCACAATTAACCAGCAAGTGCACTGGGTCGTCTAAGTAATAAACCTTACGTGAGTAAGGGTCGATCCCACGGAGATTGTTGGTATGAAGCAAGCTATGGTCATCTTGAAATTCTCTGCTAGGTGGATAATATATGGTAATGGAGTTTTTGAATAATAATAATAAATAAACAGAAAATAAAGATAGAAATACTTATGTAAATCATTGATGGGAATTTCAGATAGGCGTATGAAGATGCTGTGCTCCTTCTGAATCTCTGCTTTCCTACTACATTCATCCAATCCTTCTTACTCCTTTCCATGGCAAGCTGTATGTAGGGCATCACCGTTGTCAATGACTACATCCCATCCTCTCAGTGAAAAAGGTCCAAATGCTCTGTCACAGCACGGCTAATCATCTGTCGGTTCTCGATCATGCCGGAATAGAATCCATTGATTCTTTTGCGTTTGTCATCACGCCCAACAATCGCGAGTTTGAAGCTCGTCACAGTCATTCAATCCCTGAATCCTATTCAGAATACCACAGACAAGGTTTAGACTTTTCGGGCTCTCATGAATGCCGCCATCAATTCTAGCTTATACCACGAAGATTCTGATTAAGGAATCTAAGAGATATGCGTTCGGTCTGAGGTAGAACGGAAGTAGTTGTCAGTCACGCATTCATAGGTGAGAATGATGATGAGTGTCACGGATCATCACATTCGTCATGGTGAAGTGCAACGAATATCTTAGAACATGAATAAACTGAATTGAATAGAAAATAGTAGCAATTGCATTAAAACTCGAGGTACAGCAGAGCTCCGCATCCTTAATCTATGGTGTATAGAAACTCCACCGTTGAAAATACATAAGTGATGGTCCAGGCATGGCCAAATGGCCAGCCCCCAAAATGTGATATGAATTCGAAAAATAGGGAGAAGGACCCCTAGTACAATTGTGAAAAGTTTTATTTATACTAGACTAGCTACTAGGGTTTACAGAAGTAAGTAATTGATGTAGAAATCCACTTCCGGGGCCCACTTGGTGTGTTCTTGGACTGAGCTTGAGCTTTACACGTGCATAAGCTTATTTTGGGGTTGAACGCCAAGTTGTAACGTGTTTCTGGCATTCAACTTTGGTTCGTGACGTGTTTCTGGCGTTTGACTCTAGAATGCAGCATGAAATTGGCGTTGAGCACCGGTTTGCGTCGTCTAATCTCGAATAAAGTATAGACTATTATATATTGCTGGAAAGCTCTAGATGTCTACTTTCCAACGCCATTGAGAGCGCGCTATTTGGAGTTCCGTAGCTCCAAAAAATATATTCCGAGTGCAGGGAGGTCAGATTCCAACAACATCAGCAGTCCTTTGTCAGCCTTCTATCAGAGTTTTGCTCATGTCCCTCAATTTCAGCCAGAAATTACCTGAAATCATAGAAAAACACACAAACTCATAGTAAAGTCTAGAAATGTGAATTTATCATAAAAACTAATGAAAACATCCCTAAAAGTAGCTAGATCCTACTAAAAACTACCTAAAAACAATGCCAAAAAACGTATAAATTATCCGCTCATCAATAGGATACAAATTGGCATCAAGAAACTGAGCATACTACTATATTGTAATATCTCTTCCAGGAACATCAAGACTGAGAAAATCATATGGTGTAGGCATGCTCGTATCGACAAGTGGTTCCCATCTGTATCCAGGAAAATTTGGCAACGTAATCACAGAAGGTAAATCACTCATGTTGAAAGCAGTGTAAATTTCTCCTTTCACTGACTCCACCTGGGTTCATGTTCATTCTAATTAAGGGTAAGAAGCTACTACTGATGCAGTATGGCAATAATAATATAGTTTAGAAACTACACTATATCAATAGCAATAATACAATCTGATTGTCTACTATATCACATCAACAATATAATCTCAACAGTCAACAAACTCCACAACAATCTAGTAATCTCAACAGTCAACATAAATAATTACACAATAAAAAAATTAATAACAATAAGATTCACAGATTAACTAACAATAATTATTCAATATGATCTACAATCTTAAATCACAATAATAAAAAATCATAGTTCACAAATGAACTAACAAAAATTAAAATTAAAATTTGAAAACAAAAATACCTAAAAGAGAGTAGTAGATTGAGCACACAAGAGGATTGGGAGTACGACAGAAGGACTGACGCGGCTGAAGGGCAGGAGCGCGGTGGAACAAAGCTAGCGCTGGTGGGATAGAAGCTGCGTGAGGGAGGCAGGAGGCGAGACCTGTTGTAGTGGCTTTGGTGGCTTCAAAATTTAAAGTTCAAACAGTGGCTACGCGATGAGCGGATATTTTATACGCTTTTTTGCATCATTTTCATATAGTTTTCATTATACGCCCCTAAGAGGTACTAGGTCGTGGGAGACACTCAAGCTCAGCACAAACACTCAGCGAGTGGGCCCTAGAAGTGGATTTTCATACTACAATACTAGTTTATCATATTTTGGTAATTCTTAGTTAGCAGGTTAGTATATATATACAAGAGTTCACCCTTGTTAGAAGAATCTTTGCCCACTTTTATGTTTTCAATGTATTTTCGAACAGTATGAGTCACTAACCTCCTAAGGTTAAGGTTAGGAGCGTTGTTGAGTTTCATGTATTAATAATATTACCGTTCTAGTTTAATATGTCTAATTCTATTCTCTTATGCATTCTCATTCTTCATCTTATGAATTGAGGGTGACCCGTGACAATCATCCTTGTTCTACATGGGTTCCGTGCGAGTCCTAACCGGAATAGTGTTGAACCAATGCTAGAGATTGCATTGCAGATTCCAATAGAGTACTTGGACAACTTTGGATACGTGACATATAATCCCGTTGACCGTGGGTAATTAAGGTCTCTGTGGCATTAAGGCTAGAGTTAGAGAAGCAGCACTTTCTGATCCGGAGGATCTGCCTTCTCTGTGGCACCTTGAGTAGGATTGTGAAGGGATGTGGATTGCTTAGAGCTTCATCTTCTGCTACAGTGAGAAACCTATAGGTGACTTGATGAGAGGACATGAGTCATCTCAACGTGGTAGATTGATGCAGTGGAGGAGGTTAACTTGATGTGAGGACATGAGTTAATCACTTACGGCTGCCATTGAGGGAATCAGAAGGTTATTGAAATAGACAATAAGAAAAGTTAATCTGGAAAGACAAAGCATCTATGAAGCCTCAACCATTCTCATACCATTGATTTCCCACCTATCTAGTAACGCTTTATTCATTTATTTTGTTTTATGCGTTTTTAATGACAAACTATAATTTCTATCCACCTAACAAAGATCTGCAAGGTAACCACTGCTTGCTCTAACCAACAATCTCTGTGGGATCGACCATCACTCACCTGAGATATTACTTGGACGACCCGGTATACTTGCCAGTGTAACAACCCTGATTTTCGAGTATGCGAGATATTTTCTGAAGGCACGGATTTTGCCAGAAGATCAATAAAGGGAACACCTCTTCTATATCAACAAGTATCTCAATCCTCATTGTCATTATGTCATCCTTAAGCTAGAACCTTTTATGGGGCAAGCTCGATAATGCAGTTACGAAGAACATAGTTTTTGAACCGTATCGGTTAGGAGTTTTGATCCGATTTTTCGTAGATAGTCTCAGTTTGACGAACCGGACTCGATTCATGAGAGAAGAGAGATAATAGGGTAATATCATCATTATATGAGTATTAGAAGCTTCTTGAATGATATTATAAGGTTACCTGGTCTGTTTTAGTTAAAAACAGAAAATCGGTTTAACCGGGTTTACGGTTTACTGGTGCAGCTTAGCACCAGCACTCTCTGATGACTTTAGCAATGCTAAGGCCTCATCATACATGTTTTATTCTCATATTAAATATGTTACTAGTGTCATTTATGCTAGTAGCTCAGAAAATAATTTTTAGAGATGTTTTTACGAGTGTTCCGATACACCTAGTTTTAGTAGTTGTACACCAGAGATATTTTAATATTATTTTAATCCACCTCCAAGCCAACCAATCACAGCTCACCCTACACCCCCAAAACCCCCAAGGCTGCCTCATTTGCTCATTGTGGCCGAAAATCACCAAGAGAAAAAGGAGAGAAAGTTCTTGGTTCATAAATCTTCAAATCTTGATTTCTTCTGAACTAAAACTCAAATCAAAACTCCGATTTCACCAAAATGATCCTCTCTTCTTCCTCTACATAACCATATAAAATATCAAGGCTGGAAATAAGGTGAGATGGCTGTCTCCCTCCCTTTTCAATTCGGTTTTCAAGGAAAGCCATGTAAACATGTGTTTTCTTGATGTTTTTCCTTAGGAATCATGCTTAACTTGACTTGAGGGCCAAGAAACGTTAATTTCCAGCAAGTCTAAGGTGAGATATCTCTTCCTAACGTGCTGAGGGAGATTTGGTCAGTTGAGAGTTTGTGGATTTAAAGTTGTTTTTGATGTGATTTAGGAGGAAAAAGTGCTTAAGGACCACCTGAAAGTTTAACCAAATTAGGAGCAGCAAAACCAGGTAGGGTTTGGTAAAATTAATCTTGATTGATTGTGTTTGAGATGTGTGATTATGATATGGTTTGGTTATGCTTGAAATTGATTGCTTACATGAGTTATTCTTGGTGAAAGTTTGTTGAAATTTTGATGAAATTTGGTGATATTCAAGCTATGAATGTTGTTCTTGAGGGCTGCTGGAAAACGAAACCCTAGGCCCTAAATTGGGGTTCAATTTGTGTTAAAATCATGTAGAAAATATGGGGTTTTAGTGGCTGCTAATTTATTATGAATTTTGGTAAAAATCGGTTGCTGAAAAGATTGAAAAACGTGTAAAAACAGAGAAAGAATCTGAAGAATTTATGAAGAACACGAAGAACACTTTGAGTGTGGTGAAGAACAATGAAGAACACCTTTTAGATCTTAGAAAGGGCAAGGAAGTAATTATTTTGGTGTTTGAGGGGTTATTTGGTAATTTTTGAAAGTTAGGACGGTTAAAGTAGAAATATTAAAAGTTACCGGGGTAAAAAGTTAATTTTAAAGGTGAAAAGGTAAAGGCAAGGTAATTTTCGAAAATTTAATAATAAAATAATAAATAATAATAAAATATTAAATAATAATATTTAATTAAAAATAATATTTTAATAAAAATAATAAAATAATGCGAAAAAGGCAATTTTCTGTAAAAGCTTTAGAAAGACAACTTTAAGCGCAGAATCTCATAATTACCTTCATAAAACACTTAGGGAGTGGTAAGAACATATTAGTGAGGCAAAGATAAAAGAAAGATAAAAAGTTAAAGGAAAGATAAAAATCAAAGAAAAGTCTGTAAAGTTTTAATGACAGAAAACAGACAGAGATTAGTGAACGAATTAGGGCAACTTAGATAGTACTTGAGTTGCGAATAGGGTTAGGTATTATATGAAAAGTTAAACTGTTTCAGTATAGACTTAATGAACCTATACTTGGGACAGGCGAACTATTCATACCGAGATTTACATAAGCTTTAAATACATACGTTAAGTAGAGAAAAGAGTAACTAGAGCAGAGTAAAAAGATACAGAGAACAGAGTAAAGAGATAATGAGAAAAGAGTAATATAACAAAAAGAATAGAGGAGAAGAGTATAATAATAAAGAGTTAAGCCTTGTGGCACGATGTTCTGTTGTATGTTCATCTGCTGCTTTTCCATTGGCCCTAGAGGTCCTGTAGGCCCAAGTTCACCTACAGTGAGTTGTTATTCCTGTAAGCCGAAGTTCACCTACAGTGAATATCAATTGTGCATCTCAGGGTGTTGCTCCTGTAGGCCGAAGTTCACCTACAGAGAGTTATGATACCTGTAAGCTGAAGTTCACTTACAGGGGCGCCTTTTCTGTAAGCCGAAGTTCACTTACAGAGGTGCCATTTCTATAGGCCGAAGTTCACCTATAGAAAGTTGTTATGTTGTGATTGAACAGAGAAAGAAAGAGGTAATGTATAAGAATGTGAAAGTGATGATGAATAACGAGACTAATAATGAATGATGGTAATGATAATGATTATGTGATGATCTGCTGCATGAAGGCAGTCAGATAGATGGTGGTACGACCACTGAGAACGCTTTCCTGGGATACCTTGCTATAATGCTTTGCTGTAAGACAAAGGTTGCTTACAGAGGTATCGAGATGAGTGTGCTCCTGTAAGACAGAGGTTGCTTACAGTGAGTATGTTGTTGCTCCTGTAAGACAGAGGTTGCTTACAGTGAGTGTGTTGTTGCTCCTGTAAGACAGAGGTTGCTTACAGTGAGTCTGTTGGGCGTATATCGGCTAATAAGTGCCGCCCTGCAAGACAAAGGTTGCTTGCAGTGGATACCCTGCAAGACAAAGGTTGCTTGCGGTGGGTATTGCCAACAGGAAAGCCTTATCCAGACAGAGGTTGCTGGGTAACGTCGGGAGCGGGTATGTAACCGACAGATGAGCTCATTACCTGCACTAGGGCTAGACATGCATCATTCTTGTCTGCGCATCATTCTCTGTTGCATTCCTTTCTGTGTGTGATCTATTTCTTTGTGTTTGTCTGCTTGTATGCTATTTCTATGTTTTATTTTCTTGTATTCTTTTGTTTGTGTTCTGCTTTCTATTGCCTCTACTTTCTCTTTCTATCTTTATCTTTTGGTTACTGCTTCGCTATATTCTATTATTCGTCTGCTAATCGACCCCAAATAAATGAATATAACTAATAACCCCGACCCTACTAAGGACTCCCCAGTTCTTACCCCTTCTCTCTCCCTTCCCCTTCAGATGGAAGTAAGAGTACCTTACCGTAGTTCGTTGATGATGGTTCTGCGAAGAGGATCCTACGCTAGATAGTCTTCTGAGTATAGGGTGAATATCGTTCTCTGATTATACGTATATACTGTGAGACCAGTCAACGTCTGCACCCCGCTTATCTACAAACTTTAGCCTAACTCCTTCGTACGATGTTGCTGTTGTGTGGCTACTTGATGAGGTACCAGAGAGACGTCATATGGCAATGCCTGATCGTGCAGAGGAGTTACAAATGATGTTCTACCTTTTGATGATGTTCCACCTGACTTAAGTTTTGAAGACTTAGAACGTACTTTCCCTCGCTTTAGTAGTTTAGAGGGACTAGGTGAGTGTAGAGTCTAGGCTAGCCTGGGTGCCAGCTTAGGGACCTCTTGAACAGGTCAGGACCTAGGATGTTGTATGTATATATATGTATATAGTTATTATCTAGCTATATCTAGGGGTGTTCTAACTAACAGTCTATATTCTAATAAAGGCTGAATCACCGAATGTTGTCAACTACTTGTGATGTGTTTATGTGTGGTTGTTTGTAACTGTTTTATATATTATTAGTTGTTAATTGATTATGAATGATACTGTTTGTTAATCCAAATGTTTTCAAAAAAAAAAGAAAGTACCTCGTAAAATAACTACGCTTTTAACAACGAATCAGGCTCATATAGTAAATAATAGATAATAATTAGGAAGACAAGTTGGTAGCGCTCAGTTTCTAGTATGATCATGACTTACCAGAAATTGGGTCGTTACAATTTGGTATCAGAGCAGTTCGTTCCCAGTAGAGCCTGGGGAGTGGACTGACTATGCTTCATTGCATACTCTGCTTATGTGTCTCATGCCGTTAGGGTATCTTTAAGATAAATTTTGCATGAATGTCTATGAGTGCTCATTTTGGGAATGTTCGTACTTAACTTGAGATATTAAGACTGATCACCTTAATATTGATTGTTTGGTGCGGATAAGACCTCAATGACTGTGAATAGGCATGGTTTAATCGAGTTCCGAACGACAAATTCGTGTCAGGCACAACTATTCTTATAGCTGTTATGATCTCCATGGCCATGACTATGTGATATTTAGATGCTGTAAGGAACGAACTGATATCTTCGTCAGGATGGCTTGAAGGAAATAGACTGCTTGAAGATGGATTCTTGCATGCGGCTGAAATTTTGAGGGCAAAATTTTCTTTTAGGAGGGTAGAATGTAACAACCCTGATTTTCGAGTATGCGAGATATTTTCTGAAGGCACGGATTTTGCCAGAAGATCAATAAAGGGAACACCTCTTCTATATCAACAAGTATCTCAATCCTCATTGTCATTATGTCATCCTTAAGCTAGAACCTTTTATGGGGCAAGCTCGATAATGCAGTTACGAAGAACATAGTTTTTGAACCGTATCGGTTAGGAGTTTTGATCCGATTTTTCGTAGATAGTCTCAGTTTGACGAACCGGACTCGATTCATGAGAGAAGAGAGATAATAGGGTAATATCATCATTATATGAGTATTAGAAGCTTCTTGAATGATATTATAAGGTTACCTGGTCTGTTTTAGTTAAAAACAGAAAATCGGTTTAACCGGGTTTACGGTTTACTGGTGCAGCTTAGCACCAGCACTCTCTGATGACTTTAGCAATGCTAAGGCCTCATCATACATGTTTTATTCTCATATTAAATATGTTACTAGTGTCATTTATGCTAGTAGCTCAGAAAATAATTTTTAGAGATGTTTTTACGAGTGTTCCGATACACCTAGTTTTAGTAGTTGTACACCAGAGATATTTTAATATTATTTTAATCCACCTCCAAGCCAACCAATCACAGCTCACCCTACACCCCCAAAACCCCCAAGGCTGCCTCATTTGCTCATTGTGGCCGAAAATCACCAAGAGAAAAAGGAGAGAAAGTTCTTGGTTCATAAATCTTCAAATCTTGATTTCTTCTGAACTAAAACTCAAATCAAAACTCCGATTTCACCAAAATGATCCTCTCTTCTTCCTCTACATAACCATATAAAATATCAAGGCTGGAAATAAGGTGAGATGGCTGTCTCCCTCCCTTTTCAATTCGGTTTTCAAGGAAAGCCATGTAAACATGTGTTTTCTTGATGTTTTTCCTTAGGAATCATGCTTAACTTGACTTGAGGGCCAAGAAACGTTAATTTCCAGCAAGTCTAAGGTGAGATATCTCTTCCTAACGTGCTGAGAGAGATTTGGTCAGTTGAGAGTTTGTGGATTTAAAGTTGTTTTTGATGTGATTTAGGAGGAAAAAGTGCTTAAGGACCACCTGAAAGTTTAACCAAATTAGGAGCAGCAAAACCAGGTAGGGTTTGGTAAAATTAATCTTGATTGATTGTGTTTGAGATGTGTGATTATGATATGGTTTGGTTATGCTTGAAATTGATTGCTTACATGAGTTATTCTTGGTGAAAGTTTGTTGAAATTTTGATGAAATTTGGTGATATTCAAGCTATGAATGTTGTTCTTGAGGGCTGCTGGAAAACGAAACCCTAGGCCCTAAATTGGGGTTCAATTTGTGTTAAAATCATGTAGAAAATATGGGGTTTTAGTGGCTGCTAATTTATTATGAATTTTGGTAAAAATCGGTTGCTGAAAAGATTGAAAAACGTGTAAAAACAGAGAAAGAATCTGAAGAATTTATGAAGAACACGAAGAACACTTTGAGTGTGGTGAAGAACAATGAAGAACACCTTTTAGATCTTAGAAAGGGCAAGGAAGTAATTATTTTGGTGTTTGAGGGGTTATTTGGTAATTTTTGAAAGTTAGGACGGTTAAAGTAGAAATATTAAAAGTTACCGGGGTAAAAAGTTAATTTTAAAGGTGAAAAGGTAAAGGCAAGGTAATTTTCGAAAATTTAATAATAAAATAATAAATAATAATAAAATATTAAATAATAATATTTAATTAAAAATAATATTTTAATAAAAATAATAAAATAATGCGGAAAAGGCAATTTTCTGTAAAAGCTTTAGAAAGACAACTTTAAGCGCAGAATCTCATAATTACCTTCATAAAACACTTAGGGAGTGGTAAGAACATATTAGTGAGGCAAAGATAAAAGAAAGATAAAAAGTTAAAGGAAAGATAAAAATCAAAGAAAAGTCTGTAAAGTTTTAATGACAGAAAACAGACAGAGATTAGTGAACGAATTAGGGCAACTTAGATAGTACTTGAGTTGCGAATAGGGTTAGGTATTATATGAAAAGTTAAACTGTTTCAGTATAGACTTAATGAACCTATACTTGGGACAGGCGAACTATTCATACCGAGATTTACATAAGCTTTAAATACATACGTTAAGCAGAGAAAAGAGTAACTAGAGCAGAGTAAAAAGATACAGAGAACAGAGTAAAGAGATAATGAGAAAAGAGTAATATAACAAAAAGAATAGAGGAGAAGAGTATAAGAATAAAGAGTTAAGCCTTGTGGCACGATGTTCTGTTGTATGTTCATCTGCTGCTTTTCCATTGGCCCTAGAGGTCCTGTAGGCCCAAGTTCACCTACAGTGAGTTGTTATTCCTGTAGGCCGAAGTTCACCTACAGTGAATATCAATTGTGCATCTCAGGGTGTTGCTCCTGTAGGCCGAAGTTCACCTACAGAGAGTTATGATACCTGTAAGCTGAAGTTCACTTACAGGGGCGCCTTTTCTGTAAGCCGAAGTTCACTTACAGAGGTGCCATTTCTATAGGCCGAAGTTCACCTATAGAAAGTTGTTATGTTGTGATTGAACAGAGAAAGAAAGAGGTAATGTATAAGAATGTGAAAGTGATGATGAATAACGAGACTAATAATGAATGATGGTAATGATAATGATTATGTGATGATCTGCTGCATGAAGGCAGTCAGATAGATGGTGGTACGACCACTGAGAACGCTTTCCTGGGATACCTTGCTATAATGCTTTGCTGTAAGACAAAGGTTGCTTACAGAGGTATCGAGATGAGTGTGCTCCTGTAAGACAGAGGTTGCTTACAGTGAGTATGTTGTTGCTCCTGTAAGACAGAGGTTGCTTACAGTGAGTGTGTTGTTGCTCCTGTAAGACAGAGGTTGCTTACAGTGAGTCTGTTGGGCGTATATCGGCTAATAAGTGCCGCCCTGCAAGACAAAGGTTGCTTGCAGTGGATACCCTGCAAGACAAAGGTTGCTTGCGGTGGGTATTGCCAACAGGAAAGCCTTATCCAGACAGAGGTTGCTGGGTAACGTCGGGAGCGGGTATGTAACCGACAGATGAGCTCATTACCTGCACTAGGGCTAGACATGCATCATTCTTGTCTGCGCATCATTCTCTGTTGCATTCCTTTCTGTGTGTGATCTATTTCTTTGTGTTTGTCTGCTTGTATGCTATTTCTATGTTTTATTTTCTTGTATTCTTTTGTTTGTGTTCTGCTTTCTATTGCCTCTACTTTCTCTTTCTATCTTTATCTTTTGGTTACTGCTTCGCTATATTCTATTATTCGTCTGCTAATCGACCCCAAATAAATGAATATAACTAATAACCCCGACCCTACTAAGGACTCCCCAGTTCTTACCCCTTCTCTCTCCCTTCCCCTTCAGATGGAAGTAAGAGTACCTTACCATAGTTCGTTGATGATGGTTCTGCGAAGAGGATCCTACGCTAGATAGTCTTCTGAGTATAGGGTGAATATCGTTCTCTGATTATACGTATATACTGTGAGACCAGTCAACGTCTGCACCCCGCTTATCTACAAACTTTAGCCTAACTCCTTCGTACGATGTTGCTGTTGTGTGGCTACTTGATGAGGTACCAGAGAGACGTCATATGGCAATGCCTGATCGTGCAGAGGAGTTACAAATGATGTTCTACCTTTTGATGATGTTCCACCTGACTTAAGTTTTGAAGACTTAGAACGTACTTTCCCTCGCTTTAGTAGTTTAGAGGGACTAGGTGAGTGTAGAGTCTAGGCTAGCCTGGGTGCCAGCTTAGGGACCTCTTGAACAGGTCAGGACCTGGGATGTTGTATGTATATATATGTATATAGTTATTATCTAGCTATATCTAGGGGTGTTCTAACTAACAGTCTATATTCTAATAAAGGCTGAATCACCGAATGTTGTCAACTACTTGTGATGTGTTTATGTGTGGTTGTTTGTAACTATTTTATATATTATTAGTTGTTAATTGATTATGAATGATACTGTTTGTTAATCCAAATGTTTTCAAAAAAAAAAGAAAGTACCTCGTAAAATAACTACGCTTTTAACAACGAATCAGGCTCATATAGTAAATAATAGATAATAATTAGGAAGACAAGTTGGTAGCGCTCAGTTTCTAGTATGATCATGACTTACCAGAAATTGGGTCGTTACAGCCAGTCTATCTGTGCGAAACGTGCGGAGCCAATTTTGTTCACCAAGTTTTTGGCGCCATTGCTGGGGATTTTTCGGATTTGACAAACTACCAGATTATCTTGTTACTTAGATTAGGTACTTTTTATTTTTGTTTGAGTCTTTTGTCTTCCTTTCAAAAAATTTTCAAAACTTTTTCTTTTCTTTGTTAATCTTTGTCTTTTGTTTAAGTCATTTGTTCTTGTTCTTGTTAAAGTTTCGAATATTCTTGGTGTCTTTTTCCAAAAATTTTCAAAAATAGTGTCTTTTATTTGAGTCTAGTGTCAATTCTTAAGTTTGGTGTTCCTTGTATGTTTGTTTTTTCTTTAAAGTTTTCGAATTGTTCTTTGTGTTCTTTCTTGGTATTCAAGTTGTTCTTGTTTCTTTTCTTGTAATTGATCTTAAAATTTTTAAGTTTGGTGTCTTTTGGTGTTTTTCTTTTCAATTTTCAAAAAACAAGTGCCTTTTGATCTAAAAATTTTAAGTTTGGTGTCTTTTGATTGTTTTTCTCTTTCTTCATTAATTTAAAAAATAAAAAATATCTTTTTTTATCTTTACTCAAAATTTTTTTTTCGAAAATCCAAAAAGATTTCAAATTTTAATTTCAAAAGTCTTATCTTATCTTATTTCAAATTCAAATTTTAAAACTCAATTTCAAAATTTAAAATTCAAATTTCAAATTTCAAATTTAAATCTTTTTCAAAAATCAAATTTCAAATCTTATCTTTTCAAATCTTTTTCAAATCTTCACCATATCTTATCTTTTTAACTTATTTTCAAATCTCTATCTTATCTTGTTTCAATTTCAAAATTCAAAACCAAATCTTTTTCAAATCTTTTCAATTCTTATCTTATCTTGTTGACTTTTTCTTTCCAATTTTTAAATTTCAAAATTTTAAATCAAATCTTTTCTAATCTTCGATCTTATCTTATTTTCAAATCTTTCTTAATTACTTACTTGTTTTCTCTTTCTTCTTTTTCAAAACTTCCTAACTAATTCCTCTCTCTTCTATTTTTGAAAACTTCTTGTTTCTTTCTCTCTCTTCTTTTTCAAAATTTATCTTCCAATTTTCAAATCTTTTTAGTTAATTAGCTTTTAATTTCCTATTCAATTAATAAATAAAATAAAAACAAAAATATTTTAATTCTTATTTCTCTTTTTACTTCTTACTTTTCGAATTCTTTACCCCATTTATTCGAACTCTTCATCTCATTCTTCTACCCTCATTCTTCTTTCTTCTTCACATCTCACAGGGAGTCCTCTATCCTTTGACATAGAGCTCACATTCTTCTTCTTTATTGTTTTCTTTTTATTGTTTATGAGCAAGAATAGAGATAAAGAAACTCTCTTTGATCTTGATCATGAACCTGAGAGGACCTTAAGGATGCGTTTATAACAAGTTAAAGCACAACACTCTGGAAGAGATCTCAGAGAACTTTTTGAACAAGAAACAAAAAATACAAGCATGGCAGCCGAACAGAATAATAGAGGAGATGCAAGGAAGGTTCTTGGTGACTTTATTGCACTAACTTCTGACCTTTATAGAAAAAAGTATCTCTATACCTACCATTAGAGCTAATAACTTTGAGCTAAAGACTCAGTTAGTCTCTCTAATGCAACAAAATTGCAAATTCCATGAACTTCTATTGGAAGATCCACATCAGTTCCTATCTGAATTCTTGCACATCTGTGACACTGTTAGGACCAATGGAGTGGATCCTGAGGTCTACAGACTTATGCTTTTCCCTTTTGCTATTAGAGACAGAGCTAGGATATGGTTTGATTCTCAAGCTAAGGAAAGCCTAGACTCTTGGGAAAAGTTGGTTAATGCTTTCTTGGCCAAGTTCTTTCCACCTCAGAAAATGAGTAAGCTCAGGGTGAAAATTTAAACCTTCAGACAAAAAGAGGGTGAATTCCTTTATGAAGCTTGGAAAAGATACAAGCAACTGATCAGGAGGTGTCCTCCTGACATGCTCTCAGAATGGTCTATCCTAGGAATCTTCTTTGATGGTCTATTTGAGATATCCAAGATTTCCTTGGATCATTCTGCTGGTGGATCACTCCACTTGAAGAAAACGCTTGAAGAGGCGCAGGAACTCATTGAAATGGTTGCAAACAACTAATTCATGTATACTTCTGAGAAGAACCCTGTGAATAATTGGGTAGCTCAAAAGAAAGGAGTCCTGGAAGTTGATACTCTGAATGTCATATTAGCTTAAAATAAGATATTGACCCAATAGGTCAATATGATCTCTCAGCATCTAACTAAAGTGCAAGTTGCAACTAGTAGCACTCAAGCTACCTCCTATGATGGAGATGTCTATGATCCAGATCAACCTATGATGGAAGAGGTGAATTACATGAGATACCCCTATAGAAACACCTACAAATCCTCATGGAGAAATCATCCTAACCTCTCATGGAAGGATCAACAAAAGTCTCAACAAGGCTTCAACAATACTTAAGGTGGAAGAACCCATAATAGGTTCAAGAACAAACCACCATTCTCATCTTCTCAGTAGCAGGTGGAGACTTCTAAGCAGAGCCTTTCTGACTTAGCAACCATAGTCTCTGAGCTCTCTAAGACCACTCACAGTTTCATAACAGAAACTAGGTCCTCCATTAGAAATCTGGAGGTACAAATTGGTCATTTGAGCAAGAGAATCTCTGAGATCCCTCCTAATACTCTTCCTAGTAACACTGAAGTGAACCCAAGAGAGGAGTGTAAGGCCATCACTGTAGAAGCTGAGGCCAAATCTGAAGGGGATAATCTGGCATTGAACACCAGTAAAGAAGTCCTTACTGGGAGTTCAACGCCCAAGGGTGAGCCATCTCTAGCGTTGAACACCAGTAAGGAGGTCCTTACTGAGCGTTCAACGCCCAAGGCAGTACAAAAGCTGGCGTTGAATGCTAATGAAGGTATTCAAGCTGGGTGTTCAACGCCAAAGAAACACAAGTCATGGCGTTGAACGCCACAATAGGGATAGTTGGCAACCCTAAGCCAACTGAGAACTTCCCTATTAAAGAACTGATAGAACCCAAGGTTCATGAGGAGCCCATTGAAGTTCCTTTGAATGCTTGGTTAAAAATCATAGAATCTGAAGAGTACTCTTCCTTTGATAAGGAATAGGAAACTAGGGAGGTGCAAGTTGCTCGGTACCTAGAAATTCTGATGAAGCTAAATTCCAAGTTGTTTGGCACAGAGCCATTGGAGGAAGAACTTCCAGTGCTCACCAAGGAACTCAATGCTTTAGTTCAACAGAAACTACCTCAGAACCTGCCGGATCCCGGACGCTTTCTGATTCCCTGCACCATAGGCACCATTACGTTTGATAAGGCTATGTGTTATCTAAGGTCAAGCATAAACCTTATGCCACTCTCTGTAATGGATAAGTTAGGAATCTTTGAGGTACAAGCTGCAAGAATCTCACTAAAGATGGCAGACAGGTCAATGAAAAAAGCTTATGGTCATGTAGAGGATGTCTTAGTAAAGGTTGAAAACCTTTACATTCCTGCAGATTTCATAATCTTGGATACTGGGGAGGAAGAGGATGAATCCATCATCCTTGGAAGACCCTTGCTAGCCACTGCTAATGCCATTATTGATGTAGCAAAGAGAGAGCTGTTTCTACAGTTATGAGAGGATCACATCTTGTTCAAGATACCTAGCCCTAACTCTCCCTCTGACAAAAGAGAAACAGTTGTGTAACACCTAGTGTGCTAACCCTCTCTCTCAGTACAGAGCTATACATAGCCCCCAGATGAACTATAAGTTTGGTGTGGGGGCAACCATCATCAAGCTCTGAGAGGAATGGCAGTAAGAAAGTGCCCAAGGGCTGGAAGGATAAAAAAATCCTCACTGAAGGCCTCTCACCAGGCATGAGAGTTATCTTCACTGACAATCCAGCCATTCAACACAATGTGAACAGGATCCTGTCTCTGGAACATTTGGAACTTATCCATGAGAGCACAGGCAAGAAGTTCACTGTAAGGGACAAAATTCTGAGCCCCTATCCATCTCCGTAAGGAGCTAACCGTCAAGATAGTGATGTTAAAGAAGTGCTTGTTGGGAGGCAACCCATCAATAATTAATGTTTTCTTATTTTTTTTAAGTTTAGTTAAGTTATTTCAGTTTAATTTTCAAATTTGTTTAAGTTTGTGATCATGTGCAGTAGTTAGAATAGAAACAGAAACCGTCAGAGATAGAAACAGAACACCCTGGAGCAGAGACCTTGCTGGGGTTGAACGCCAACCAGGGAGTACAATGGTGGTGTTGAATGCCAGGCAGGGAGCACATTGCTGGCGTTGAACGCCAGCCAAGAGGCAGAGACCTGGCGTTGAAATATAAAATATATCGTAGATCATCTTCAATTATTATCTTCATCCTCTTGTAGATCAATAACATGATAGAAATTTATGAAAAAACTGCCCTGACAAAAAAATTCCTAGCTTGCTGGGGAAGCCCGCCCCATCGAAGCTTGCCAAAGTCCACGCATTAGGCGGTGCGGATTAGCGGACTTTTTAAGTTTGTAGTTTTTTATTTTCTGCCCAACCCACTTTTTTCAGCGGGTTACGCAGGCTAGCCTAGAAGGTTTTGGCCCATTTGCCACCCCTAGCTGAAAGTCATCTTTCATTTATAAGACAAAATGCTCATTTTTCAGAACAGGTGTTAAAGAAAAAAGTAACAAAATACTCAATTGAATTGATGCAACTACAAATAGTTCACTTTTCCCACCACATCCATTTTTTCTTCAATACGTACATCTTCTTTCTCTACTTTGATTTTTCCATTCTAGTTGGAGATTCCTCTAAGCATTATAAAATCTCCGTTTTGATTATTACTCATATATTGCTAATTACAGGGGGAAAATGTGTCTAGGAAGGATAACGAATCTCCAAGCCACACACTTCCATCAGGAGTAAGCAAGAGGATGATGGAAGAATAACTAAGCATATGATATAAATTGGCATCAAGAAATTGAGCATACTACTGTATTGTAATATCTCTTCCAAGAACTTCAAGACTGAGAAAATCATATGGTGCAGGCATGCTCGTATCGACAAGTGGTTCCCATCTGTATCCAGGACATTTTGGCAACGTAATCACAGAAAGTAAATGAATCATGTTGAAAGCAGTGTAAATTTCTCCTTTCACTTAGTCCACCTGGGTTCATGTTCATTCCAATTAAGGGTAAGAAGCTATTACTGATGCAATATGGCAATAATAATATAGTTTAGAAACTACACTATATCAATAGCAATAATACAATCTAATTATCTACTATATCACATCAATAATATAATCTCAACAGTCAACAAACCCCACAGCATTCCAATAATCTCAATAGTCGACATAAATAGTTACACAATAAAATAAATTAACAACAACAAGATTCACAGATTAACGAACAATAATTATTCAAGATTATCCACAATCTTAAACCACAATAATAAAAAATCACAGTTCACAAATTAACTAACAATAATTAAAATTTAAATTTAAAAACAAAAATACCTAAAAGAGAGTAGTAGATTTAGCACACAAGAGGACAGGGAGCACGACGGAAGGACTGACGCGGCTGAAGGCAGAAGCGCGGTAGAACAAAGCTGGCGCCGGTGGGATAGTAGCTACGTGAGGGAGGCAGGAGGCGAGACCTGTTGCAGTAGCTATGGTGGCTTCGAAATTCGAAGTTCGAATAGTGGCTACGTGATGAGCGGATATTTTATACGCTTTTGGCATCATTTTCATATTGTTTTTATTATGTTTTGTTTATGTTTTATTCTATTTTCATAGATTTTAGTGTAAAATTCACATTTTTGGATTCTACTTTGAGTTTTTGTGTTTTATGGTGATCTCAAATATTTTCTGGCTGATCCAGAGATAGAGAAAGGACTGCATATGCTGTCAAGATTTGACCTCCGTGCACTCGAAGGAGATTTTATAAAGTTACAGAAATCCAAATGTCGAGCTTTCAAAAGTTATGGAAAGCTAACATCCAGGGCTTTCCAGAAATATATAATAGTTTATACTTCAATGTGGAAATGAAGGCCCAAAACTGGCATTCAATGTTAGCCACCAGCCTTATTCCTGGCGTCCAGCCCCCACAGGAGAGCAGCTGGCATCCAAAACCCAAAAGGGAGTCCCAAGCCAGCATTCAACTCCCCTAAGGGTACTAGCTCATGGGAGACACTCAAGCTCAGCCCAAAAACTCACCAAGTGGGCCCCAGAAGTGAATTTTTGCACTACAAGACTAGTTTATCGTATTTCTATATTCTTAGGTAGCATATTTGTATATATATACAAGAGTTCACCCTTGTTAGAAGAATCTTTGCCCACTTTTATGTTTTCCATTGTATTTTCGAACAGTATGAGTCACTAACCTCCTAAGGTTAAGGTTAGGAGCTCTGCTGAGTTTCATGGATTAATAATATTACCGTGCTAGTTCAATATATCCGATTCGATTCTCTTATGCATTCTCGTTCTTCATCTCATGAATTGAGGGTGACCCGTGACAATCATCCTTGTTTTACATGGGTTCCGTGCAAGTCCTGACCCGGATAGTGTTGAACCAAAGTTAGAGATTGCATTGCGGATTCCAATAGAGTACCTGGGCAACTTTGGATACATGACATATAATCCTGTTGACTGTGGGTAATTGAGATCTCTGTGGCATTAAGCCTAGAGTTAGAGAAGTAGCACTTTCTGATCCGGAAGATCTGCCTTGTCTGTGGCACCTTGAGTAGGGTCGTGAAGGGGAGTGGATTGTTTAGAACTTCACCTTCTACTACAGTGAGAAACCTAGAGGTGGCTTGATGAGAGGACATGAGTCATCTCAACATGGTGGATTATTGCAGTGGAGGAGGTTAACTTGATGAGAGGACATGAGTTAATCACTTACGGCTGCCATTGAAGGAATCAGAAGGTTATTGAAGTAGACAGTAAGAAAAGTTAATCCAGAAAGATAAAGCATCTCTGAAGTCTCAACCGTTCTCATACCATTGATTTCCCACCTATCTACTAATGTTTTATTTATTTATTTTGTTTTATGCATTTTCTGTGACAAACTATAATTTCCATCCGCCTAACTAAGATCTGCAAGGTAACCACTGTTTGCTCAAACCAAAAATGTCCGTGGGATCGACCCTCACTCACCTGAGGTATTACTTTGGACGACTCGATATACTTGCTGGTCTATCTGTGCGAAATGTGCGGAGCCAGTATCGTGCACCACTACGCGATGGCGGCAGCTTCCAGAAGTTGCAACGGCAACGGTGGCTAGACAAAAGTGACGGAGTGAGGGAGGAGCTCGATAAGAAGAAGGAGAAAAAGAATGGCTGAGTGTCTGTGACTGTGAGAGAGTAGATATACATTTTGGGTTAGGGTTCCTCTCCTCTAAGACAAATGGTGCTGTTTTGGACTTTTGGGAGAAAACCGGCCAAGTCATGGTTCGGTTTGACTAATCTATTCCCGTCCGCTTCGGCTGGTTCAACTGCGATTTCTAAAACTTTCAGTTATAGCATCTAACCGAATTGCTATTTTCCATCAATTTATGGTTCGATCGATTCGTCCGGTTGGTTCGAACCAGTTTTCAGAACCTTAATTAACACTTAACAGATAGAGTTCGTATTGATTACCTTACTTCCAGAACTCTCTGGGATTCAACTTGTGTAAGCGAGACAACTCTCGATTGAGAAGATTGATGATTCTCTGGGACTCTAGGGGGTCCAATCCACCATCGCCGAGGCCGAAGCCAGCTATGACAACCACGTCTTGAGGGAGGTAGCGGATGAAATTGCTAGTGGCATGGTTAGTAATGGTTGGGACCCACTCTCCATTATGTCCCATTTGGACCCTGGTGGTTAAAGCGTTGGATGGTTTTGCTGGGATGTGTTGTGTGCCCCTTCTGCCTCTGAGTGAGGATGAGAGGGTAGGATTTGGGTTTGGATTGGAATTTTCGGGGAGCAAATTTCTTGTGACTTTTTATGAAAGGTTTGTTATTGTTGGTATTAATGTCTTCCGAAAGCTCCACCTTTGGATTTGGAGAAGAAGAGATGGTGTGGAGTTAGTTGGAGATAAAAAGTGGAGGTAATTTGAGATTTTTATTAAAAAGTCAACAATACAGTATAATTTAAGATTTTTATCCTAACATGCTATTATGGGTACCCACCCCACCCCTATAATTATTAAAATCCAACAAATAAAATTAAATTTTAAATTTTATATAATCATCATTACATACATAACATAAATTAAAGTAAAATTTTATATATATAGCAAAGCGGGTAGAGGCAGGTTTAACCTAAATTCGACTCCATTCTGCCCCCACCCTGCCTAAGAATCTGTCCTGTTAAAAGTCTGTCCCGGTGTAGAGATGGGTAATTACCTGCCTCGAGCAGGTAGAGACAGAATGTGGATACTCATAGATTTAGATAGTGTTGCCATCTCTATAAGTATTTTTATCAGCATTTGTACAATTTATTAGCACAAATAATAATTTTTTCATTTGAAGAATTATAATTAACTTTTAAAGGTATTGCATGAAAGAGAAAGAAAGATAGGAAAATATGTGTAATTAATAAGTATTCAATTATATCTTATCAATTAAAATCACATATAATTTATTATTATAAATTTATCTTATATGTATAGTACATCAGTTTTATCAGAGACCAACTTTTTTTTTATCAATCCTATAACATACATTGAAAAGAAGGTTATTCTCATAGTGGAATTCTTACGTGTCATCTTCCAGGTTCATTCTCAATTTCTGATACATGTGTTCATCCATTAAAATTTTCATGCCTTCGGTCATTAATATCATGACTTTTATTACCATAATAACACTTACATCAAACTATTTTCATTACGCCACACTTTTTATGACTGTATCTGAGTTTTTTATCCTCCTTTTTCAGTTTGCCTTATATGTACACATAACCTGAAATTTTCAAATTTTAAATTTTGAATTCAAAATCAAAATTAAAAAAAGTGATTCCTCCATCCTTTGTTTTCAGTTTTATCTCTTTCTCCTCTTCTTCGGTTCTCCTTCTTCACCTTCTTCACCTTCAGTTCCTCTTCTTTTTTTCTCCTTCGTACATTAATTCTGTTTTCTTTTTTCCTAATTTAAGTTGGAGGTGGAGATTATAGAGTTCATGTACGCACCAAAGCAAAGTTACGGCAGTGGATGAGGTTGTGACAGCTATGGTGGTGGATCATAATACGGCGGTGGTGTTGCAGTGGGTGCGGTGGAGTTTGTGGTGGTCATCGATGATGTGATGATGGATATGAAGGAGGCAGCGCCGAAAGAGAGCAAATCGATGGAAAATACTGAGTCGCGCGGCCACAGAGAGCACATGCAATGACGCCATGAAAGAGAGCACAACAGCGATATGATATTTTTATATTTTTCTTTTATCTTTCTATCCAGGTTATTTTCTGTATTCATCTTCATTTTTAATACGTTCCTGATGTATCTTCTTTTACATTTTTTTAAATTTTAATTCCAACTAAATCTGCATGTAATTTGAAATTAAAATGTGAATTTTAAATATGCACAACCTTATCAAGCATTCAATCCATCTCTCAGATAATCAACTTTCGATTTTCTTCTTACCGTAACTGTCTTTCTTTCTCTATCTTCTCTCATGTCTTTCTCTCCTAGATCTATATATCTCTCTGCATCACTTTTTTTCTTTTATTTTTGTTCTCTCTATCTTCTCTTTGTCAAGCGGAGAGTTCTTGACGGTATTATGGCATGGTATTTGTTGTAGGGAAGCAGAGAAAAAAAAGTAGAGACACGACAGCGAGAAGCGAGAGATACATACTGGCGTCGACAACAATGGGATAATTCCGATGGCGATAGACGGCACGAAAGAGATGCCACAATTGCAGTGCCGGAAGTGGCCAGCAACGGTCTTGGTGCGATGATTCTGTATGCTCTACTTATGTAAGTATTCGTCATCTTCTTCAAATGAAAGTATATATTAGATTTCTAATTTTATCCCTACTCATACTTCTCTTTGTTTTTTTAATATTATTTTGAATAAAGGACATTTTCGTCCCTGACTTTTTTTCGCGGACATTTTCGTCCTCAGGCAATGGAAAATACATTAAAGCCCCTAACCCCTGAAAAATGTGGACATTTATGTCCTTCCGTTGAATTCAGCTGTTTGCCCTGGACAGAAAAGGCTGAGTTGGCAGAGGTGGCACTGAGGTGGCACGTAACGGAGGCCAGGTGGCATGGAGCATTTTGTTACAGGACGTATAAGTCCCTGGAGACGGAGCATTTCGTAACAGGACGTATAAGTCCCTGGAGACGAAAACGACGCCGTTTCGTCTCCTCCCCTATCTGCCATTTTCTTTTTCCTTCGTCCCTTTTCCCTTCCATTCTTCTTCCTCAGCCCCTGCCTCCATCACCGCTGCACAGCCACGCCTCCGTCAACTACCATCAACACCGGCGACCTACTCCTTCCTCTCTTTTCGCGTCTTCTTCCCTTTCTCACTCCTTTACTCCCATTAGTCTCTCTCTCCTCACCCTCTTTCCACCCACCGTTCGTCCACGACAACCTTCTCGGCGACCCACTACCGCCGCGCCGCCGCCTCTCTGCAAAAATTAGTCTCAAATCTCGAGGGGTTAGGGTTTTTTTCCGCACCAACAATAATGAACAGTGTTGGATCGGGATCCTCGAACCTCTGCATAAATGACACTCTCACTGACGACGAGCTTCGTTTGATCTTGGCTAAGGTTTCACATGCTTGCTCGAATTGGACCTTGCCCAGTCCGTTTCGCGGTCGTTCTATCCCGCCGTCACCGATTCTGACCTCGACATCATTGCCAATGGTTTCACATGCTTGAGGGTCCTCAATTTGCATAATTGTAAAGGTGAACTCTTTTTCCCTTTTTTTTCTCATGTTGTTTTTGTTTGTTTTGCGAGAAAACCGTTGAAATTGACCTTTGGGATGTTGCTTTTCTTCTAATGGGGAGTGAAAATTTCAATGAGATTCACATGGAATATTTTTTACTTTTCCCCTTCATAGATCAAGGAGAAGGACACTGCGTGGTTTGTCAAGTTCTGCGTTTCCTGGTGCAAGCATTGGTAATTGATTCATTCATTCTCTTAACTGCTTTTATATTGTTGAGCTAAGAGTGATTTCTAAGCTGTAAAATAATGATGCTTATTATTACAGTAAGAACTTGGGGACGTTGTGGGATGATTTGGGAAAAGCAATTGAAGGAACTGATGAAATAGAGATTGGGGAAGTGGATTGCAGTGATCATCAAAGGAGCTTTGTGGCATATGCTTATAATGTAGTGTCGCATGTTTCTTAAAATCTCATGCTATGTTTGAGTCTACTCTGCACTCTGCTTCTACATTTATGTGTTCAATGATTGATATATTTTGTTCTTGTAAAATTCTGAATTGCATTTGACAGTTAATTGAGTATCAATACTGTCAAGACACAAGTGCGTGAATGGAGAAAAATATTTTTGAATGGTCTTGGATTATTGGATATAATTTATGTGTGATTCTTTACTGCTTTATCTAATTATCTAAGTAGCCATGAATGAAGAAAGGTATTCTTTAACTCAATGAAAAATATCATGGCTTTTTCACCATCAATTATTAACTGATTTATCCACTTAATTATTTATTTGTTTTACTTGCTGGATGCCTGTATTATCTATTGCCCATTGAACTCTCACCCCATGTGTTAACCAACGTTTGAGGGAGCATTAATAGATCGAATTTTAAGTTTACATGTTTTTTGAATTACCAAGTTCAAGGGATGTTGATTCATTGAAGAATTTTGTTTTGGAAAAAACTGATAAGGTAGCAACAAATGCACAAGCACAACAACTAGATAGTGATAGAGAACTATAACTACTTTTTGAGGTATATCTTTTGCTTCAGCTTTATTTTTATATTCTCTGTCTGGACCCTCCAGTGTTATCCCTCGACACATGGAATGTTTTTTGACGAATTGACCTTTGGTGAAGGCTGACAAGAGAGAGAGAGAGACTAATGGGAGCAAGGGAGTGAGAAAGGGAAGAAGACGCGAAAAGAGAGGAAGGAGGAGGTCGCCAGCGTTGATGGTGGCTGACGGAGGCGCAGCTGTGCGGCGGTGATGGAGGCAGGGGCTGAGGAAGAAGAATGGAAGGGAAAAGGGACTAAGGAAGAAGAAAAGGGCAAATGGGGGAGGAGACGAAACGGCGTCGTTTTCGTCTCTAGGGACTTATACGTCCTGTTACGAAATGCTCTGTCTCCAGGGACTTATACGTCCTGTTACGAAATGCTCCATGCCACCTGGCCTCTGTTACGTGCCACCTCAGCGCCACCTCTGCCAGCTCAGCCTTTTCCATTTAGTGCAAACGGCTGAATTCAACGGATGGACATAAATGTCCACATTTTTCAAGGGTCAGGGGCTTTAATGTATTTTCCATTGCTTGAGGACGAAAATGTCTACGAAAAAAAGGTCAAGGACGAAAATGTCCTTTACTCTATTATTTTTTATATAAAATGTGCTTTCTATGATGAAGTTAAGTGTGTTCCTTATTATTTGATCTGATGTATACGTTCTAATTTTGGTATGATTTGAAATGTTATTGTTGTTATGCAGACTATTTTTGTCTGTTGTGGAGTTGTTGATGCAGAAAATCCAGAATTTCATTATTGTTGCTGGGATTCTATTTGCATTTTTCTAAAAGGTTTTAATCTCTTTCTCTTTTATATTCAATTTACATCCAATATACAAAATCAAATGAGATTTTAAAGTAATGCAGCATGAACTATTCATTTTTCTTTTTAATTTTTGATGTCCTGCCTTTTATATTTTCAGAGTAATTTAGGAACTAAGGCAAAAGAAGTTCTTGCTGTGTAGCTACTATGGAAGGTTTGCATCCACTCTATTGTGTTTTTATTAGTTCTTTTTTTGTTCAATTGCTTAAATTTGTTGTTTGCTTTTGCTTATTATTATTCTTCTGCTTAGTATTACCTTATCTATTCTCCTTCCTCTCAAGCTTGGCTATGTTCTTTACTCTTCAATGTGGTAGTTTCAATTTTCGATTTTTTGGTCTTTTTCCTTCTAAAACTGGGTTAATTTCTTTTTTTTTCCATGAACCATTTGAAAAAAAAATTGTGGAACAAATTATGGGGAGAAAACTGGATTAACTTTACTACATGATTCTGTTCTTCTTTCTGTGCTTAATATTGCGTGAATCTTATTTTGAATTAATATTGTTACAATAGAATATAACATAGAGAGAAAATTATTAACAAAATACAACTTGAGCAGTCAATTTCTGTGATTGGGAGAATCCTTGGGCAGGTATTTTATTCAACCATATTTCTTTTAGGTTTCCATAAAGGCTAATTTGAGAATTTTTACAATATCAAGGTAATATTTGGGAAAGGAAATACTCTCAAACTAATTTCTTCTTTTTTTGATGCTTTTGATGGGAAGAAAATTATAGAGAGCATTTCTAATTTAAATGCTCTGGTAATTTATGACCGAAGCACCACAAACTCTACGAGTGGAAGGTTAACATTGTCCAGAAGAAATAGACCCTTTTAAGTGCATAATGGTCTGGTTATTGTTAGCTAGTAATTTATATTTTTAATTGCTAATTTATTTAGGCTAATTTCAATTTACTGAGTTTTCTTACTGTAGTAGACACAAATGAAATGATTATTTATTGTGGGCATTGGAAAATCTATAAACATGTTTCTTTGAAGTAATGAAACCAGATGGTTAAAGTTATAGAGTTATAGAGTATGGTAGTTGGTAAACGTGATGTTTATGTTTTTATATAAATCACAAACTCAAATTTCATTCTCACCTTCCTTCTAATATGGTATTCATGTTAATCTTTTATAATATTTTAGTATCTTGCATCTCTTTTGAATGAAAACTGTTATGCACATATAAGTTTGTGAAATTATTTTTCACTATGTGCTTGTCTTTTCGTAAGTACTTTGAATTCAATATCATGGTTTTAGGTTATTTTTGTCAATAAAAAAAACTAATGAAAAGAAGTTAATCTCAAGAAGAACAGACCTATTAGCTCCGATTAATATAGGATGAGAGTAGACAAATTGAATAGTGTTGCATTATGGACTAAATATTTTTCATCTTTCTTCTCATATGATTTAATTTGATTTATATCATATTAAGTTTATCTTTTCAAATTTTGATTTAACCATTTTCATTATGAGAAATCACTTGTCATAAAAAATAAAAAAAAACAATGGATTTGGTACATAAGAGTTTTGGAACAAATGTAAAAATTGAAAAATAACGAAAATGATGAGATGATTATGTATAGTTTTTATGATTTGAAAAAAATAAAAATCAAGTTTATTATTGTAATGTAAATTGAGTTGTAGCTTGACTTTAGATTTTTTAGTATTTGTGTTAATTTATAAACTTTTCTTTTATGGAACTTTAATATTAAATTATTTGGTTCACCACTTTACTATATAATTATACTATAATGTATTTATTATAATTAAATCGCATTTTTCATTTTATTTTATATACTCTTGCATTCTTTTAATAAGTAAAATGACATATCTTTATTGTTATGATCCAATTTAATATAAAAGGTTCATCTTAGCTACTTAATCTAATTAATAATATTTTAATATTAAATATTTTTCATCAAACTTATTATATCCGTACATCGCACAGTACACTTTACTAGTAATTAGTTAATAAAGTAGTGAATAAACAAAGATTACAAGAACAAAAATGTTTGTTTTCATTTTCCATTTTACACATATCAAATGAAAATTTTTCTTCTAATAAATTATCATAATTTCAGTTTATTTTTTAAATTTACTTCATTACCATTAATTACAATTTCTATTAAATTAAAATGATAAATTTCATTAAATTTTTTATGTATGATCTATATATAACGTGAAATCGATACAAATATACATGTTGGAATTTTTTAATTTTAATTCTTAAATAGGATATCTAAAAAATAATATATATTAATAACTTAAATTATATATATATATATTTATATATAAATATATAATAATTGATTTTAATATATAAATAGTATTTTTATTTTTTGAAAACAGCCATATTTTTTTAAAGTATAACTATTTAATAAAAAGGATATGTTTTTTACAAAAAAAAACTAATCAAAACACGCTATCCATATATATATATATATATATATATATATATATATATATATATATATATATATATATATATATATATGTACAGAATACTTCTGGTACGGGTTGAGAGGAGGATCGGGAACCTGCGGGTCGGATCGGATGTTGGACGGCCCTGTTGGAACGGAGGGGAGGTACCTGCAAAGACACTCCGACGCTCAAGTCAGAATAGATCTAAGAGGTATAAGGTATGTGGAATGAATGAATACCTGGAGGGACCTGGGTCCTCTATTTATAGGTGATGGTGATAATCTTATCTTATCTTTATTTGCTTAAGATAAAGGGGGATGTTTGAATTCGAAAGTTAGTTAGAAGATCTAGAGGGCTGGTTCGGGGCCTTCTAGAAAGACGAGATGGGTTGACCCGATAAGCCGGGTTCGGGTTTTGGTCATGGGTCCGGGGTCCGTGGGCCGGATCCGTAACAGTTGCCCCCGCAGCGGGAGAGCGAGTGAGGTCGGTTTCTCACTGAGAGTTGGAGATGTTCTCTCATCGTGTCTTCGGAGCCGTTTCGAGTGTTCGTTTGGTGGCGAGGTCGGTTTCTTGATTTCGTTTGGTAAAGGATTTGTCCTGACCGTATTTTGGTCTTTGACGTGACCTTTCCGTGCCTGCTGCGCCTGTTGCGTTTTTTGAGGCGTAATTGATTAGTTTGCTTTTCCGAGGGGGGCATTTATTGAGGAGGTGTTTTCTCCTTTTTGCCCCTACTATTTTTATTATGTCCAGGGTCAGTTGTGTCCTTTCATCTTTTTGAAACCGTTTCGTTTTGGCTTCTATTTCCCTCGTCCGTTTTTTCTTTTGAAAGAGAACTTCTCCCTTTCCTGAGAAAAAACTGCTTAGTGGATTTTGCTTACTGGTGCTGTTTCTGCTTCTCCTCATTTCCCTGTGTTTCTTCGAGTTTTCTTCTGCTTTTACCAGGTTTGGTTTTTTCTTTTATGCTATTTCTTCCATTTTGTTTGTGTGCCTGTTCCTGTTTTTGTCTTGCTGTGTTAGGCGTTTTGAGTTTGGGGAAGGGGCTGAACACCGCCATTTTCTGCTTTGCTTTGTAGTGGTGTTTAGGTTTTATTTTTCGTAATTGTGTCGAGTTGGTAGGCTGATGGTGGCGCTCCTCCCTGTTTTAGGTATGCAGCGTCGGAGAAATGAGGGTGTGGGTGCCCCCGTTGCCCCTTCCAGGGGCGTTCCCAATCGCTATGGTTGGGTGACCAGCGATGTGTGGGGCGTTCCGTCGCGGATGACGGAGGGTGATCTCCAACGGCTCCGCGATCAAGGGGCAATTTGTGGTGGCGGTGAAGAGGAGGGACGATACGAGCTCGTGCTCCCTGACGCGGATGAGCGCGTCTGCTATCTAAACCTCCATTCTCCCACCGTGCCGGATTGGATGTGGGTCTACGAATCCATGTTTACTCGGCTCGGAGTGCGGTTCCCTTTCTCCCCGTTTGTTCAGGGTTTACTTAGTCGGTGTTCCGTGGCACCGTCTCAGCTTCACCCGAACAGTTGGGCAGCCGTTCGGTGTTTTGAGTTGGTGTGCCAGTATCTCGATCTCCCGACTTCGGTGCCCGTTTTCCTTTTCCTCTTCTTGTGCACTCTTCCGACTAAGGAGGGGAAGCACAAGAAGGGGTATATGTCTTTCCGGGCTCAGCCTCATCGTCGGATTTTTGGGTTGTTCGAGGATTCCTTTCACGGGTTTAAGTGGGAGTATTTTAAGGTGCGTCCCGTTGAGGGTCACCGCCCGTTTTGGCTTACTCTGGAAGGTGAGCGCCGGTTTCCGACGTACTGGAATTTTGGCGCCGGGCCGTCGGTTTTGACTAAGATTTCCTACGACGATTTGTCCCGGGAGGATAAGGATATTGCCAGTGTTTTGTGGCATTTGTTTGGCGAGCGTCCGTTGAATCCTCGGGACGTCATGGGGGATCCCGAGGCTTGTCGGACTTATATTGGTGTGTTCCTTTCTCCCCTTTTTTTTTTTTTGGTAATTCTTCTAAATTCTTCTGTTGGTTTTCTTTCAGTTGAGATGGCTAGCGGGTTGACGACCTTGGCGAGGTTGAAGGCCGCGTTAGTTCGGGAGGAGGGATCGTCGTCCCCTACCACTCCTGTTTCGAATCCGGCTGTGGATTCTCAGGCTGCTCCTCAGGGGGTGGTTTCCTCGGAGGTGCCTACTGAAGCACAGGTTCCTCCCGGTTCGCCTGAGGTGGTCGTGCTGACGGGTACTGAGGCTTCTCGGAAGAGGGGTAGGGCCGAGGAGCCGGGAAGCGAGACTTTTGAAGAGGAGGGCTTGATCCCTAGTGTGATGGACCGACGCTTCGACGCCACGGGTTTCATTGATCAGCATTTGATGCCTGGAACGGAGTCGTTTTTTGATGGCTGTGACGTCTCGTTCCAGGCTGAGTCGGTTTACCGTGCCCTTCTTCGCTCAGCTGTGGTTGTTCGAAAAGCTGAGCCCGTGATGGCCCAAGCGGGTTTGTTGGAGAAGAAGCTTCGGCAAGCTCAGGCTGATGTGACCAAATTGAAGGAGGAGCTCAAGGTTGCTATTACTGCGAAGGAGAAAGCGGCGAAGTCTTCAGAGGATGCCGGGGCGGAGATCCTCCGACTTGCCGGTGTTGAGACTTCGCTTCTTTCTCAACTGGCCGAAGAGCGGAAGCGTTCCTCAGATGCAAGTTCTCAAGCTGCCTTGCTCCTCGCTGAGTCGGAAACTCTGAAGGCTCAGGTCGAAGCCCTGAAGAAGGAGAAAGCGGCTTTGTTGGCTGATGCTGTGGATGCCATTGCTGCTACCGAGGAGACGATGAAGGCGCAGTTTCTGGTGTTGGCCCCTGGTGTGGATGTGTCTGTGACGGGAGCCTTCAAGACCGTCCGGGATGGGCGGATTATAGATATTTGAGTAGTTTCCTCTTTGTATTTTATTTTTGAACTTGTTAGTTACTGAATATTTTGGTATG